>NC_082732.1:604793-914793 GCF_030144855.1 Hypanus sabinus | reverse complement strand
ATCATTTGTCATAGGAGCAGAATTAGGACATTCTTGAAACTGCTTCGCCGTCCCTTCACAGCCGATTTATTATCTCTCTCAACCTCATTCATCCTACTTCCTGTAACTTTTGACACCCTTACTAATTAAGAACCTATTAACCTCAACTTTAAATATACCCAATGACTTGGCCTCCATAGCCATCTGTGACAACAAATTCCACAGATACATCACCCTCTGGCTCAACAAATTCCCCCTCATCTCTGTTCTAAACAGACATCCTTCTATTTTGTGGCTGTGCCCTCTGATCCCAGGCTCGCCTACTGTAGGAAACATTCTCTCCACTCTATGCAGACTTTCCTTATTCTATAGCTTTCAATGAGATTCCCTCCTCATTCTTCTAAACTCTGGGGAGTACAGGCCCAGAGCATCAAAAACCCTTCATACTCTTTCTCCCCCAGGATCACTCTTGTGAACACCCTCTACCCTCTCCAATGCCAGCACATTCTTTCTTACATAAGGGGCCCAAAACTGCTCACAGTATTCCAAGAGAGGTCTGACCAATGTCTTATAAAGTCTCAGCTTTACATCATGGCTTTTATATTGTAGTCTTCTCAAAATTAATGCAAACATTACATTTGCTGACTCAACCTGCCCATTATCTACCTATTTTTTGTTTCAATGCCTCACCAACCCTCTCAGAACCTTCATCTCATGGTAAAGACCACAAAAACAATAATCATGGCCCCATCTTGTAGACCCACTCATTTGTAACACAAACAAAATTCTGGAGGAATTCAAGCAGGTCAGGAAGCAACTACGAAGAGGAAAAAAGAGTCAACATTCTGGTCCGAGACCTTTCATTGCACTCGAAACGCCGACTTCTTGTTCTTTTCCATAGATGTTGCCTGACCTGCCAAGTTCCTCCAGCTTTTGGTGTATGTTACTCTGGACTTCCAGCATTTGCAGAATCTCTTGTGTTTATGACCCTCTCATTACGTTCATTTTGTTTCTTGAATACCTAATATCACCATGTCACAAAAAAATGGAAGAATCTATTTCCAACAACTAAATCTGCTTACACTGAGAAGGATGCAAGAAGTATCAAAATAATATGTCAGTACTCAATACCTTCTATTGTTAACTGCAATGGATTGCTGAACTACACGTCTTGCAAGAACTTGTCTGAATAGCCACTAACGAAATTTAAACTCAACTAACTTGCTCATTGTGCATATTCTCTCCAAAGCAGACATTAGTTCATGTTCACCTCTCTCTCAAAGACTAAAAACATCATATGTTTACCAATTAACTGAAATCCTGCATACTTCATTGCAGAAAGTTCACTGGTACATCTCCCAAAACTGATGTTTTCCAGTTAATTTCAATATTGATAATATTTATTGATAATATTGATAGAAAAGGTTTTAATTTTGAACAGATACGGGAATTTTTGTAGTATTGCTCCAGATGGAATTAAAACCTTCACCCTTTTTTGTACTGCATAATACTATTTCAGTTGGGCTTGATCCTACAGAGCCAGTTTTTAAACAACTTCAGAATCAAACGCTAAGTAATTATGAGAACCATGCCGAATGATGGTCAATAGAACTCCTGGCATGAAAATCTAAGTAAACAATCCACAAATTTTATTGACTAGATTTTAACACCTGCCCATTCTGGTCATCACGTAATACAGAAATTATTCAATTAATCTACAACAGCTCCAGACATGACTGGGATGCTCATGGTCAGAGATCCAAAGTATCCTTTGTCTTCTGTGTCTGTTACAGTAATTCACACACTGGACAATAGGCTGGAATTTTTACAAATACAGCAGATTTGGCAAAGTAATGCAAGCACTTCCCTCAAGGCTCTGAACAGAGGTCTCAGGCATCGCAACTTGTTCAAAGAGCAAACTAATTGTTCAATTCCTCCACAGGCTGCGTCAGGGTTCTGATACTGTAAATTGTCACAAGTTCACACCCAGAAGAAGCCTGCAATTCTGCAGCAGTCAGCAAAATCCAAGCAGAGCAGACTCAATGGGCCAAATAGCCTAATTCTGCTCCTATGTCTCCCAAACAGTTGCTCATAAAATATAGGCTATACATAAACTGGGAAAGACTGGTACAGATTGGAGAAAGGCCCTTTGACCCCCTACACCTCAGCTGACCATCAACCAAACATATACACTAATGTATTAATCCCATTACTCTTAAAATTCTCCTTATATTCCCTCACACCAACAACCCCCCCCCCCCGCCCCCGCCCGCAACTCTACACAATACTAGGAGAAATTTAGAGCAGCCAATAGCCCACCTTTAGGGTGTGGGAGGAAACTGGAGCACCTAAGGAAACCCACAAAGTCACAGGGAGAATATGCAAACTCAAAGAGACACCAGGGTTGGAACTTAACCCAAATTTCAGTGCTGTGAGTTAGCAGGTCTACTATATCTTACATTTTGCTCACCTTGATTCGCTGAACAAGGGAGACCTATAACCTTAAATCTCCTTAAAGCACCAAAGCCAAGACTGCAGTGCCTGGGGCATCAGGACCTCCAGCATCATGATTTGAGACTCAAAGAGCAACGTGGGGAAAAGGGGAAGATGTCCCAGTCCAGCACTATATTATTGCTGTTTGAATTTCCAGCCTCTGCAGATTTCCTCATGTTTGCATTATATTATTGGTACTCTTTGCAGTGAGTAAGTTGTCCCCAAGTGTCCAGTGGCATGACAAGGTGGTTCTCATTGTCCAGCCCTGAACAAGAAAAGCAACAGCATGAAGAATGGCATTGTTATATATGGCTCTGACACTAAGGTAACCCCAAAGGTGACCCACACCCAGAAGTACCAGTCCAATTATGGATTTACACAATATAACCCATCAAATGGTTATTGTATTTCACTCCAGGGAGAAAGAAAAATCAATTTCCACTTGTACAAAACCAAACAATCAATAAGTTTAACATAGAATTTTAGGACGGGTTGCTTTTATAGCACATACACAGTCATCAGATCTTCGTAATGTTGGGTGGCTACCTCCTGTCTTCACATAACATCAAGCTATTTTACTCAAAGTTTGCTCACAGCAAGGTGTACCAAAAACGCTATGTATACAGCTCACATTAATTTCCTAGCAGATTCCAAGCCAACATTTGCTGAAAGAACTTCTAGCTAATTTGCATTTCAATTAATTAATACTATCTGTTCCACCCTAGATAGCTTGCTCCAGAGATTTCTTTTCAATCACAGAAATAATGGGATCGTTAATCCATCTCCGCGTGAGAAACACACTGGATCAGGTGGAATGTTGAATACAATGCATATTCTCTCAACTCCATCTTCACAGGATGGTCAGACACGGTGGGCACAAAACAAGGATTACCAAAAAGCAGATCATTTAAAATCACCCACCATATTTCCACGCATTAGCTTTCTTTCTTCAACTTCACAGAACACTCTCATTCAACTAGAAAATTATGAAACCTGTTATGGTAATTGTTGTCTAAAAAGTTTTAGAATCCTGAAGGTATCATGTTTGACCAGTGAAGGTACACCCATTCTACAAAATCCAATCCTTCCAGCCTTTTTGTTGCTTTCTGGAATAGCTTTTCAATAGCCACAACACATTGCCACAATGGTTAACAGGAACTTGAGCACAGTCACTCCAATGATTTGTGATATACCACTTCAACATTAAAAATTAATATCTGCAGACATTTGATTTGTTTTGCACATTTTAGTAAAAAAAATACTATAATTTTTCACAATGAATCACAGATCTCTAAAGTTCTCCATTTTGCCTTTTTTTAAATGTTAAAATCTTTCTGTCACCTTTATTCCAAACTGACAAGCTGCATGATGATGAATGGTTAGTATTGCTGCTCATACCCTGGGACCTGGGTTCAGCACTGACTACAGATACTATCTGTGGATTTGGATATGCTGCCAGATTTGGTGAGCAACTTGGAGGGGGACCCCCGTGCACATGCTGCCCTTGTCCTTATATGGAGTAGATGCAGTCTACTTGCAAGTTACTGTGAATAGACTGGGCATTTTGCCAAGAGACACAGGAGGAATGAATGCTCAGGGTGTCAATGTAAAATAACTGCTATGTCCTGTATGGTGTTGATATTCATAAGCTTTGTCCAAGCTGCACTCACACAGTTGTGGAAATTAATCCAACTTGACTTCTACCTTGCAGATCGTGTGAGGATGTGAGTAACTCTCCACAGGATCACCGGCCTCTGCATGCTCTGCAAACAACATCAATGATGATACTAGAATGTTGAGAGTGGGGATTCAGTGATGTAACACCATTGAATCTGAAAGGTTCTGTTTTATTTCTCCATTACTGGAGAACTCTTATAGAGTATTACTTAGAACCATAAAACATTACAACAGAGAAACAGGCCTTTTGGCCTTTCTTGGCTGTGCCGAACCATTTTTCTGCCTAGTCCCATTGACCTGCACCTGGACCATATCCCTCCAAACCCCTCTCATCCATGTACCTGTCCAAGTTTTTCTTAAATGTTAAAAGAGAGCCCGCATTTACCAGTTAATCTGGCAGCTCATTCCACACTCCCACCACTCTCTGTGTGAAGAAGCTCCCCCTAATGTTCCCTTTAAACTTTTCCCCCTTCACCCTTAACCCATGTCCTCCAGTTTTTTCCTCCCCTAGCCTCAGTGGAAAAAGCCTGCTTGCATTCACTCTATCTATACCCATCATAATTTTATACACCTCTATCAAATCAAGCCTCATTCTCCTATGCTCCAGGGAACAAAGTCCTAACCTATTCAACCTTTCTCTGTAACTCAGTTTCTCAAGTCCCAGCAACATCCTTGTAAACTTTCTCTGCACTCTTTCAACCTTATTAATATCCTTCCTGTAATTAGGTGACCAAAACTTCACACAATACTCCAAATTCGGTCTCAACAATGTCTTATACAACCTCACCATTACATTCCAACTCTTATACTCAATACTTTGATTTATAAAGGCCAATGTACCAAAAGTCTCTTTACGACCCTATCTACTTATGATGCCATTTTTAGGGAATTATGTATCTGTATTCCCAGATCCCTCTGTTCTACTGCACTGTCCTACCATTTACCTTGTATGTTCTACCTTGGTTTGACCTTCCGAAGTGCAATACCTCATACTTGTTCGCATTAAACTCCATCTGCCATTTTTCAGCCCATTCCTCCAACTGGTCCAAATCCCTCTGCAAGCTTTGAAAACCTTCCTCACTGTCCGCTATACCTCCAATCTTTGTACCATCAGCAAATTTGCTGATCCAATTTCCTACATTATCATCCAGATCATTGATATAGATGACAAATAACAATGGACCCAGCACTGATTCCTGTGGCACACCACTAGTCATATTGAGAAATATACCTGACATAATCATTATATATACCTGAAATATAATCACTATGTATTAGCTAGTTACTATACTATGTAATCACTTCCAGGTACTGAATATTACAATGTATTATTTTACTAGACACATTTTGCTATGTGTTGTTTTAACTAGATACTTTGTACTCTCTTAGCTGCATACTGTGGCACTTACAGAACACCTGTTTAGTTAGCAGCACTGTTAGCTGAAATGTATCCCATGTATTACACTCAGCCTTTGTTTAGTATGAGATAACGGTGGCGGACAGGATGCTGCGAGCAGGAATGTACTGTGAGGGAGGTTGTCTGGAAAACATAATCTTGGCCACGAATAAGGCCCCAATGCGAATGGGTGAAAAACAATGGTGACGTACCGTGGGCTAGGCAAGAGCGATTAATTAATTCATATATAGATGATATGCAATTAAAACTTGATTGGGTATGGCAATGAAACCGAAATGTAACTGAGATAAGAAATTACTATAAAGAATGCTGTACACCGGAGCTCGGTGGGCTTTCGGTGACAAGTTCATTGATTGCCTCAGCCTTTGTTTGCAAATAAAGGTTTAATTTTCTTGAAGAATTGTCTGTGTCTCCAAGTCATTTCAAGTAACCACGACAGTCACCGGCCTCCACTCAGAGTAGCAATCCTCCACTACCACTCTCTGGCTTCTTCCATTGAGCCAATGTCTAAACCAATTTACTACCTCACCATGTATACCTAGAGACTGAATCTTCCTAACTAACCTCCCATGCGGGACCTTGTCAAAGGCCTTACAGAAGTCCGTGTATACAACATCCACTGCCTTCCCTTCATCCACTTTCCTGGTAACTTCCTCGAAAAACTCTAATAGATTGGTTAAACATGACCTACCACTCACAAAGCCATGCTGACTTTTTCTAATAAGTCCCTGTCTATCCAAATACTTGTAGATCTTATCTCTTAGTATTCCTTCCAATAATTTACCTACTACCGATGTCAAACTTAACCCAGCTTACTTTTTCAGCCTTTTTTAAACAATGGAACCACATGAGCCATCCTCCAATCCTCCAGCACCAGACCCATGGATATCAACATTTTAAATATTTCTGCCAGAGACCCACAATTTCAACACTACTCTCCTTCAAGGTCCGAGGGAATACCCTATCAGGTCCTGGGGATTTATCTACTCTGATTTGCCTCAAGACAGCAAGGACCTCCTCCTCTTTAATCTGTATGTTCCATCCTACTTGTTTACCTTGTTTCCATAGACTCCATTCCAGTTTTCTTAGTAAATACGGATGCAAAAAACCCATTCAATATCTCTCCCATTTCTTCTTGTTCCATACATAGCCGACCACTCTGATCGTCAAGACGACCAATTTTATCCCTTACTATCCTTCTGCTCTTAACATACCTGAAGAAGCTCTTAGGATTATGCTTCACCCTGACTCATGTCTTGTTTTAGCTTTCCTGATTTCTTTCTTAAGTATTTTCTTACTCTTTTTATACTCCTCAAGCATCTTATTTCCTCCCTGTTGCCTATACATGTCATACATCTCTCTCTTCTTCTTTATCAGAGTTCTAATATCCCCCGAGAACCAAGGTTCCTTATTCTTATTCATTTTGCCTTTAACTCTGACAGGAACATACAAGCTCTGTTCTCTCAAAATTTCTCCTTTGAAGGCCTCCCACTTACCAATCACATCCTTGCCAGATGCAACCTGTCCCAATCTACACTTTTTAGATCCTTTCTCATTTCTTCAAATTTGGCCTTTTTCCAGTTTAGAACTTCAACCCTAGGACCAGATCTATCTTTATCCATGATCAAGTTGAAACTAATGGCATTATGATCACTGGAACCAAAGTGTTCCCCTACACACACTTCCGTCACCTGTCCTAACTCATTTCCTACTAGGAGATCTAATATTACATCCTCCCTAGTTGGTACATTAATATATTGATTTAGAAAACTTTCCTGAAAACATTTTACAAACTCTAACCCATCTAGACCTTTAATAGAATGAGAGTCCCAATCAATGTATGGAAAATTAAAATCCCCTACAATCACAACTTTCTGTCTCCTGCAGTTGTCTGTTATTTCTCTGCAGATCTGCTCCTCCAATTCTCGCTGACTATTGGGTGGTCTATAATACAACCCTATTATGTAGTCATACCTTTCCTGTTTCTCAGCTCCACCCATATGGCCTCAGTAGACAAGCCCTCTAATCTCTCCTACCAAAGTATTGTTGTAATATTTTCCCTGACTAGCAAAGCCACTGCCCCCCACCCCCCCACCTTTCATTCCTCTGCCTCTATCACATCTGAAACATCGGAACCCTGGAACAAGCTGCCAGTCCTGCCCCTCCTGTAGCCAAGTTTCAGTAATGGCTACAATGTCATAATTCCATGTGTCAATCCATGCTTGTCTGCCTTTCCCACAATACTCCTCACATTGAAGTATACACACCTCAGAAGATTATTACCACCACACACAACCTTACTATTTGTGACTTTGCATGAACTACTAACATCATTTATTTTCACCCCCATTCCACTATCTACTCTGGCACTCTGGTTCCCATCCTCCTGCAAATCTAGTTTAAACCCTCCCCAATACTTGCCAATGTCAGCATGCTGTCTAGGTCCTCCTGTACACAGGGCACAGAATGCTTCAATCACTGACGAGTTCTGGATGGAATTAAACAGCCCAAATTATGAGCTTGTTAGATGAACAGACAGACAGACAGACAGGCATGAGGAAATCTGCAGATCCCAGGAATCCAAACAACAACACACACAAAATGCTGGTGGAACACAGCAGGCCAGTCAGCATCCATAGGAGAAGTACTGTCGATGTTTCAGGCCGAGACCCTTTGTCAGGACAGACAGACAGACATACTTTATTGATTCCAAGGGAAATTGGGTTTTGTTACTGTCGCACCAACCAAGAATAGTGTAGAAATATAGCAATATGAAAAACATAAATAATTAAATAATAATAAGTAAATTATGCCAAATGGAAATAAGTCCAGGACCAGCCTATTGGCTCAGGGTGTCTGACACTCCGAGGGAGGAGTTGTAAAGTTTGATGGCCACAGGCAGGAATGACTTCCTATGATGCTCAGTGTTGCATCTCGGTCTTGGATGAGCAGCTGAGGATAGTTATGGCTGAGAATATGGCCCTAATGAATCTTCATAGAAATGTCCTGGGGCAAGGATGTCAGGGCCAACAACAACAACAAGCAACATCTTCCTGTACACAAGCTGTGACTCAAAATACTGGAGTATATTCACTTTGTTCATATTGGCTTCTTGTTTACTGCTCAGTACAGCACTGAGTGAGATACAGCCCTAATGTCAAAGATTCAAAGGAACATTTATTATCAGAGTATGCAACTCTGAAATTCTTCTTCTCTAGATAGCCCAAAACCAAAAAGAAGGGCAGCACAATCATTAACCCCCAAATTCTTCCTCCTGCACAAAAAAAATGAACAAAACAGAACAGGCACATCAATCCCAAAATCTCTCCTCCCTGCACAAAAAAAAACAAACAAAAATGGAACAGTCACATTGACCCCCTACCCCTAAACCCCCTCCCCAGCACACAAAAAACAAGAAAGATCAAGTGAAAAACACAGAATGTAAGGCCATAAGACATAGGAGTAGAATAAGGCCATTTGCCCATCGAGTCTGCTCTGCTATTTAATTATGAATGACCCTTTTTTCCCCCTCCTCAATCCCACTCCCCAGCCTTCTCCCCATAACCTTTGATGCCATGGCCAATCAAGATCCTATCAGGCTCTGCCATAAATACACCCAATGACCTGGCCTCCACAGCTGTCTGTGGTAACAAATTCCACAAATTCTCCACCCTCTGGCTAAAAACATTTCTCTGCATCTCTATTTTAAATGGACACCCCTCTACCCTGAGGCTGTGTCTTCTTGTCCTAGACTTCCCCACCATGGGAAACATCCTTTTCACATCTACTCTGTCTAGGCCTTTCAACATTTGAAAGGTTTCAATGACATCCCCCCTCATCCTTCTAAATTCTAGCGAGTATAGGCCTACAGCTAACAAACGTCCCTTATATGACAACACTTTCAATCCCGGAATCATCTTTGTGAACCTCCAGTGATTCCCTTAGTGAGCAAAAGGCAGTCTCCCCTCCCTGTAGCAGAGCGATCCTACCAGTGATCAAAAAGCAGGCAGCGGGCGCTCACCTTCTGCATTTGCCTCAAAATTTCAATCTCCCTCATCGCTTTAATCAGAAATCAATGGGTCAAACATCAGCTCGGAGCCTTCTCACCACAAGGTTCACTCACACTGCCTCTGCTTCCCAGGATTCTCTTGGAGACCACAGAGTGCTAAGACATCTAAATGATCTCCCAAAGCAAATCACAGGCTCCAACAGTTTCAGAATCACATTCAAGGTGAAATACAACGATAGAAGACATAACAGAATTAAATATATGGTTTAATGATCTTGTCAACCAGATGCCACCTTGACCATCGCAGATCAATCAAAATGGAGTTTCCCCTCTTCGTAGCACAATGATCCCCTAGTGGCTGACACTCTTAACTCTTTGCTAGAGTTCATGGTTGATGTTTCAATCAAAGCTCTCAGTTAATCTGGAGCTAAGTAATCCATGCAAAATTATCAAAACCTAACCAATATTTTAGAAATAAACTTCATTAACCACTTCTTAGCTGCTACTCATCTTCACTGTCAAGGAAATTCCTTCTGTTCACTGCAATCTCCACTGCCTTTCTCTTCACAGACAATGGCTGGCCCATTTAGTTTTTCTACCATTACATCTTTCCGTCAAAATGGTGCCAACCTGCATAGTCTGTCAAGGTCATGGCTCAGTTGTTTCCTTTGTAGCTTCGTAGGGATGGTTTTGGGGGGAGTGTGGAGAGTTAGGGGTTAGGTTAGGATTTAGAGATAGGAATTAGAGGGAGTTAGAAGTTAGGGTCATCAATGAATAGTATGGACAAGAGTTCAAGTCAAGGTCAAAGCACTCCACAGCCAAATGGAAATTGAGTTGGCAAGCACTACGACAACCAGTCCCAGGTCAAAGGTAAATTTGGGCTCTGAGTCCTGGGTATGGGCAGGAGTCATGAGGGAGAGTAAGCTCCCAGGTCACCAGGGTCAGAAGTCCGCGCAAGTTCATAAGTCGAAATTTGTGCAAGTCCAGAATTCAAAGCCCAAAGGTCAAATTTGGTGAAGTCCAGCGAGCAAAGCTAATGATAGAAGTCCAGAACACATCAGAAGTAGGAGGCTGAAAGTTGAAGGCTGTAAGTAGAAGCCCAAAGGATTTATGAAGGCCAGAGATCTATGTGAGTCTGGAAGTTAATGCCCAAATATCAAACCCGCATCGGCAAGTTGTGGGTTGAAGTTGGAGGCCTGATGTCTGCAAGCCATTTTGTTATACAAGAACACAAGAAATTGGAGCGAGGGTCAACTATCTGTCCTGTTGAGACTGTTCCACCATTCAGTAAGATCACAGTTGGTCTGGTCATGAACCCAGTTCCACCTAACTAGTTCAGATTCAGATTCAGATTCAGTTTATTGTCATTTAGAAACCACAAATGCAATGCAGTTAAAAAATGAGACAACGTTCCCCCAGAATGATATCACAAAAGCATATGACATAACAGACTACACCAGAAAATCCACATAATGTTTGGCAATCCCCAATCCAGAGTCCGGAGAGGCTGCTGCGTATTAATATCGCGCTACCGTCTTAGCGCGTTCCCCAGAAAGGAGCTCCAAATCCTACAACATATAGTTACAACAGTGCAAACAATAGCATAATTGATTAAAAAAAACCGACCATGGGCACAGTAAAAATAGTCCAAAGATGTTAAAGGACTATAAGTTGAAAAGAAATCACCACACAGTTTCCACAGGTCTCCAGGCTCCCAACAGACTCGCCATCCCACGCCAGTGGCAGAAGGGAATACCCCCGCTATGGACTTCCAAGGCGCTGCCTGACTCAGCTTTGCAGACTCAGCAAACAATGAAAGCTCCGTCGAACCCAGCCTCGCAGACGCAGCACACACCGAAAGTGACCTGATCACAGCAGACTCCGAGTCCATCGAACCTCCGAGCCGACGACCATCCCCTCCGGCACAGCTTCTCCAAGCACCATCCTCTGCCAAGCGTATTAAGACGGCCCCGCCAATGGCCATCGGCAACGCGACCCCAAGGACTGGGGGCCTGTTCTTCCCAGCAGAGTCCCGGACCTCAGCAGCAGCAACGAAGAAGGTCTTCCTGGAGATTTCCAGATGTTCCTCCGAGCTCCCACGTCCATTTTCAATTGATTATGATTGCGCACGGCACCTCACTTCACAAAAACAGATAATCAGTTCCAGAGTGGCCGCTGCAAGCTGCATCGCGCCGCCATCTTGGATATGATAGTTGGCAAGAAATAAGCAACAAAACAATATGGAATTGTTTTACAGTTTCAGGCACTGAAACTTGGCGATGCCAGAAATGGCTGGGAGTTAAAATGAAACAATTTCATTACTTCAGCAAGTTAGGAATTGTGAAGAATTTACATGAATCAACAACCATCTTGAATGTCACAATGAAAATGAAGATTTGGAGGATGTAATCATCAAACACATTGTATGATGCAGTCTAGTATCAGCACTAGGTATTGATAACTACAGTTTCATAGTACAGTAGTAGTAATAGTGTTAGTGTTATAATTTGCTTTGTATTTCATATAAATTTGTTACTCAGTAAAACGCTAGTTTGTCTTTATTGTTTTTAATGATTTCCATGAAACTTCAGTTAATTGGGACAGCTGCTTAACTGGACCAAAAATGTACTGGTTATGATGTATCCCAATGAACTGGAATCCCTAGTATTTAATGAGGTAGCCTCCACTGCTTCCCTGAGCACAGATTTCCACAGATTCATTACCCTTTGAGGAAAGTAGCTTCTCCCCAAATCTTGAGGCCTCATTAATGTCTTAATGTCTCATTAACCAGTGGAAATAACCTTTCTGCCTCTACCCTTTATGTTTCCATAAGATCTCCTCTCATTCTTCTGCATATCAGCAAGTATAATCCCAAGCAACTCTACCTCTCTCATCATCTTTAGAACCAACCTGGAAACTTCCTCTGAAGTGCATCCAAAGCAAGTGATTCTTAAGGAGACCAGAACTACACACAGAACTCCAAGTGCAGCTTCACCAATATGCCGTACAGATGCAGCATAACCTCACCCCCCTACCTCCCACCGACCCTCAATTCCACCCCTCTAGCAATAGCCAACTTCCTTCTTAATAACTTGTTGCACCTGTAAACAAATCTTTGTGATTCACACACAAACACTCCCAAGACCCTCTGCAAAACAGCATGCTGCAAATTTTCACCATATACAGTATATACTAACCCAGGCACGGGCAAACTACGGCCCGGGGGCCATATGCGGCACGTTAAGCTTTTTAATCCGGCCAGCAGAACTTGATGAAATTATATTAATAAACCTTGTTAACGTTTTTTCCCCGCAATTCTGGCGTTTTCCCAATAGATGACGCACTCTATATACATTGACCTTTGTTGAGGTGCAGCGTATTACTCCACATTTGCGCTTTACTCTTTGTTCGGCTCGACCTATTTGTGTGAACAGGCGTTCAGCGTCATGAACATCAACAAAGCCAGCCACAGATCCAAGTTAACTGACCAACACCTCAGATCCATCCTGAGAATCGCCACAACGAAACTAAATCCAGACTTTGATGCGCTGGCTAAAAAGGGAGACCAACAACACTGTTCCCACTGAAATTAAAAATAAGTTTCTTCGTTGTGTTATGTAAAAAATGCATTTGAAAATATTTTTTTCAATAAGCCTTACATGTTACATGTCATTTCTGTTAAGTGATGGACATGAATAGTGCGCAGGTGCACGTACGTTCTCAAAATAAAAAATGCGCTCCAGATCAAATAACGCACTCCGCATACTGGCGCGCTGTCACTGTTCTGTCTTTGTGCTGGTCGTTGTTGAGTTTTGGCACAGGGGACAATTGAATAAGAAGGAGCAGGACAAGTAGACCTGCATCTTCTACCGTTTTTGAAATAAAGACAGTCAGGAGGAGAGTGATGATGATAATATCTTGAAGGATAACAGAATTTTCAGTGCTTTAAAATAATAACTGTTACTATTAAAAAAAAGCTGTATTTTATTCATTTAATTTTCAGTGTTTTAAAAGTCATTTCAATAAATAGCTAAATACCATGGGACTTCAAAGACAGATATTTTGTTGTAATGCATTTGTTCATTTTCAATTGAAATTAAAGCACATGTTTTCTACATATCCCATGATATTTTATTTTCTCTTATGAGGTGTATTACCAAAACACTCCGTCCATCTGCTCCTGGTCCGGCCCCCCTGTCAAATTTTAGAACCCTTTGTGGCCCACAAGTCAAAAAGTTTGCCCACCCCTGTACTAACCTGATCTTCTATTTTCCCTTCCAAAGTGGATGATCTAATTTATCACTGTTGTATTCCATCTGCCAGTCCCTATCCCAACTACAGGCCTACTATTACTCACATTTTCCCCTAGATCCTTTTTTAAACAGTGGTGTGACATTCATTGTCATCCAACCTGACGGGATTTGTCAGAGTTCAGAATTATCTCAAACCTTATAACATTTGGCATTTCTTTCAGTATCGCAGGATGAATTCCTTCAGAACTAACCTTTCAGCCCACTAGTTTGCTCATCACTACCACTTTAGTGACAGCAATTGTATCGATATCCTCACCTCTCATCACAACCACAACATCTCACTTAGATGAGCATCAGCATCACATCTCACTGTGAAGGCACCTCTTCAGAAAATTGTTTCAAACTGATCAGACAGAATCTCCCACGGCATAACTCTGATTAATTCAGAGCCTATCCAAGTGCAGATTAATCTCATCTGCAGTAGTTTTCTACTAAATTGCAAGATGCCTACCAGCTTGTTGGTCCAGTGCTAAATTGTGAAACAGGGCTACACTGCAACAGCTGAGATTCATGGACAGTGAGGATAAGCGGACAGTCCAGCATTTTGTCTGCCTACTGTTCAAGGATGTTCATTTTGGTCCTAACAAGCTATACAAAGTAATTGTCAAAGGAAAATTGGTGGACGGACATGAGTAAAAGGTAAATAACAGGAAACAATTCAGCTATTCAGCCACTGGAAGCTATTCCAACTTAAATTGCGGCTAATTTGTGATCCTTAATCCACTTTTTCCTCCATCTCTATTATGCCTTTTGATAACAGAAATTGTCACCAAAAGATTTAAATTAACAAAACTTAATGACTAATAACTTAATGCCTTAATGATTATTGCCCAGTAGCACCCACAGTGAAGAAATGCTTGGTTATGACTAGACGGAACTCCTGCCTCAGCAAGGACCTGGACTCACTGCAATTTGCCTATCGTCACAATAGGTCAACAGCAGATGCAACCTCAATGGCTCTTCACATGGACAATACAAACACCTATGTCAGGATGTTGTTCATTCAACATAGCTCAGCATATAAAACCATCATTCCAACAATCCTGATTGAGAAGTTACAGAACCTGGGCCTCTGTACCTCTTTCTGTAATTGGATCTTCAATTTCCTAACTGGAAATCCACAATCTCTGTGGTTTGGTGATAATGTCTCCTCTTTGCTGACAGTCAACAACAGTGCACCTCAGGACTGTGTGCTTAACCTACTGCTCTACTCTCTATATACCCATAGCTCAAATATCTATAAATTTGCTGATGATACCATTTTTGGTAGAATCTCAGACAGAAATGAACGGGCGTATAGGAGCGAGATATACCAACTAGTGGAGTGGTGTCACAGCAACAACCTGGCACTGAATATCAGTAAGATGGAAGAACTGAGTGTGGACTTCAGGAAGGGTAAGACAAAGGAACACATACCAATTTTCAGAGGGATCAGAAGTGGAGAGAGTGAGCAGCTTCAAGTTCCTGGGTGTCAAGATCTCCGAGGACCTAACCCAGTCCCAACATATCAATGCAATTATAAAGAAGGCAAGACAGCGACTACACCTCATTAGGATTTTGAAGAGATTTGGAAAAACTCTCAAAAACTTCTATAGATGGACCACAGAGAACATTCTAACAGGCTGCATCACTGTCTGGTATGGGGGAGGGGGGGTAGCTACTGCACAGGACCAAAAGAAGCTGCAGAGGGTTGTAAATCTAGTCAGTTCTATCTTGGGTACCAGCCTACAATGTACTCAGGACATCTTCAAGAAGCGGCGTCTCAGAAAGACAGCATCTATTATTATGGACCTCCAGCACCCAGGGCATGCCCTTTTCTCACTGTTACCATCAGGTAGGAGGTACAGAAGCCTGAAGGAAACTCATTTTTTAATATATATTATTTCTGTATTTGCACAATTTTTAAGTTATTGAATATACATATACTGTAATTGATTTACATATTTTTAGTATTTTTTTCTTCTATATTATGTATTGCATTGAACTGCTGCTGCTAAGTTAACGAATTTCACAACACATGCTGGTGATAATAAACCTGATTCTGATTCTGATAAAGCAAGTTTCACCCACAATGATATTGTTTTGTATCTAAAGTAAAATTCCACACATTACCTGGTCCAACATCTAATTCTTTCAACAAAAGAGATTGCCATGGAATCCTGCATAGGTCCCAGCTTTGCCTGCTTTTCATGTGATACATAGTGCCCCCCTGATGCTATTTCCTGCTATTAATGGGAATAGGAAAATTTCCACAACCTTGCTGCCATTTCCATCCTCCACATGGCCTATGTCCTATTCTCTATCCCTAGAGATATTTTTTCAGCATTTTCATGGATAGACTATTAGCAATTCACTCACTGCTCACTAACTTCACAGGTACACCTGCAATCTTTCCTCCCATTCAGTTTCTTGCCAAACTATTTCTCAGCCTCTTCAACTGTGACAATTCAGGGACCTGTGCCTCCTGTAAGGGGGTGGAGGAGGAAAGTCAAACCAGTGATGCAGGGTTTGTCTTGTCACTAACCTCCCTTCACCCTTACACTGGTTCACTTGCTTTATGACCTTCAAGGATTCCACACCACTTTGGTTGATTGCTCCTTGCTTGTCTATACAATTTCTCACACTTTAATCTCACCTTCCTTGCTCTCTACTCCCAGAGGGACAAGGGAGACCTTTTATCCTCAACTTCCCCCCACCAACCACCACCTTCCACAAATCAGCACCTACTTTTTCCTTCCTCCACTGCTGTCTCAATGGATCCAAATTGGCTTAGTGAAAGGAGGCAAAGGGCAGTGCTGAAGGGATACTTTTCTGATTGGAAGTGTGTAAATAGTAGTGTACTGCAGTGGTCACTGCTGGGACCCTGGTTGTTTTTGGGTCTTGGATTTGAATGTAGGGATTACAAATGGCAAGTTTCTAGTTGATACAAAGGTTGGTGGAGGTAGATAGTAAGGAAAGTTGCTCAAGGATACAGCAGGATATGAATCAGGTAAAAAAATTAGCACTCAGTATTGACAGATTGAACATAATTATTATAATTGCTAATCAAAAATGCGTAGCACTTGCAGAGTAGAGCATGAAGCAGTGTTGACCAACAAAGAAAACTCATGTTCATGATTCACTAAAAGTAGCAACATAGGTAGACAGGGTGGAGAAGAAAGCATCAATGCCTATGCTGAACATGATGCCAAATTAATTTCTTCTGTCTGCAAATGATCTATATCCTTCCATATTCACAAACCCATCTAAAAGCCTCTTAAACTTCACTACCATATCTGTTCCCTCCACTACACTTGGCCACTTACTGTCTATCACATCTACATCTCACAAGTTTATAAACTTCTTTCAGGTCACCCCTGAACCCCCAACAGTTCAGAGGAAACAACCCTTTCCTTAAAGCACATGTCCTTGAATCTAGACTGAAAGCACCCTAGTAAATGTTATGTGCACCCTCTCCAAAGCCTCCTTATCCTACTTGAAATAGAATGACCAGATCTGCCCACAATTCTTCAACAGCTCCAATATGACTTCCTGTTTTTATATACTCAATGATTCAACCAACGAAGGCAAACATTCCAAACACTTTCATGAAGCCGATCAACACTGCAGCAAATTCAGGAGCCCATTAGTTGCAGATCACAGCCTCAGTTGAGCACAGATGAGGAAACCTCATGGAGCAGCAACCTGAACTGGCCCCAACACCCTGATCTTTTCAGTCTGGCTCAACACTTAAATTGTCTAAACCTCAAGTTGATCCTTGCTCTTAGACCTGTGTCCTGCCACTTTGATACGCTCTCAGGACCAGGCCCTGCTGCCTCACTTCGGCCCATGCTTGACCTTTCCTATTCGACTCACCGCTTAATTCAGTCAAATCTCAGCTCTTTCCCCACTCTCGCATCTGAGCCCCACTGCCTTCACCTCGGCTCATCTTACCTCGCCTTGGTTCTGCCATATGAAATCACCTCCACATCCACTCCTGCAATGGCCAAACATTTGCCCAAGCTGCCTCAATTCAGCCTGTACGCAGCACACTGCAACTGTCCTGCAGGCCATTCAAGAGCTCAACTCCAAAAGGAAAGTTGCAGGCTATTGATTGCAGTGATTGGTTGAGGAAAAGTGTGATGTAATACAGTATTTTTTTGTTTTGTTTGCTACCTGCAAGTTGTCACTACAGGTGACTTCCCAGACACACAGACCCTCCAGCCCTCTGACCCATTTACACTCATGCTAATTGTTTAAATTCTCCCACACTGCCTTCAATCTCCCACCAGATTTTACCACTCACTTGCACAGGAGGGGAAACTCAATAATCAATTACTCAGCAACCAGACCACCTGGAAGTCACATCACACAGTCACAGGAGAACATGCAAACTCCAGGGGGACAGCATCAGAGATCAGAACTGAACCCCAGTGACAGGAGCAATGAGGCGGTGCCACTGTGTTACGCTAGAGAACTGGGAATGACTTTCCTTGTTGCATTGTATGGGAGGGAACCTGACTGAAGTACACAAAGTTATGAGCATCAGAGAGACAATAAAGAGCAGGAAGCTTTTTTCCATAGGCACACCTTTAGGGAAAAGAGTAAGAGGTTTAGAGGGGATTTGAGGAAGTGTATTTTTTACCTAGAAGATTATTAGACTGGAGAACAAACTTGCCTGAGAAGAAAGAGGCAGAGAAACTCAACAAGAAGCAGGCACATTTTATCATCAAGACATTAGGCCAAATGCTATAATATTGGATTGGTATAGATGGGTATCTGATGGTGAGCAAAGAGCCCGAATCTGTACTGGATAAATCTATGACATGTTTCCTTTGAATCTTAATGATTTAATGACGTTATCTGAACTGGGGGAGGATGTGGTGGGGTGGACTGGATGGAGTGCAGTGGGAATAGATGCAATCCATTGAGCTAATAGAGGGGTGGAATCAGTGGTTGAGTACAGAAGTGGGTAGTTGGGAGCACAGACAAGGGTTACAATTCTTTTGGGAATGTGGTAAAGGTTATTTCTGTAGTTAGGGAGCAGAACATGAAGGAGAGACAGGCCACTACATAACAGTCAGGCTGCCAGCAACACCCTGAACAGCAGACACACTCCTCTCTGTTACTGGTGAGGCCCACACAGACCTCTCATGGGCCAAACATAGAGCACCAGGTCTGCAAATGCCAAACACAGCAAGCACAACTTCCCACAATGTTTTAGCAGTTAGATCATGCAGTGCTCAGAAACAGCACACCATGTCATCTGATTTCCATACACTTTCAGCTGAAGATATAGTGCTTTGGCTTTAAGTCAAGTTTATTGTCACGTGCACAAAAACCTCTACTTGTCCTGAAGACAGGTCAGTAACAAGAAAAAGTAAATCAATATCACAGTCTGGAGGTGCTCCCTGGCTTGGTGAGGAACTGTTTTTATTTGATCATTAGTAGATGGTTCTGCATTGATCACAAAGTGATCTAGTGAAAATCTAAGACACGCAATTAACTTGTGCCACTTGACAAAGTGCCACTATTCCAACTTTATTTCAGAACAGCTGTCTTGGCCCAGGCATGTTAATGCAATTACGAGGAAAGCAAAGCCGAACCTTTACTTCCTTGGACATTGCTGAAGATTCAGCATGACATCTAAAACTTTGACAAACTTCTCTAAATGTGTGGTGGAGAGTATACTGACTGGTTGCATGAGAGCCTGGTATAGAAACACTAATGCCCTTGAACAGAAAATCCTATAAAAAGTAGTGCATCACAGGTAAAGCGTTCCCTTTGATTGAGTACATCTACACAGACTGCTGTCACAGGAAAGCAGCATCCATCTTCATGGACTCTCAACACCCAGGTCATGTTCTCTTTTCACTGCTGCTATCTGGAAGGTGGTACAGGAGCCTCAGGACTCACGTTACCAGGTTTAGGAACAGTTAGTAATCCTCAACCACCAGTCCCTTGAACCAATGTGGATAAATACACTCAACTTTACTTGCCCCATCAGTGAACTGATCCATAACTTTGTGGACAAATGTGCAGAAGATACGAAGATAGGTGGAGGGGCAGATAGTTTTGAGGAAGTAGAGAGGTGACAGAAGGACTTAGACAGATTAAGAGAATGAGCAAAACGACAGATGGAATTCAGTATTTGGAAGTGCATGGTCATGCACTTTGGTAGAAGAAATAAAAGTGTATATATGTTCTAAATGGAGAGAAAATTCAAAAATCTGAGGAGCAAAGAGACTTGGGAATCCTGGTGCAGGATTTCCTAAAGGTTAATTTACAGGTTGAGTCAGTGGTGAGGAAGGCAAATGTGATGTTAGTATTCAATTCGAGAGGACTAGAAATGCAAGGATGTATTGTTGAGGCTTTATAAAGCACTGGTGAGGCCTCACTTGAAGTGTTTTGGGCCCCTTATCTAAGAAATGATGTGCTGATATTGGAAAGGGTTCAAAGGAGTTTCATGATTGAAAGGCTTGGTATGCAAGGAGCGTTTGATGGCTCTGGGCCTCTACTCACCAGAATCCAGAAGAATGAGAGGTAACCTCATTGAACCAGTCAAATTTTGAAAGGGCTCAACAGAGTGGATGTGGAGAGGATATTTCCTTTAGTGGGCACAGCCTCAGAATACTGGGACAACCTTTTAGGACAGAGATGAGGAGGAATTTCTTCAGCCAGAGAGTGGCGAATCTGTGAAATTCGTTGCCACAGATGACTGTTGCCAAGTCATTGGGTACATTTAAGGTACAAGTTGATTGTTGGTCAGGGCATGAAAAGATACGGCAAGAAGGTAGGAGATTGGGGTTGAGAGGGAAAGTGAATCAACAAGCCATGATGCCGAGCATATTCAATGGGCCAAATGGCCTAATTCTGCTCCTATACCTTATGGTCTTATAACCTATGGGCTCACTTATAAGGACACTTCATCTGATGTTCTCAATACTTATTGCTTATTATATATTTGTTATTATTATTTGTTTTTCTTTCTGTTTGCATTTGCACAGTTTGTTGTCTTTGGACTGGTTGTTGGTGTGGTTTTCCATTGATTCTATTATGTTTATTGGTTTCATTGAGTATGTCCACAAGAAAATGAAACAGGGTGCAGTATGGTGATATATATTTACTTTGATAAAAATAATTAACTTTGAACTTTGAATTGTTGAGCAGATTGGGTCAAAATTCAGCCGAATACAGGTAAACAGATTGAAACCTGAGATCCAGTGGTGACTTGACCAGAGACACTGAAAGGTTACCTGCTTACGATGGAAGGGAGAGGAGGAATTTCTTTAGCGGGTTGTGAATTTTTGGACCTGTTCTTCACACAGCTGTGGAGGTAATAACATTCAAGAACAAGAATGGCTAAGAGGTTAACAGGAGATTTAAAGGGAACCTTTTTCAGGGTGATAAGTAACTGGAACACACAGCCTGAGAGTGTGGAAGAACAGCTGCTGACACCATTTTAAAAGTGTCCAGACAGCACTTCAGTTAACCGGGCAGAGAAGATCCGGTTCTAGAAGACGGGATTATTATAGCTGGGTGTCCACTGGTCAGTATGGAGGAGATGGGCTGAATGACAGTTTTAGTCCATAATGGAATCAATGTTCACTGGGACATAGAGAAGTGCAAGCAGAATCTATGATTGTTTCTGAACAACTGAGGATCAAGCACACATTAGACTCCTGAGGTTCATACTTTTCACTTGCAATGGAACCACTCTACTCATGACCATGAGGTGTTTTCACCCTTTTCCTTTACATCAGAACCATTCTATTCAGGATAATAATGTGCCCCATGTTGTCCTAATTCCCAATGGAACCATTTTATTCCTGAACACATATTGCTCTCTATGACTGGAACTCCAACAGGACCCGCTGGTATAGCTCAGTCGAACTGTTCTACTCATGGATGTAATGTGCCCTCTGCTGTTCTAGCTCAGAATGGAATCATTGTATTTAGGAAATCAAATTATTTTAGATACTACAGTGCTCGGCATCATTCAAAGGAAACAACTTTATGCAGTCAGAGTATCCTTTGCTGCTTTTTCTCACATATCCTGCACTCCAGTAACCAAGGCTCCTTTTCTGTCTGAGCATCATTCTACCCTGCTGCTCAAAAACCCAACTGAGTTCCAGCTCACCTCAGCTCCCTTGCCCAGATGATCAAAATCCTAGTGTAATTCTGGACATTCCTCTTCACTATCATTGATGTTGGCTGTCCATTGTGTCCAACAATGACAGGAGACCTGTGCAGGAGGGATTTTAAAGTGGAAAAGTTGTGCACCTGGCCATTTCCACTCTCTGGATCTCAGAGGTCCAGGTGCAGTAGTATGAGTAGTTGTCAAAAACTGGGGACTTCCTTGGTCACAGTAGATGACCATGATTTCTTCTTCGAGCAAGGTTCCCTTGCGTTTGGAGCATTACTTGGCACAAAGTTAGACAGTTACAGTTGTTGGAGGCCAATCACCCAGGGCATTCCTTGGGGTAATGTCAGAGTCCCAACCATCAGGTGCTCATCAACACACTTCCTTCTGAGGTCTGGAACACCATACAATGTTCAATTCTATTCACAATTTCTCAGCAGGTAATGCAACCCATGACTGGACGCAGCAAGGCCCAGATAACACTCAGGCATGATCCGATAAGCGGCAAATTAAATATGTGGCAAAAAAAAGTGACCATCTTCAAGAACAGCAAGTCTAACCTTCTGCACTAGACATTCACTGGTATCACCATCAAATTCCTCACAGCATCCTACTGATCACCAATGAGCAAGAAGTCAACAAGACAAGGTTACAGGGTCAGTCAGAGGCTAGCTAACCAGTGCTAAATGACTATCCTTGAAACACCCCAAATCCTTCCCACAACCTGCAAGGGACACATTAGGAATTTTGTGAACTACTCTTCACTGGCTTAGAGAAATGCAACATCAATGAATAGTTTATGAAACATTCCATCATCCGGGACACAGTAACCACTGGCTTGGCACCCTGTCCACTGTCCTAAGCATCTGCTTCAGCACCATACACTACAGTTAATTGCCTCGGACTTTGTCACAGCACTTCTCCAACCCAAGTCTCTAGGAAGATAAGGGCAGCAGGCACATGGGAATATTTTAACTTGCAGGTAGTTCTAGTTGCAAACCATCTTGATTTGGAAATGCTTCTGTAATCCTCCTTTATTCCTGGATCTAAGCCACAGAATTCCCTGTGTGGCCACCTCTACCAGAACCACATGGTTCAATACAACAGCTCACTACCAGCTTTTTGAAGAACAACCAGCAAGACCCAGATCTGAAAAATAACTACAACAGTTGTAGCATCAGTGACTTAACAATTCTTTGAAATACTGCAGAAAGTAGCCCATTTAGCCCAAATTATTCAAAGGTTTATTCATTATCAAAGTATGTATGCAGTATTCAACTCTTGAGTTTCGTCAAATCTGGCATTTACCTAGGCTCCAAGATGAGAAAGTTGCATGCAATCTAGTTCACCCTGCAAAGACCCCCTTATAAGCATCTGGGAACATGCCTGGCTAGAAGGGCTGGTCAATCTATGTATTAGACTCTATTACAATTCTTTGTCAGGTCTTTTTGCTCTGGAAGGACAGTGCCCGAAAAGATCCATGTAAATACGTTCTGCTGTGCCATGAAGTGACCTTGGGCAACTTCAGCACTGACATTGGACGCATCAGGTCACCAACAGGAATAGGAACCTTCAACTAATTATTATTCAGGGTGACCTCAGCTAGCAAACCCACTCAGAAGAAACACTGACTGTGGCAAAGGAGATAGAATGCACACTGGGTGTGGAACTTGAAAAAGACTGTATCACTGTCTTGAGCCATTCTGCTTGCTTTAGCCTGTAGACAGAAGAGGAACTGAGTTGAGAAGTATCTACTATGTTTTTGCCTGTTGCTGTGTGATGATGTGCTATCCAGCTGTCACAGGTAAGATGAGCTGATTCCAAGTACAATTATAGTAACAAAGTGACCTCGTGCAACCTTGGATTCATACAACAGGAAAACAGGCCATTCAGCCCACCACATTCCTGCTGACCAGTGGACTCCCATCTTTAATCCCATCTTCCATCACTTGGCCAGTAGCCTTCAATGCCTAGATAATTTAAATGCCTGTACTCAAAATGAAAAGGTTCCCCAAGTTCCCCTCAATCTTTTACCCCTTATCCTAAATTTGACGGTGACCCTTTTAGTTTTATTTGTCCCTCCCAACCCCTCCCCCCAATAATAGGAAAGGTTTCCCTGAGACTGTCTATACCCCACAGTGCTATATAGGGAAAACAGGCCTAGTCCACCCACATAGTTGAACTGCAATATCTGAGGAAACAGTCTGGTGAATCTCCCTTGCACCCTCTCCAGTGGGATCACATTCTTCCTGATCTTGTGAAATTAATCATTACTTTAGTATTGACGCATGCACAGAGGTAGAGTGAAAAGCTTGTATTACATGCCATTCATACAGATTATTTTATTACATTTATGCATTGAGGGAAAATCAAGGGAAAAACAACAAATGAATGAAGAATAAATTGTCAGTTACAGGGAAAATGTAGAGCTGACAGACAGTAAGGTGCAGGGGCCACGATGAGGTTAAGAGGTACAAGAGTTTATTGTACAGAAGATTTGTTCAATAGTCTCACAACAACAGGATAGTCCTTGAGACTGGTGGCATGTGCCTTCCGGCCTTTGCATCCTCTGCCCAAAAGGAGATGGGGGAGAAAGAGAATGTCTGGGATGGAAGGGCCTGCAATTATGTTGGCTGCTTCACTGAGGTAGCAAAAAGTGTAGATAGTGTCGGTGGATGGGAGGCTGGTTTCTGTGATGCACTGAACTGTGTCCACTAGGGCAGAGCAGTTGCCAAAACAAGCTGTGATGCATCTAGTCAGGGCGTTTTCTATGATGCATCTATAGAAATTGGTGAGGGTCACAGGAACATGCTAAATTTCCTTGGAATCCTCGGGAAGTAGAAGTGCCAGGGTGCAGTTTCTTGGCCATGGTATCTATAGAACATAGAATAGTACAACACAGGATCAGGCTGTCCAGCCCACAATGTTATGCTGAACCAGCTAAAAAGCAAATCAAAATCACCCAAACACTATTGCTCCTCCCTACACCATGTCCATATCCCTCCATTTTCCTTACAACCATGTATGTAACCATACATCTCTTAAAAGCCTCCAATGTATTTGCCTCCATCACCATACAGTGCATTGTAGGCATCCAAGTAAAAAAAAACTTACTTTTCACATCTATGTATGTGTTGGGCCAGAACAAGTTATTGGGGATGCTTACACCTAGGAATTTGAAGCTCTCAACCATCTCCACCAACTGCTCCTATCTGGCCATTTATAAGGTATAACCTGAAATACCCTGGAACCTTCCTCTGCCTCTAATAACAAATCCTTGGCTATCCCGGCTGAATGCGACGTGTCAGCCTGGTGAAGCTATAACACCAGAACTGTACAATACTCTATACCCTCGACAGTTTGGCTCAGTATAGCTCAGATGCCATCTATAAATTTGCTGATGATACAATCATTCTTGGTAGAATCTCAGATGGAGATGAGAATGCGTATAGGAGTGAGATATGCCAGCTAGTTAAGTGGTGTTACTCAACGTCAGTAAGACAAAAGAGCTGATTGTGGACTTCAGAAAGGGTAACATGAGGAATCAGAAGTGGAGAGAGTGAGCAATTGCAAGTTTGTGGGTGTCAAGATCTCTGAGGATCTAACTTGATCCCAACATATCAATGCAACTATAAAAAAAAGGAAAGACTGAAGCTGCATTTCATTAGGATGTTTGAAAAGATTTGGTTTGTCAACTAAAACACTCAAAAACTTCTATAAATGTACCGTGGAGAGTATTCTGGCAGGCTGCATCACTGTCTGGTATGGGGGGGGGGGGGGGGGGGACAGGACAGGGGTGCCACTACAAAGGACTAAAGAAGCTACAGAAAGTTGTAATATTAGTCAGCTCCATCTTGGGTACTGGCCTCTAGTACTACACAAGTTATCTTCAAGGAGTGGTGCCTCAGAAAGGTGACGTCCATTATTGAAGACCCCCATCAACCAAGGCATGCCCTCTTCTCATTGTTACCGTCAGGAAGGAGGTGCAGAAGCCACACTCAGTGACTCAGGAAAAGCTTCTTACCCTCTGCCATAGAATTACTAAATGGATATTGAGCCCATGAACACCACCTCACTTTTTTAAAGAAATATTTTTTCAGTTTTTGCCTATATTTAAATACACTTGCTGCAATGGATTTACTTATTTTCTTTCTATATTATCATGTACTGCATTGTACTGCTGCTGCTAAGTTAACAAATTTTACGACAAATGCTGGTGATAATAAACCTGATTCCGATACTCTAGGTAGACATGGCAGTGAGAAATGTGAATGGTATGCTTGCTTCCATTGGCCGGGACATTGAGAATAACAGTTGGAATGTTATAGTTGAACAGAATGTTGGTTAGACCATACCTGATATATAATGGGCAGTTCTGGTTGTTTTAGGAAGCAGGGATGTAATTAAATACAGTCGGCCCTCTATATCTGCGAGTTCCGCGTGTGCGAATTCAACCAACCGCGAATCGAGAAAACCGGGAAGTTCTCTTCCAGCACTGGTTCTTCGCGCATGTACAGACTTTTTTCTTGTCATTATTCCCTAAACAATACAGTATAACAACTATTTACATAGCATTTACATTGTATTAGGTATTATAAGTAATGCAGAGATTATTTAAATTACACGGGAGGATGCGCATAGGATATTGTGGATCGGGATAAAAAAAAATCAGAAGTTCTCTTACTAAGTAAGTTGGAACAGCTACATCCAGTATTATTTAGCGTCAGTTAGTCAAACATTTGTCTTAGAAAATAGTATATATTTTACCTTTCTATGCATATAAAACACCTAAGAAACGTATGTATTTCAATAATTAAACCACTGCGTTGCTTAGTGATAATTGTAGCTTTCATCGGGGCAGGGCCTTTCTCACTAAAATTGTTCCGATCATTGACCGACTGTAGCCTAACGCTTTTCCAATGACCGATGACCTTTCACCTCTTTCCGAATGCTTTATTATTTCCTCTTTATTTTCAATCGTGATCATGATTATTTTCGTGAACAGAGACACTGTGGATTCAGAGCACCGCCGGGTCCCAAAGACCACCGCTCTGTCTCAGTTTAAATAAGGCCCGAGGTTCTGCTGGGTCCTAAATTCCACCGCACTAAAACAGGTTAAATAAGGGACTTGAGCATCTGCGTTTTTTGGTATCCGCAAGGGGTTCCAGAACCAATCCCTCGCAGATAAGGAGGGCCAACTGTAGTGTGCATGCAGAAGCAATGTTGCTGGGACCGGAGGGCTCTTGAGTTGTAAGGAGAGACTGGATAAGCTGGGTCTTGAGTGAAAGAGGCTGAGGGGTTAGATGATAAGAAGTTTATTCCATTGAGGTATAGGGTGGAGAGTCTGTCTGTTTCCCATGGTAGGGATATCTCAAACTAAAGGGTGTAGGTTTAAAGTGAATCTGAGAGGCAAAATGTTCACATAAATATAGTTGATACCTGGAATGAGCTGCCAGAGGAGCTGGTGGAGCCAGAAAGAGCATTGAAGAGGCACCTGCATAGGTACTTGAATGAATAGGGCATGAGGGGATATAGAATTAACACAGGCAAGTGGGCTGACCATGGATAGGCATGATGGTTGCATAGATGATGAGTCAACGGGTCTGTTTCTGTGCTGTACAGCTATAGCTTATTGAGAGTATCAGTTTTCCTATGGCTTGGTGATACAGATCAGACTGGGGAAGGAAGAGAGTTTACTTCCTAAAAGATATCACTGCATCTGACAAGTAATAATTGCATAGTTTTTGTTCCATTGGAAGTTCTAAAGCAAAGGAAGCGGCCCAAGCCCTCAGATAGGGACAGAGACACCATGGTAACATTCAGCCGTAAACCCCATTCATTACTCAAGCCCTCCAGTCCAGGAACATCCTTGATCCTTGATGAAGGGTCTCGCCTTGAAATATCGACTATTAATTCCTCTTCATAGATGTTGCCTGATCTGCTGAGTTCATCCAGTATTTTGTGCGCTTCCCTCGATTTCCAGGATCTGCACAATCCCTTGTCTTTACCATTTTAGATATTTTCTGGGCTCTCTCTGCCTCAATCACATCTTCCCTGTAGTGTGACGGCAAGAATTACATTAAATACTCCCAAGTACAGTCTAACCAATGTTTTATACAATTGGAACATGACATCAAAATGCTGCTGGGCAGTGGCTGTCTTAACAAGAGAGCTTCTAAACATCAGTCTGGGATTTCCTCTGACAGCTCTGGTCTGTGTGGAAGAAATGGGTTATCCCAAGAATTTCCAGTGGTGAGGTGGGTTTTGTGCCTGGATACTGTGGCAGAACCAGTTTTGATCTATGGCATGTCCAACACCAAGTGTTGAGGTGAAGGTCATCAAAAGCTCAAGGCATGGGCACTGAGGATGTAAGGGAATGAAAACATGAGGATCGATGGAAAAATTGTAATTCTTGCCTTCAGAGTAACTAAGTGTAAATGACAACATGTTAGAGTACTAATAGATTCCTGTTGTGTCAGAGTGACGATGATAAAAATTCATTGCATTGACAAATGAGGGAAGAATTATTTAAGGGCACACCTGAAGCTATTGAACTCAGTCTGTCAAAGGAGTTAGCAAATCTTCAGAGGATATTTAGCAAATCCAGTGGGGCTTATTTCCTCATTCTTTTCAATTACACCTCACAATCAGAGAATAAGTCTTAAATAATTAAATTCTTAAATAATTATTTTCTTATTTATTTTTACCCCCCTTTAGATACTTTCAGAGACACCAATCAATTTTCTTGCATCTTTCGAGCATCTTGTTTCATATCCTGACTTGTCATTGTCTGGGGACGTTATTCCTTCTTTTGCTTGTCACCTTAAATATGTCTGTCTTTCATCTCACGGAATGGTTTCCCTATGCTTTTCTATATTCTGTCTGAGCCAAAGTAATAAAATTAAATTTCTTTTCAAATATTTTATCACTGACAAGAAATGGTTTCATTTGATTTTGCTGAATACTGGGTTGCAGAAGCTGGTGCGTGGTTTCTGTCTGTGAGTAGAACAAGAGCCTCAGGCTGTTGTGTGGGTTTTGAAGTAACTAATGCATGGTACGTGGGATCTGGAGGCTCTGCCATGAGTGGAACAGATGGGTGGGTGGTTCAGATTATTACATGCTCCTTCTGTTTGTGCTTGGCCTCCGGAGTACTTGATGCCTTCCCTAATGCATCGCTGTTTGAATGGCCTTGAACAACAGACTCTGTGAGGGACTGACATTTGTTCAAGAAGGCTTTGAAGACACTGTTGCAAGAAATTCCCCTGCTTGCTGATAACCACTTGCTATGATTGAACAGAGTGGAGGGCTTGCGTCTGTAAGCTGACGTTGGACTTGTCAAAAGTGTGTCCCATCCAATCTTCAGTTTTGGTAAAGGATGCTGATGTCTGTACTGCCAATTAATTTGGAGGATCTTGTGGAGGCAGCATTTTTGGCATTTCTCCAGTACTCTAACTTAGTCACTGTGTTTTCACACCTCTGCATGTGGTACAGTGGAGATTTTGGCTGCAGCGCTCAATGCTAGATCTCAAACATCCTTTTCCTCTGGCTGGTACTCAGGAGGCAATGGTAGTGTTTGTCACTGATGTATATCATCATCAAGAAGTGAATCCCAAATTAGGGACAGTGAGACTAGTTTATTAGGGGTAGTCAGCAAGGGGTTGTGAGAATTTATGTCTTACAAAATAAGTTACATTTTCTGATGGAGTAGCCAAGACAGTAGATGTGATCCACATCGATTTTAGTAAGGTCTTTGATAAGAGTCCAAATGGCAGGCTGCTCTGGAAGGCTAGATCACATGGAATCCAGTGAGAGCTAGTTAGATGGATTCAAAATTGGCCAGAGGTAGGATGCAGAGAGTGATGGTGTTAGGTTATTTCTCAGACAGTTAGCCCTTGACTCATGGTGTGCCTTGGATCAGTGCTGAACCCATTATTGCTCATCATCAATATCAGTTTGGATGAAAATATACAAAATATGGTTAGTAAGTTTGCTTATGATATTTAAACAGTATCAATGACAAGTATCAATAGCTAGAAAGGCAGTTTTGCAGAGCTTCCCAGACAAAGGGCAGAAACGAACAGCAGAGTGACCCTATACAGCAAGAGACTTTCAAACTCCTTGGCTCATTATGGCTACACTACACATCAAACAATTATCTATGCAGTCTATGTTACAGCACTTATCCCCTACCTTTCGATTCCCAAAATGTTTCAGAACCTAACCACCCAATAAATGTTGACAGTCTCAACATCCACCTCCCACTTAGAGAGAGCAATGAAGAATTTAACTTGCCTCTGGGTGAAAAAAAATCCTTCTCAAAGCCCCATCAAAGCTCTTACCTTCCATAAATTTCTGCTAAAGGGAAGTAGTTTTCTCTACTTATCCTATATCACATGATGCAGAGGAGATTTACAAGGATGTTGTCTGGATTCAGAAGCATGCCTTAAGAGAATAGGTTGAGTGAACTCAGCCTTTTCTCCTTGGAGCGACGGAGGATGAGAGGTGACCTGATAGAGGTATACAAGATAACAAGAGGCATTGATCGTGTGGATAGTCAGAGGCTTTTCCACAGGGCTAAAATGGCTAGCATGAGAAGGCATAGTTTTAAGATGCTTGGAAGTAGGTTCAAAGGAGATGTCAGGGATAAGATTTTTTTTATATATAAACACAGAGTGTGGTGAATGTGTGGAATGGGCTACCAGCGGTGGCACTGAAGGAGGAAAGGATAGGGTCTTTTAAGAGACTCCTGGATGGCTACATGGAGCTTAAAAAAGTAGAGGGCTATGGGTAAAGCCTAGGTAGTTCTAAGGTAGGGATATGTTTGGCACAGCTTTGTGGGCCGAAGGTTTTCTATGTTTCTAATTCCATACACCACAAATCCTCACCTCAATTTTCTCCACTCTGAAAAAGAACAGCCACTCCAATCTCCCCGCATAACTTAAACACTCCATCCATGAAGGCAAGGCATCCTCTGTAACTCTCCAGTGCATTACATCTTTCCTATATACAATAATCCAACATTGTAACACTCCAAAATAGAGAATTCCAGAGATTCACCATTCTCTGGAAGATCCACTGAAATGCAAGATGCTACATTTTGGCAACTTAACCCAGGGCAGAACTTCCACTGTAAATGGAGGAACCAGGGGTATTGATACATAGTTCCCTGAAAGCAGGAGTTGGAACCTGTTGCAACTGTACAAGTCACTGGGTGCAGCTCTGGTTACCCAGCTATTGGGAGGATGTCATTAAGCTAGAAAGGGTGCAAAACTGATTTTCAAGGATGTTACCAGGACTGGTGATCTTGAGGTTTTAGGAAAAGCTGAGACAGCTTTTCCTGGAGAATAGGTGCCTGAAGATATACCGACTGATATTTATAAAACCACAAATGATAAGATGGATGGCCACAGTCTTTTAACCCATGGTAGAGGTGTCTAATACCAAAGAGTACATATTTTGGGTAAGAAGGAAGAAATTTAAAAGGGACCTAAGTAGCATTTCCACACAGTGTGTGAGTATGTGGAATGAGCTGTCTGAAGAAGTGATAGAGACAATCGCAATCACAATGATTTGGATCAAGAGTAATCAGATAGGATTTCACTTCTCTCTCAATACAAGGGTCTAGGATATTAGGAAGCTCCTCCTGCAAACTGTAGAAGATCACTTACAGTTCCAGTGTGCCTGGGGACTACACTTCCAACAAATGTGTCCACCTGGAGCTCTGGATATACCACAGAACAGCAGGAGTACAGTGGGACTCAATAGGGGGTATCTGAAATACAGATAGTTAGTCCAGCAAGTTGGTCATGGGACAGAAAGAGACGAAGTTGCTGAAAAAGTTAGTTGTAGCTGTTTCCTTCTCAAACAGATGTACTGTGTTGAAAGCTATTGGGGCAGATGGTCTCCCAGGGGAAAAAAGCAGCAATAGGCCAGTCTGGAGCACCACAGGAGGAGTTAATAAGGCTGCAGGAGGGCCAGTGTTGATGAATTTTATATTAGTGTACCAGGTGATGCTTACAGTGATCAGGAATGAGATTCCAGGATGGTCATTTTCTCCCTGGTGCTAGGGCCAAGAATGACCAGGATCAACTGCAGGAATTCCAAAGGGAGATTTAACAAACAGTGGCTATGGTACATTTTGGTATAATAGCAGAGGTAGTGGTAAGGATGAGGTCCTACAATAAGTACTTACGGATCTAGGTAGCCATTTAAAAAGCAGGTTCTCAAAAGATTACTTCTGGTCCCATGATCCTGTGAGTACAAGATACGGCGATGACTGTGTGGTTGAAGGGTTGGATGCAGAGGGATCCGCTTCAGTTTCCTGGATCATTGGGACCGTTTCTGAGAAAGTGCTATCTGTACATGAGGGAGAATTTGCAGTGAAACCGGTATGAGACCAACAATCTAGCAAAAATGTGTTAGGAAATGATCTGTGGTTCAGAGGCCAATGCCAGAACATTTTTCAAGAGGGTGAACACTTGCAAGGCTTCAGGCCCCAATGGTAAGGCCATCTGGTATGAAGGCCCACTGCACAGGATCAGAAAAAAAAGCTACAAGGGGTTAAAAATTTAGCCAGCTCCATCGTGGGCACTAGCCTCCCCAGCATGGAAGACGTCTTCAAAAGGCGATGCCTCAAAAAGACAGCATTAAGGATCTCATCACCCAGGACATGCCCTCTACCTATTACTACCAAGAAAGATGTACAGCAAAGGGTCCACAGACCCCTCCATGGCATAAAAACGTTTGGGAACCCCTGATGTTTAGGCTCCTGAAGACAGCCACTCAATATTTTAAGAACAGCTTCTTTCCCTCTGCCATCAGATTTCCGAATGGACAATGAACCAACCCATGAATACTACCTATTTTGCTCTCTATTTGTTGGAGATGTTTTAGAAACAACATAACAATCAACAGGAGTTGGGGGACAGGTAGAATCTGAGTTATACAGACCCTTTGGCCTAACTCGCCCGTCTGGCCAAGGTCCCCATGTAAGCTGCTTACTTTTTCCTCACATTTGGCCCATAGCCTCGAAAGCTTTCCTATCCACATTCCTATTCTTATTGCACCTGCCTCAACCACTCCTCCTGACAGCTGATTCCATATGCACAACACCCTATGGATATTAGTGAAAGTCATGGCACAGGCAGACACGCAAGAGAGTTGTTAAAAGTATAGTTTTCCACTAACAATTCTGTAAACAGACATGTAGACCTCGATCCTATTTATAAGCCAAAGCAGGCAAAATTCCAGACCACAACACACAGAGTTCGCCATGCAGCCGAACCATGACAAGACTTCCTCCCTATATCACAAATTCTGTAATGATAACCAATCAGCTGATTGATTAATATATAAAGGCCAAGCATTCAGAGGATGCACCATGAATTAACAGAACACTGAAGATGTCTTCGTGTATGATGATGAAATATTTGCAAATTGATTATCAAGATCAGAGAGCTCAACCCAAACACCCTCTGCATGAAGGTGCAGCTCAGGTCCCTTTTAAAATATAAATTGTATAGACAGATGTGATAAAATATTGTTCATTAATGGGGGGGCTTCAATTTCCAAAATAATAACTCGGATTGCCTTAGCACAGAGATTGAGTTCAAGAGCCTCAAGGTAATGTTGCAGCTCCAGTCAGATCTCACTTTGTGTTCAGTACTGGTCAGTTCATTATAGGAAGCTTTTGAGAAGGTGCAGAGGAAATTGACCAGGATGCTGCCAGGATTAGGAGGCTTGCCTTCCGAGGATAAGCTGAGGGGAGCTAGGTCTTTTCTTTTCAAATGTGGTCCCCATTTTGAAGAAAGAGTATAGTCTGCTAATAGGGAAAAGCCCGATAATGCAGATCTACGAACGTAACATTAGCTTTAGAGAAGATACTACAAAAAAGTCGAAGGAAAGGATAAATGACCAATTAGAAAGAGAGGGACTGATCAAACAGGAAAGGGCAGACCCAATCTGAATGAATCTTTTGAGGCAAAAATGTACATAGATGGGGGCATTGTAGTCGATGTGATTTACATAGATTTAAGTAAAGTCTTTACAATATTTCACATGTGAGACTGGTCCGGATGCATGGAATCCAGTACAAGTTGGCAAATTGGATCCAAAATTAACAATAGGAGACATAGGGTGATGGTAGGGAAAAACACACAAAATGCTTGAGTAACTCAACATGGCAGACAGCATCTGCGGATATGAATAACCAGTCAACATTTCAGGCTGACACACTTCATTAGAATGGTAGAGCTTTTTTTGTGATTGGATGCCTGTGGCAAGTTGTGTTCTACAGGGATCAGTGCTGGGACCCTTGTTATTTGGATGCAGATATATGATGCATGATCATTGAGTTCACAAATGACTGGAAGATTAGTAGGATTATTAATTGTGTGGAGGGCGGTCTTAGGCTACAGGGTGATATCCATATATTGGTGAAATGGGCTGAAAAATTACATGTGGAGATGAATCCTGATAAATGACGTAATGCATTTTGGAAGTCCAAATGAGGCTGGCAGATCACCATGAAAGGCAGGGCCCTAGAGAATACTGGGCAACAAAGGGTTCTTGATGTTTCCAAAGATACTTGAAGTTGACTGCAATTAGATAATGTGGACATGGAATACTTACCTTCATTAGTCAAGACACTGAATATAGAGCAGGAAAGATGTGCTTCAACTTTATTAAACATTGGTCAGACCTGAGCTGAAGTATTGCAAGCAATACTGGTCACCTCAATAAGAGGAGCCATTATTAAGGTATATAAAATAATGAGATGTAGGTAGAGTAGACCACAACAAATTCTTCCCATTGTCAGAGCTAGAAAAAAAAACTGGAGGATATAGATTTAGTGGGGATCAGAGAGGAATCTTTATTGTCAAGAGCATAGAGAGTACAGTCGGCCATCCTTATCCACGAATTCCGCATGCATGAATTCAACCAATTGTGAATCGCGAAAACCTGTTAGTGCTCTTCCAGCACTTATTGTTCGAGCATTACAGACCTTTCTTCTTGTCATTATTCCCTAAACAATGTAACAACTATTTTACATAGCATTTACATTGTATTAGGTATTATAAGTAATCTAGAGATGATTTAAAGTATATGGGAGGATATGCGTGGGTTATTGTGGATCGGGATCGAAAAAAATCAGAAATTCTCTTACTAAGTAAGTTGGAACAGGTACATCCAGTATTATTTAGTGACAGTTAGTCAAACGTTTGTCTTAGTATATAGTATATATTTTACCTTTCTATGCATATAAAATGCTTAAGATCGTATGCTTCAGCGCTGGGCTCGGGAACGAAAGTTCTCGAGTTGAATCCAGTGACAGACCACTCCTGACTGCACTCTCCACCGTGCCGGGTTGATGTGGAAGATCAAAAACCCAAAACCCAATAATTAAACCACTGCGTTGCTTAGTAAAATTGTAGCTTTCATCGGGGCAGAGCCTTTCTCACTTTGTCCTTTAAAATTGTTCCGATCGTTGACCGACGTAGCCTAACGCTTTTCCAATGATCAATGGCGTTTCACCTCTTTCCAATCGCTTTATTATTTCCACTTTATTTTCAATTGTGATCGTGATTAATTTCGTGAACAGAAACACTGCGGATTCAGATCTCTACCGCCGGGTCCTAATATCCACCGCGCTGAGACAGGTTAAATAAGGTCGAGGGTTCGCTGGGTCCCAAGGTCCACTGCATTGAGACAGGTTGAATAAGGGACTTGAGCATTTTTTGTTATCTGCGAGGGGTCCTGGAACCAATCCCTCGCGGATAAGGAGGGCCAACTGTACCTGAAACACACTGCCTGAGGGGAGAGCTGGAACCAGAGAAAACATTAAAGAAGCAAACACTTGAATCACTTAGGCATAGAAGGTTAGAGGGCAGATGCTAGAAGATGTTATTAATAAAGATGGGTCCACTAGGAAATAAAGGTTGAATTGCCAGTTTCCATGTTGTCTGACTCTAGAAAAACTTGGTGGGGAAGAACTATAGCCATGTGTCTTGCTCCCACTGGACCCTGCAGGGCCGAGAGTGTGGCAGTATTGTTGATGTATGTGACTGCTGCAATTACCAGCCACACCATCAACCGGGCATATTAAAGTGTCCTGTAGCTGACCAACCTCCTGATAATCTGGTAAATGACTCAGCTGTTGCATTACATCAGCCTAAGTAGATCGGGTTGGATACTGTAATTGGTTTGCGCCATTCTGCGACAGCCAGAGTGTTCACTGGAGCTGCTTCATTTATGCCGTATCTTTTTAAGGAGAAATGTTTTCTCTCCCCTGCAATTTACTATGGACTGGCCAGCGTTGAATATAAACCCGCAGTCAGGAGATGAGTGGTGTCTCTTGGTTTGAGAAGTACTTACTACGTTGTTGTAACCAAGTTCTATTTAGCTGATTCAAGTTTAGACTCTAGAACACTTCTGTTGAGTTTGTAAACATTTTGGGTAAATAAAACCTCTTTTTCTTCACCTTTACCTGCTCTCCCAGTTTCATGCTTACCCTAGTCCTTCACAATGTGACATATTGTTTGAGGAATTATGAGTAGCATTGAATCACCGCAGAAGGATGCATTTTGTTCAAGGTCCAATGTACAGGTAGATGCATACTAAGTATTGCTGTATCAGCAACATATTATTCAGTACTACACCTGGGATGTTGTCTGGACTCATAACCTTTACAGTAACCACTGCTCTCAATATTTCTTGATATCATGTGGAATTACACATCACAGAAACAAACACTTCAGCCCAAGTCTACCACCGAGTACCCACACACACAAAACCCACTGCCTACCACCGAGTACCAACACACAGAAAACCCACTGCCTACCACCGAGTACCCACACACAGAAAACCCACTGCCTACCACCGAGTACCCACACACAGAAAACCCACTGCCTACCACCGAGTACCCACACACAGAAAACCCACTGCCTACCACCGATTACCCACACACAGAAAACCCACTGCCTACCACCGAGTACCCACACACAGAAAACCCACTGCCTACCACCGAGTACCCACACACAGAAAACCCACCGCCTACCACAGAGTACCCAAACACAGAAAACCCACTGCCTACCACCGAGTACCCACACACAGAAAACCCACTGCCTACCACCGAGTACCCACACACAGAAAACCCACTGCCTACCACCGAGTACCCACACACAGAAAACCCACTGCCTACCACCGAGTACCCACACACAGTAAACCCACTGCCTACCACCGAGTACCCACACACAGAAAACCCACCGCCTACCACAGAGTACCCACACACAGAAAACCCACTGCCTACCACTGAGTACCCACACACAGAAAACCCACTGCCTACCACCTAATACCCACACACAGAAAACCCACTGCCTACCACCGATTACCCACACACAGAAAACCCACTGCCTACCACCGAGTACACACACACAGAAAACCCACTGCCTACCACCTAATACCCACACACAGAAAACCCACTGCCTACCACCGATTACCCACACACAGAAAACCCACTGCCTACCACCGAGTACCCACACACAGAAAACCCACTGCCTAACAGTGAGTACCCACACACAGAAAACCCCTGCCTACCACCGAGTACCCACACACAGAAAACCCCCTGCCTACCACCGAGTACCCACACACAGAAAACCCACTGCCTACCACCGAGTACCCACACACAGAAAACCCACTGCCTACCACCAAGTACCCACACACAGAAAACCCCCTGCCTACCACCGAGTACCCACTCACAGAAAACCCACTGCCTTCCACCGAGTACCCACACACAGAAAACCCCCTGCCTACCACCGAGTACCCACACACAGAAAACCCACTGCCTACCACCGAATACCCAAACACAGAAAACCCCCTGCCTACCACCGAGTACCCACACACAGAAAACCCGCTGCCTACCACCGAGTACCCACACACAGAAAACCCCCTGCCTACCACCGAGTACCCACACACAGTAAACCCACAGCCTACCACCGAGGACCCACACACAGAAAACCCACTGCCTACCACCGAGTACACACACACAGAAAACCTACTGCCTACCACCGAGTACACACACACAGAAAACCCACTGCCTACCACCGAGTACCCACACACAGAAAACCCACTGCCTACCACCGAGTACACACACACAGAAAACCCCCTGCCTACCACAGAGTACCCACACACAGAAAACCCACTGCCTACCACCGATTACCCACACACAGAAAACCCCCTGCCTACCACCGTACCCACACACAGAAAACCCCCTGCAGACCACCGAGTACCCACACACAGAAAAACCCCCTGCCTAACACCGAGTACCCACACACAGAAAACCCACTGCCTACCACCGAGTACCCACACACAGAAAACCCACTGCCTACCACCGAGTACCCACACACAGAAAACCGACTGCCTACCACCGAGTACCCACACAGAGTAACCTCACTGCCTACCACCGAGTAACCACACACAGAAAACCTCCTGCCTACCACCGACTACCCACACACAGAAAACCCACTGCCTACCACTGAGTACCCACACACAGAAAACCCACTGCCTACCACTGAGTACCCACACACAGAAAACCCCCTGCCTACCACCGAGTACCCACACAGAGAAAACCCACTGCCTACCACCGAGTACCCACACACAGAAAACCCACTGCCTACCACCGAGTACCCACACAGAGTAACCTCACTGCCTACCACCGAGTAACCACACACAGAAAACCTCCTGCCTACCACCGACTACCAACACACAGAGAACCCACTGCCTACCACTGAGTGCACACACACAGAAAACCCACTGCCTACCACCGAGTACCCACACACAGAAAACCCACTGCCTACCACCGAGTACCCACACACAGAAAACCCACTGCCTACCACCGAGTACCCACACACAGAAAACCCACTGCCTACCACCGAGTACCCACACACAGACAACCCACTGCCTACCACCGAGTACCCACACACAGAAAACCCACTGCCTACCACCGAGTACCCACACACAGATAACCCACTGCCTACCACCGAGTACCCACACACAGAAAACCCACTGCCTACCACCGAGTACCCACACACAGAAAACCCACTGCCTACCACCGAGTACCCACACACAGAAAACCCACAGCCTACCACCGAGTACCCACACACAGACAACCCACTGCCTACCGAGTACCCACACACAGAAAACCCACTGCCTACCACCGAGTACCCACACACAGAAAACCCACTGCCTACCGAGTACCCACACACAGAAAACCCACCGCCTACCACCGATTACCCACACACAGAAAACCCACTGCCTACCACCGAGTACCCACACACAGAAAACCCACAGACTACCACCGACAACCCACACACAGAAAACCCACTGCCTACCACCGAGTACCCACACACAGAAAACACACTGCCTACCACCGAGTACCCACACACAGAAAACCCACTGCCTACCACCGCATACCCACACACAGAAAACCCTCTGCCTACCACAGAGTACCCACACACAGAAAACCCACTGCCTACCACCGAGTACCCACACACAGAAAACCCACTGCCTACTACCGAGTACCCACACACAGAAAACCCCCTGCCTACCACCGAGAACCCACGCACAGAAAACCCACTGCCTACCACCGAGTACCCACACACAGAAAAACCCCTTCCTACCACCGCATACCCACACACAGAAAACCCACTGCCTACCACCGAGTACCCAGACACAGAAAACCCACTGCCAACCACCGAGTACCCACAGAAAACCCCCTGCCTACCACCGAGTACCCACACACAGAAAACCCACTGCCTACCACCGAGTACCCACACACAGAAAACCCACTGACTACCACCGAATACCCACACACAGAAAACGCACTGCCTACCACCAAGTACCCACACACAGAAAACCCCCTGCCTACCACCGAATACCCACACACGGAAAACCCACAGACTACCACCGAGAAACCACACACAGAAAACCCACTGCCTACCACCGAGTACCCATACACAGAAAACCCACTGCCTACCACCGAGTACCCACACACAGAAAACCCACTGCCTACCACCGAGTACCCACACACAGAAAACCCACTGCCTACCACCGAGTACCCACACACAGAAAACCCACTGCCTACCACCGAGTACCCACACACAGAAAACCCACTGCCTACCACCGAGTACCCACACACAGAAAACCCACTGCCTACCACAGAGTACCCACACACAGAAAACCCACTGCCTACCACCGAGTACCCACACACAGAAAACCCACCGCCTACCACCGAATACCCACACACAGAAAACCCACTGCCTACCACTGAGTACCCACACACAGAAAACCCCCTGCCTACCACCGAGTACCCACACACAGAAAAACCCCTTCCTACCACCGAGAACCCACACACAGACAACCCCCTCCCTACCACCGAGTACCCACACACAGAAAACCCACTGCCTACCACCGAGTACCCACACACAGAAAACCCACTGCCTACCACCGAGTACACACACACAGAAAACCCACTGCCTACCACCGAGTACCCACACACAGAAAACCCACTGCCTACCACCGAGTACCCACACACAGACAACCCACTGCCTACCACCGAGTACCCACACACAGACAACCCACTGCCTACCACCGAGTACCCACACACAGAAAACCCACTGCCTACCACCGAGTACCCACACACAGAAAACCCACTGCCTACCACCGAGTACCCACACACAGACAACCCACTGCCTACCACCGAGTACCCACACACAGACAACCCACTGCCTACCACCGAGTACCCACACACAGAAAACCCACAGACTACCACCGAGTACCCACACACAGAAAACCCACTGCCTACCACCGAGTACCCACACACAGAAAACCCACTGCCTACCACCGAATACCCACACACAGAAAACCCACTGCCTACCACCGAGTAACCGCACACAGAAAACCCACTGCCTACCACCGAGTACCCACACACAGAAAACCCACTGCCTAACAGCGAGCACCCACACACAGAAAACCCACTGCCTACCACCGAGTACCCACATACAGAAAACCCACTGCCTACCACCGATTACCCACACACAGAAAACCCCCTCCCTACCACCGAATACCCACACACAGAAAACCCACTGCCTACCACCGAGTACCCTCACACAGAAAACCCTCTGCCTACCACAGTGTACCCACACACAGAAAACCCACTGCCTACCACCGAGTACCCACACACAGAAAACCCACTGCCTACCACCGAGTACCCACACACAGACAACCCACTGCCTACCACCGAGTACCCACACACAGAAAACCCACCGCCTACCACCGAATACCCACACACAGAAAACCCACTGCCTACCACCGAGTACCCACACACAGAAAACCCACTGCCTACCACCGAGTACCCACACACAGAAAACCCACTGCCTACCACCGAGTACCCACACACAGAAAACCCACAGCCTACCACCGAGTACCCACACACAGACAACCCACTGCCTACCGAGTACCCACACACAGAAAACCCACTGCCTACTACCGAGTACCCACACACAGAAAACCCACTGCCTACCACCGAGTACCCACACACAGAAAACCCACTGCCTACCACCAAGTACCCACACTCAGAAAAACCTCTTCCTACCACCGCATACCCACACACAGAAAACCCACTGCCTACCACCGAGTACCCAGACACAGAAAACCCACTGCCTACCACCGAGTACCCACAGAAAACCCCCTGCCTACCACCGAGTACCCACACACAGAAAACCCACTGCCTACCACCGAGTACCCACACACAGAAAACCCACTGACTACCACCGAGTACCCACACACAGAAAACCCACTGCCTACCACCGAGTACCGGGAAACAGAAAACCCACTGCCTACCACAGAGTACCCACACACAGAAAACCCACTGCCTACCACCGAGTACCCACACACAGAAAACCCACTGCCTACCATCGAGTACCCACACACAGAAAACCCACTGCCTACCACCGAGTACCCACACACAGAAAACCCACCGCCTTCCACCGAATACCCACACACAGAAAACCCACTGCCTACCACCGAGTACACACACACAGAAAACCCACTTCCTACCACCGAGTACCCACACACAGAAAACCCACTGCCTACCACCGAGTACCCACACACAGAAAACCCACTGCCTACCACCGAGTACCCGCACACAGAAAACCCACTGCCTACCACCGAGTACCCACACACAGAAAACCCACTGCCTACCACCGAGTACCCACACACAGAAAACCCACTGCCTACCACCGAGTACCCACACACAGAAAACCCACTGCCTACCACCGAGTACCCACACACAGAAAACCCACTGCCTACCACCGAGTACCCACACACAGAAAACACTTTGCCTACCACAGAGTACCCACACACAGAAAACCCACTGCCTACCACCGAGTACCCACACACAGAAAACCTCCGGCCTACCACCGAGTACCCACACACAGAAAACCCACTGCCTACCACCGAGTACCCACACACAGAAAACCCACTGCCTACCACCGAGTACCCACACACAGAAAACCCACTGCCTACCACCGAGTACCCACACACGGAAAACCCCCTCCCTACCACCGAATACCCACACACAGAAAACCCACTGCCTACCACCGAGTACCCACACACAGAAAACCCACCGCCTACCACCGAGTACCCACACACAGAAAACCCACCGCCTACCACAGAGTACCCACACACAGAAAACCCACTGCCTACCACCGAGTACCCACACACGGAAAACCCCCTCCCTACCACCGAATACCCACACACAGAAAACCCACTGCCTACCACCGAGTACCCACACACAGAAAACCCACTGCCTACCATCGAGTACCCACACACAGAAAACCCACTGCCTACCACCGAGTACCCACACACAGAAAACCCACCGCCTACCACAGAGTACCCACACACAGAAAACCCACTGCCTACCACCGAGTACCCACACACAGAAAACCCACCGCCTACCACCGAATACCCACACACAGAAAACCCACTGCCTACCACCGAGTACCCACACACAGAAAACCCACTGCCTACCACCGAGTACCCACACACAGAAAACCCTCTGCCTACCACCGACTACCCACACACAGAAAACCCACTGCGTACCACCGAATACCCACACACAGAAAACCCCCTGCCTACCACCGAGTACCCACACACAGAAAAACCCCTTCCTACCACCGAGAACCCACACACAGACAACCCACTGCCTACCACCGAGTACCCACACACAGAAAACCCACTGCCTACCACCGAGTACCCACACACAGAAAACCCACTGCCTACCACTGAGTACCCACACACAGAAAACCCACCGCCTACCACCGAATACCCACACACAGAAAACCCACTGCCTACCACAGAGTACCCACACACAGAAAACCCTCTGCCTACCACCGAATACCCACACACAGAAAACCCACAGACTACCACCGAGTACCCACACACAGAAAACCCACTGCCTACCACCGAATACCCACACACAGACAACCCACTGCCTACCACCGAGTACCCACACACAGAAAACCCACTGCCTACCACCGAGTACCCACGCACAGAAAACCCTCTGCCTACCACCGACTACCCACACACAGAAAACCCACTGCCTACCACCGAGTACCCACACACAGAAATCCCACTGCCTACCACCGAGTACCCACACAGAGAAAACCCACTGCCTACCATCGAGTACCCACACACAGAAAACCCACTGCCTACCACCGAGTACCCACACACAGAAAACCCACTGCCTACCATCGAGTACCCACACACAGAAAACCCACTGCCTACCACCGAGTACCCACACACAGAAAACCCACTGTCTACCACCGAGTACCCACACACAGAAAACCCACTGCCTACCACCGAGTACCCACACACAGAAAACCCACTGCCTACCACCGAGTACCCACACACAGAAAACCCACTGCCTAACAGCGAGCACCCACACACAGAAAACCCACTGCCTACCACCGAGTACCCACATACAGAAAACCCACTGCCTACCACCGAGTACCCACACACAGACAACCCACTGCCTACCACCGAGTACCCTCACACAGAAAACCCTCTGCCTACCACAGTGTACCCACACACAGAAAACCCACTGCCTACCACCGAGTACCCACACACAGAAAACCCACTGCCTACTACCGAGTACCCACACACAGAAAACCCACTGCCTACCACCGAGAACCCACGCACAGAAAACCCACTGCCTACCACCGACAACCCACACACAGAAAACCCACTGCCTACCACCGAGTACCCACACACAGAAAACCCACTGCCTACCACCGAGTACCCACACACAGACAACCCACTGCCTACCACCGAGTACCCACACACAGAAAACCCACCGCCTACCACCGAATACCCACAAACAGAAAACCCACTGCCTACCACCGAGTACCCACACACAGAAAACCCACTGCCTACCACCGAGTACCCACACACAGAAAACCCACTGCCTACCACCGAGTACCCACACACAGAAAACCCAATGCCTACCACCGAGTACCCACACACAGACAACCCACTGCCTACCACCGAGTACCCACACACAGAAAACCCACCGCCTACCACCGAATACCCACACACAGAAAACCCACTGCCTACCACCGAGTACCCACACACAGAAAACCCACTGCCTACCACCGAGTACCCACACACAGAAAACCCACTACCTACTACCGAGTACCCACACACAGAAAACCCACTGCCTACCACCGAGTACCCACACACAGAAAACCCACTGCCTACCACCAAGTACCCACACACAGAAAAACCTCTTCCTACCACCGCATACCCACACACAGAAAACCCACTGCCTACCACCGAGTAACCACACACAGAAAACCTCCTGCCTACCACCGAATACCCACACCCAGAAAACCCACTGCCTACCACTGAGTACCCACACACAGATAACCAACTGCCTACCACCGAGTACCCACACAGGAAACTTCCTGACTACCAACGAGTACCCACACACAGTAAACCCACTGCCTACCACCGAGTACCCACACACAGAAAACCCACTGCCTACCACCGAGTACCCACACACAGAAAACCCACTGCCTACCACCGAGTACCCACACACAGAAAACCCCCTGCCTACCACCGAGTACCCACACACAGAAAACCCACTGCCTACCACCGAGTACCCACACACAGAAAACCAACTGCCTACCACCGAGTACCCACACAGGAAACTTCCTGACTACCAACGAGTACCCACACACAGTAAACCCACTGCCTACCACCGAGTACCCACACACAGAAAACCCACTGCCTACCACCGAGTACCCACACACAGAAAACCCACTGCCTACCACCGAGTAACCACACACAGAAAACCTCCTGCCTACCACCGAGCACCCACACACAGAAAACCCACTGCCTACCACCGAGTACCCACACACAGAAAACCCACTGCCTACCACCGAGTACCCACACACAGAAAACCCACTGCCTACCACCGAGTACCCACACACAGAAAACCCACTGCCTACCACCGAGTACCCACACACAGAAAACCCACTGCCTACCACCGAGTACCCACACACAGAAAACCCACTGCCTACCACCGAGTACCCACACACAGAAAACCCACTGCCTACCACCGAGTACCCACACACAGAAAACCCACTGCCTACCACCGAGTACCCACACACAGAAAACCCACCGCCTACCACAGAGTACCCACACACAGAAAACCCACTGCCTACCACCGAGTACCCACACACGGAAAACCCCCTCCCTACCACCGAATACCCACACACAGAAAACCCACTGCCTACCACCGAGTACCCACACACAGAAAACCCACTGCCTACCACCGAGTACCCACACACAGAAAACCCACTGCCTACCACCGAGTACCCACACACAGAAAACCCACCGCCTACCACAGAGTACCCACACACAGAAAACCCACTGCCTACCACCGAGTACCCACACACAGAAAACCCACTGCCTACCACTGAGTACCCACACACAGAAAACCCCCTCCCTACCACCGAATACCCACACACAGAAAACCCACTGCCTACCACCGAGTACCCACACACAGAAAACCCACTGCCTACCACCGAGTACCCACACACAGAAAACCCCCTCCCTACCACCGAATACCCACACACAGAAAACCCACTGCCTACCACCGAGTACCCACACACAGAAAACCCACTGACTACCACCGAGTACCCACACACAGAAAACCCACTGCCTACCACCGAGTACCCACACACAGAAAACCCACTGACTACCACCGAGTACCCACACACAGAAAACCCACTGCCTACCACCGAGTACCCACACACAGAAAACCCACTGCCTACCACCGAGTACCCACACACAGAAAACCCACTGCCTACCACCGAGTACCCACACACAGAAAACCCACTGCCTACCACCGAGTACCCACACACAGAAAACCCACTGCCTACCACCGAGTACCCACACACAGAAAACCCACTGCCTACCACCGAGTACCCACACACAGAAAACCCACTGCCTACCACAGAGTACCCACACACAGAAAACCCACTGCCTACCACCGAGTACCCACACACAGAAAACCCACTGCCTACCACCGAGTACCCACACACAGAAAACCCACTGCCTACCACCGAGTACCCACACACAGAAAACCCACTGCCTACCACCGAGTACCCACACACAGAAAACCCACTGCCTACCACCGAGCACATACACACAGAAAACCAACTGCCTACCACCGAGTACCCACACACAGAAAACCCACTGCCTACCACCGAGTACCCACACACAGAAAACCCACTGCCTACCACCGAGTACCCACACACACAAAACCCACTGCCTACCACCGAGCACCCACACACAGAAAACCCACTGCCTACCACCGTACCCACACACAGAAAACCCCCTGCCTACCACCGAATACCCACACACAGAAAACCCCCTGCCTACCACCAAGTACCCACACACAGAAAACCCACTGCCTACCAACGAATACCCACACACAGAAAACCCACTGCCTACCACCGAGTACCCACACACAGAAAACCCACTGCCTACCACCGAGTACCCGCACACAGAAAACCCCCTGCCTACCACCGTACCCACACACAGAAAACCCACTGCCTACCGAGTACCCACACACAGAAAACCCACTGCCTACCACCGAGTACCCACACACAGAAAACCCACTGCCTACCACCGAGTACCCACACACAGAAAACCCACTGCCTACCACCGAGTACCCACACACACAGAAAACCCACTGCCTACCACCGAGTACCCACACACAGAAAACCCACTGCCTACCACCGAATACCCACACACAGAAAACCCACTGACTACCACCGAGAACCCACACACAGAAAACCCACTGACTACCACCGAAAACCCACACAGAAAACCCACTGCCTACTACCGAGTACCCACACACAGAAAACCCCCTGCCTACCACCGAGTACCCACACACAGAAAACCCACTGCCTGCACTTAATCAACAGCTACCATCACTTAATAAAAAGGTTCTAAAAATCAATGTCTCTCGGCATATTGTACATTTCCTTCAGATCACCCTCAGTCTCTTTTGCTGCAGCCTTTTTTCATAGCTGATACACACTCAGGCAAAATCACAGTGAATCTCCCTGCACCAGCTCCAGTGCAATCATATCCTTCCTAGGGTGTGACAACCAGAAATTCACACAATATCCCAGTCGTGAGCTTACCACACTTATATAAAGTTGGACTAGGATATCTCCACTATTATACTCCATCCCCCCCCCCATCCTGTTTAATAATGGTCAGCACCCCATACCTTCTTAACCACAGTATCTACCTGTGCCGCACCTTACATATTTTGAATTTATACACCAATATCACTTTCTTCCTCAATACTCCCTGGGTCTCACAGAACATGCCCTAACCTTATCAAGCCTCTTTAAATATAACATCACATAGTTATCTACATTAAATTCTATCTGCCTTTGCCTTGCCCAAGTTACCAGCTAAACAATGTCATTCTATCAAGACTATCTCCTCAAGATCTATCCTAAGCTATCAATTTCTATTCTCCACAACCTCAGTAATAAAACCTCTTATATATACAACAAAGTTATACACAGCAATCAGCATGTATTCCAGCACTGGTTCCTGTGTACAATGCTGCCTGATCACGAAAAACAATGCTCCAACATCTTCCTCTGTCTTGGATCCAATTTTCCATGGAACCCCTTTTAGACTACATCAAAAGCTGCAGTGAAGTCATTGAAAACAACTCTTACTACAACACTATGTATATCAATATGTTCAAAAACTTTATTTAATATATCCAAGCAAAATCTCCCACCAACAAATTAATACCAACTACCCTAATTAATTCCAGCCTTTCCAAGGTAGATCAGTCATGCCCCTTGAAATTCTTATTCATTATTTCCCATCCGCTGATTATTTAACAATATAGCACAGAATAGGGCCTTCTGGCCGTTCGAAGCTCCTCTCCCCCACTGACAAACCTAATTAATCCCAACCTTATAGGGACAACTTGCAATGACTCATTAAGCTATGCAGTATGCCATTGAGCTGCGGGTGGAAACCAGAGCACTCAGGAAAAACCCGCACATTCCAAGGGAGGGTGTATAGACTCCTTACAGACGCTGCCAGAATTGAACACCAAAGTCCAAACTGCAACAATGTTGTGCTCACTGTTAGGGTAACAGATATTTGCCATGCCTCAGCTGGGTCTGTTAAATGACTACTGTCAGCCTGATGGTCAAGTGGATCAAATTCTCTGGATTATACACTAAAGATTGGTGAATGCTGTTTTAAAATTTAAGCTTGCAATGTAATCTGTATGAGACTGCCAAGTCTGTCTTCTAACTTGATGCCAAAATTGAAAATTTAATCTTAAAGCAGCAGGCTGCCTTGTGACTTATCATCTTTGCTTTAATCCCAAAAGATGTGCAAGGTAAATTATGAGAATTTTGGTGAATGTGTTTAAGAAAACTGCTTAATAAAACCATATGAACATGAAACATGGGAGCAGAATTAGATCATTCAGCCCATCGACTCTGCTCCACCACTTCATCATGGCTGATTTATTGTTCCTCTCAATCCCATTCTTCTGTTATCTCCCTGTAACCTGTGAAGCTCTGTAAGAACCTACCAAACTCTGCCTTAAATATAGCCAATGACTTGGCCTCTACAGATTCCAGATTCACCATCATCTGGCTAATGAAATTCCTTATCTGTGTTCTAAATGGACTTCCCTCAATTCTGAGGCTGTGCCCTCTGGTCCTAGACTCCCCCACCATAGGAAACGTCTTCTCCACATCTACTCTTTCTAGATATTTCAATATTCAATAGATTTCAATGAGATCCCCACTCATTCTCCTAAACTCCAGAAAGTACAATCCCAAAGCCATCAAACCTCATACATTAACCCTTTCATTCTCGCGATCTTTCTCTACATCTTCTCCAATGTCAGCACATATCTTAGACAAGAGGCCCAAAAATGCTCATGATACTCCAAATGTACCCTGACTAATGCCTCATAAAGCAGCAATACAACCTTGCTTCTGTATAATAGTCCTCTCCAAATGAATGCTAACATTGCATTTGCTTTCCTCACTACTGATTCAACCTGCAAGTTAAACTTTAGGGAATCCTGCACAAGAACTCCCAAGTCCCTTTGCACCTCAGATTTTTTAATTTTCTCCCCAGTTAGAAAATAGTCCACACATTTATTCCTTCTGTGAAAGTGCTTGGCCAAGCACTTCCCTACACTACATTCCACTTGCCACTTCTTTGCCCATTCACCAAGACTGTCCGAGTTCTTCTGTGGACACTACTACCTCAGCACTACCTACCCCCTCACCTACCTTGATCACAAAGCCAACAATTTCTTCATCCAAATCATTGTCATATAACATGAAAAGAAGCAACACCAGCCCAGGCAGCAAGCTACTAGTCAGCGGTAGCCAACCAGAAAAAGGCCCCCTTTATTCTCACACTTTGCATTCTGCCAATCAGTCAACCTTCCATGCATGCCAGCACCTTTCCTGTAACACTGAAGGTATTCTAAAGGGGAGAGGATGAAGAGTCAGAAGTCTTGGTACCTTTTGCCACCAATGGTATAGATAGGAAAAGGGAAGAGGTCCTGAAGAGAAAATTTGAGGAGCTAGGTAGAAAGCTTTGAACAGAACCTCCAGGATAGATTGATACCTGTACTATGCACCACTGAGAGTGAGAACAGGATGATTTAGCAGATGAATGCACAATTGAGGAACTCATGCAGAGTGCAGGGCTTCAGATTTCTCTTCCAAAGACACAAAAGGGATGGTTTACACCCAAACCTGATGGGGACCAATATCCAGGTGAACAGGTTTGTTATAACTGCTGGGGGTGGGGGGGGGGGGTTAAAGTAATTTGGCAGGGGTGAGAACCAGAATGATGAGGCTGAAGATGGGGCAGTTGATAAACACCAGAGGCAGTATGCAGTAAAACTGTCAAAAGGGCAAGCAGATAACAGGGAAAAATTGCAGTCAGTGAGATGAATTGCAGGGTTTCATTGGGACAAGATCAAAAAGGGTGATGAGTACAGGATTGAAGTGTTATATTTCAATGCACACAGTATATGGAATAAGGTAATTAGAGATTGCCAGGCTTGAGGTTCTGCACATCACTAAATTGTGGCTCAATAAGATTATAGTTAGGAGCTTAACATCCAAGGATACACACTGCATCAAAAGCCAGGCAGGTAGTAAAGGGGGTGAGGTGATTCTGTTGGTAATTTTTTTGAAAGAGGTGACATAGGATCAGAAGAAATAGAATCCTTGTTAGTAGAGTTAAGAAACTGCAAGGGTCAAAAGACCTGATAAGAGTTACAGACAGGCCTCCAGACAGTAGCCAGGATATAGGCTACAAATCACAACAGAAGATGGAAAAGGCTTGTCAAAAAGGAAATGTTACGATAGTAATGAGGGATTTCAATATGCAGGTAGATTGGGGAAATCAAGTTGGTGCTGGATCCAAAGACACAGAATTTGAAGAATGCCTAAGAGATGCCTTTTTAGAGCAGCTTGTGGTTGAGCCCACTAGGGGACCAGCCACCCTGGATTGGGTGTTGCGTACTGAGTTCCTACAAAGCATCTCAGCACTTCCCATATTGTAGGATGCTCAGTCATGCTGAGTTCCTACGGCATGGGAGTCTTGGGTAAGAGGGCACAACCTCAGAATAGAGGGACATTGATTTAGAAAGGAAATGAGAAAACATTTTGTTAGCCAAAGAGTGGTGATCTTGTGGAATTCTTTGCCACAGAGAACTATGGATCCTGGGTCATTGGTATATTTAAGGTTCCTGATTAGTCAAGGCATCCAAGATTATGGGGAAAAGGCCAGAAAATAGGGTTGAGAACAACATGGATCTGCCATGATGAAATGGAGAAACAGACTCAATGGGCCTACTTCTGTTATGTCTTGTGGTCTAATACCATCGACTTTTATCATGTATGGCACCTTGTTAAAGGTCTTCTGAATTCCAAATAAACAATATTCACTGTCTCTCATTTGTCCATCCTACCTGTCATTTCCTGAAAGAATTCCAACAAATTTGTCAGGGATGATTTCCCCTTTAGAATACCATGCTGACCTTGGTCTGTTTTACCATGTGCCTCCTATTACCTTAAAAACTCATCCTTAATAATAGACTTCATCATCTTTCCAACCAGTGAAGTCAGGCTAACTGGCGTATAATGTCCTTTCTTCTGTCTCTCACCTTTCTTAAAGAGTGGACTGACATTTGCAGTTTTCAAGTCCTCCCGAACCATTCCAGAATCCTGTGATTCTTGAAAGATCATCACTAATGCCTTCACAACCTCTTCCATGACCCTGGGATGCAGCCACCTAACCCAGGTAATATCTCCCTTCTTTCAGACGTTTCAGCTTTCCAAGCACCTCACCCTTAGTAACAGTAATGACACTCACTTCTGCCCCAACACTCTCATATTTCTGGCATTCTACTCTTCCACAGTGAAGGTGAATGCAAAATGCTTATTTTCTTCTGCTATTCATTTATTCCCCACTACGACCTCTCCAGCATCATTTTTCAGCAGTTCAATATCCACTCTGACCTCTCTTTTACATTTTATTTACCTGAAAAAAATTTTTTGCATCCTCTTTTATATTACTGGCTAACTTGCCTTCAAATTTAATCTTTTCTCTCTTTACTGCTTTAATTGGATTCTATTAGTTTTTAAATACTTTCCAATCCTCTACCTCTCACTAATTTCTATATTTGCATATGTCCTCTCTTTTGCTTTTATGCTGTCTTTGACTTCGCATGTCAGCCACGGTTGCTTCATCCTCCCTCTGGAATACTTCATCTTGGGGATATATCTATCATGTGCGTTCATTACTGTTCTGCCATCATCCCTGCTGGTTTCCCCTTCCAATCAACTTTGGCCAGCTCCTCTCTCATGCCTCTGTAATTCCTTTTATTCCACTATAATGCTGATACATCTAATTTTTGCTTCACCTTCTCAAACCACAGGGTGGATTCTATCATTTTATGATCACTGTCTCTTTATGGCTCCGTCACCTTAAGCTCCCTAATCAAATCTGGTTCACTACATAACACCTAATCCAGAATTGCTATTCCCTTGACGGATTCAGCCACAAGCTGCTCTGAAAAGCCCTGTTATAGGCATTCTACAAGTTCCCTCTCTTGGGATCCAGAACCAACCTGATTTTCCCAATCACCTGCATATTAAAATCCTCCATGATTACTGCAAAATTGATCATTTTACATGCCTTCTACTTACCTCCCTTTGTAATATGTAACCAACATACTGACTACTGTCAGGAGCCTGTATATAACTACCATCAGGGTCTTTTTTTTTTAAGTCTTGCTGTTTCTTAACTCTACCCACAAGGAGTCTACGTCTTCTAATCCTTTGCAACCTCTTTCCAAAGATTTGATTTCAATTTTTTTACCAAAAGAGCCTCCCCACCCACTCTGCCTCCATGCCCGTCCTTTTGATACAATATGTATTCTTAAAGGTTAAAATTCAACTGTGATCTTCATTCAGCCACGACTCAGATATGCTTACAATATCACATCTGATCACAACATTCCATCTCTAACTGTGACACAAGATCATTTATCTTATTCCATATACTGCATGCATTCAAATATAACATCTTCAGTCCTGTATTCATCATCCTTTTTGACTTGGGTCCCCATTATACTTTAACTCATCATACTAACTGCAATTTTACCCTATCATCTACCTGTCCTTCCTCAATCTCACTACAAAATATATCTAGTTATATACCAACTGCCCCAACTTCAGCCTGCTAAATGAGTTTAAATCATCCCCGCAGCTTTAGCAAACCGGTTTGGAAGAATATTGGTCTCCATCAGGTTCAGATGTAACCCATCGTTTTTGTACAGGCCGTATCTTCAACAGGAGAGATCCCAATGATCCAGAAATCAGAACTCCTGCCCCCTGCACCATTTTCTCAGTATGAATTCGCCTGCCAAATGATCCTGTTCAGCATTCCAGAGATTACTGTCCTGGAGGCACTGCTTTTCAGCTTTCTGCCTAACTCCCAATATTCTCTGATCAGGACTTCCTCCCTTTTCCTACCTATGTTGTTGGTACCATTATGTACCATGACTTCCAGTTGTTTACCCTCCCCCCTTTAGAATGCCATGGACACAAAAACTGAGGCATCACTGATCCTGGCACCTGAGTGTCATCAGAGTGTCTCTTTCACATCCACAGTATCTGCTTTCTGATCCTCTAATTAAGGTATCTCTACTCTCCATTGCACTCCTTTTCTCCCCCATTCCCTTCTGAACCACAGAGCCAGATATCTGGGCCCCCACCCCCGACAGTATTTGGGGGGCATACTTAATATTGAGGGAACGGTTAGAATTTGTAAAATGAGTCCAGGAAAGTTTTCTAAATCAATATATAGAGGTACCAGCTAGAGAGGATGCAATATTAGATCTCCTATTAGGAAACGAGTTAGGACAGGGACGAAAGATCATAACACCATTAGTTTCAACTTCATCATGGATAAAGATAGATCTGGTCCTCGGGTTGAGGTTCTAAACTGGAAAAAGGCCAAATTTGAAGAAATGAGAAAGGATCTAAAAAGCATGGATTGGGTCAGGCTGTTCTCTGGCAAGGATGTGATTTGTAAGCGAGAGGCCTTCAGAGGAGAAATTTTGAGAGTGCAGAGTTTGTATGTTCCTGTTAGGATTAAAGGCAAAGTGATTAAGAATAAGGAACCTTGGTTCTCAAAGGATATTGGAACTCTGATAAAGAAGAAGAGAGAGATGTACAACATGTATAGGCAACAAGGAGCAAATAAGGTGCTTGAGGAGTATAAAATGTGCAAAAAAAATCCTTAAGAAAGAAATCAGGAGGGATAAAAGAAGACATGAGTTTGCTTTGGCAGTCGGGGTGAAGGATAATCCTAAGAGCTTCTACAAGTATATTAAGAACAAAAGGATAGTAAGGAATAAAATTGGTCCTCTTGAAGATCAGAGTGGTTGGCTATGTATGGAACCAAAAGAAATGGGGGAGATCTTAAATGGATTTTTTGCATCTGTATTTACTAAGGAAACTGTCATGGAGTCAATGGAGATAAGGCAAACAAGTAGTGAGGTCATGGAACCTATACAGATTGAAGAGGAGGAGATGCTTGCTATCTTCAGGCAAATCAGAGTAGATAAATCCCCAGGACCTGACAGGGTATACTCGCAGACCTCGAAGGAAACTAATGTTGAAATTGCAGGGGCCCTGGCAGATATATTTAAAATGTCGGTATCTACGGGTGAGGTGTCAAAGGATTGGAGGACAGCTCATGTTGTTCTGTTGTTTTAAAAAGGCTCTAGAAGTAATCCGGGAAATTACAGGCCGGTAAGTTTGACATCAGTAGTGGGTAAATTATTGGATAGGATCTACAAGAATTTGGATATACAGGGAATTATTAGGGAGAGTCAACATGGCTTTGTGCATGGTAGGTCACGTTTAACCAATCTATTAGAGTTTTTCGAGGAGGTTACAAGGAAAGTGGATGAAGGGAAGGCAGCTGATGTTGTCTACATGGACTTCAGTAAGGCATTTGACAAGGACCCCCATGGGAGGTTAGTTAGGAAAATTTAGTTGCTAGGTATCCATGGAGAGTTAGTAAATTGGATTAGACATTGGCTCAATGGGAGAAGCCAGACGGTGGTAATGGAGGATTGTTTCTCTGAGTGGAGGCCTGTGACTAGTGGTGTGCCACAAGGATCAGTGCTGGGTCCATTGTTATTTGTCGTCTATATCAATGATGTGGTTGATAATGTGGTAAACTGGATCAGCAAATTTGCTGATGATACAAAGATTGGAGGTGTCGTGAACAGTGAGGAATGCTTTCAAAGCTTGCAGAGGGATTTGGACCAGTTGGAGGAATAGGTAGAAAAATGGCAGATGGAGCTTAATGCAGACAAGTGTGAGGTATTGCACTTTGGAAGGACAAACCAAGGTAGAACATACAATGTAAATGGTAGGACACTGAGGAGTGCAGTAGAACAGAAGGATCTGGGAATACAGATACAAAATTCCCTAAAAATGGCATCACAGGTAGATAGGGTCATAAAGAGAGTTTTTGGTATATTGGCCTTCATAAAGCAAAGCACTGAGTATAAGAGTTAGAATGTTATGGTGAGGTTGTATAAGACATTGGTGAGGCCAAAATTTTGAGTATTGTGAGCAGTTTTGGTCACCGAATTACAGGAAGGATATTAGTAAGGTTGAAAGAGTGCAGAGATGATTTACAAGGATGTTGCTGGGACTTGAGAAACTGAGTTACAGAGAAAGGTTGAATAGGTTAGGACTTCATTCCCTGGAGCTTTGAAGAATGAGGGGAATTTTGATAGAGGTGTATAAAATTATGATGGGTATAGATAGAGACTTTTTCCACTGAGGCTAGGGGAGGAAAAAACTGGAGGACATGGGTTAAGGGTGAAGGGGGAAAAGTTTAAAGGGAACATTGGTGGGGGGGCTTCTTCACACAGAGAGTGGTGGGAGTGTGGAATGAGATGCCAGATGAATTTGTAAATGCGGGCTCACTTTTATCATTTAAGAAAAACTTGGACAGGTACATGGATGAGAGGGGTATGGAGGGATATGGTCCATGTGCAGCTCAGTGAGACTAGGCAGAAAAATGGTTTGGCACAGCCAAGGAGGACTGAAGGGCCTGTTTCTGTGTTGTAATGTTCTATGGTTCTTTGTTGGTTACTATTACATGTATTAACTTCCCTCTTCTCCCTTCCCAGATTTATTTAATTAATTGATTTCTGTAGCCTCCCTCATAGGGTCAGAACTCATGTCTATGGACACACAGAGCTATCCATTTCCCTCCATAGATGCCAGCTCCTCCAGATTTTATGTTGCTCATTTTCTACAGCTTATTAGCCCCTTCCTCTGAATTACTAGTTCAATAATTCAAGAACGTTGCTACTTCCCCTCAAGCGTACCCTGCTCAAATGATGATATTAATTTCTGTAATTGCCCCAATTCTAATGTTGTGTTGAATTCGTAAGTGCACATTGCAATAGAAATCAATGCACCAAAGTGTGGCAGTCTTGTGGTGGAGACAGTAACCGATTTATCTATCGTGACATTTTTGACTCCCACTCACCTTATATCTACAAGGTAGATTTGCACAGTCACTTCAAACTACAGTAATGTTTTGGGCAAGTACAATCACACTATCATGACTCACAAAATATTGTTTAATATGGCTCATTTCCAACAGAAACCTAATTTGCCTGAAATTAGAACACAAATATCAATTAGTATTGAATCAATGGCAACTTTGTGAACTGCCCTGGGCTAACTCATGCCAGCAGCCACAACACTATTTCCCCAGCAGGTGATCCTGGCAACCTTGGAGGCAAAAGTAACAATGTTTCAAATAAGCCAACACTGAATTGATAAAGTTAGTATCAAACACACCTCATCACCCCAGGTCACTCTGATTTCAGACTTATTTTCATATAATAATTTAGATTGGCAGTAGGTGTGGTCCAGAAAGAGCAGCTTCCCAATAATCCCTCTCTATCTCAGAGTATTTCTGTTGTTATGAGCATACTGAAAAGATCAATATTACATACATCACATTCAGCAAAGGAACGTAAACAGTTTTGAATTGTAATGTTCAAAAGCTGCACGTTCCATCCCCATGGCTTTTGTCACTAAACTACCTTATCTGGAATGCTGCAGCACGATTTATTACTGCACAGTCCAAATGTATCCTGACAGTAATGCATCACCAGCAGGCTTGTAGGATGCACCACTGCCGAAGTCTTGTGCAACTCAGCTATCTCTGATCCATCACTGTTTGCTTCCTCAGTATTTAATTCATCACCCTGGAACCACACAATCCCTTTTACCACCACCTCGTAGTGATTCCACTACACCTCACAAATGTAAGTATGTGATATCCATGGTTTGCGCTTAACCTTACAAGTCTATCCCATTCATAAATTACACAGTATCCATATTTTGTTTTCCATTTACAATGTCCACCCCCTTCAAAACTATCAACTCGGAATGCATTCCTGCTCAAATCCTTCACTTCATTTACAATAAATAGAAACATGCAACTCATGTGATTTTGAGTGAACTCAAAATACACATGAGGGTGTATTGTATGCAGCTTGTGTGTTGAAAATCTCTGTTTCCCTGAAAATGGATGGTATTTGCTCTTGCTAGAGGTGTACAAAAGAAACCCCATGGAGTGCAAGGAGGATATGCAGCAACTCCCAGCTATTGGCCTTCCCGTTACAGGGCAGTGAGTTGTGACAATACTGAGAATCACTGGCCTGAAAGCATAAACACCAATTTGAGAAGCGAATGAATTAATTTTATTTTCAGCAATTCATTAAAACTACAAACTACAAATCTGCCCCCAAGTTATTTACTGCAACAGGCTCATGTCTGTACCTCACATCAAAATTTATCGAGTAATGTTGAACAAAGGGAAATGATAGCTTGGCAGCTTAACATTAGCATTCTCCCTGAACCCCTCCTGTGATGACATATACAGTCTAAAATGTGATGAGGAAGAAAATAAAGAAATCAGCAAGCAGGAAGTTTCCTTTCAACACCAGAAAACAAAGATGCAATTTTTTGCCTCAGAGTTGTAGGTGAAGAACAGTTCTGATCATTTGCTGATATGCAGATGAAAGCATATTCACTGCTCATGTTTATGAACAGAGAAGCATCGTTCCCTCCATTGTTTCTGTTTTTCAAAGTCACAATATTCAATGGATCCAAATTCATTTTGATGCTTCATTTATCTGTCAAGTTGTTTTGTCACTTGCCTTAAAACATTCAATTTCTTCCATATTTCTTACATTCAAGTTATCATTACTTTTTGGGTTTGTGTCAGCTCAATGTAAACCACATTATCCCTGGTATTATCTACCTCTAATCCTTGGTATAATTAAGTCAGGTACAAATGCAAAGGCAAGTCTGTAGCATAAAGCAAAGAATCCACTCTAGGTTTGATGAAGAGCTTGAGCAGTATCTTAACAAAAGGTAATGGTGGGAGCAAATCCTGACCAGGAACTCCAAGAGCACTAACCTCCGCAAGTATCTGCACCACCATAAAGCCTTACTGCTCCAAACTGCAAGCCAGTGGAACATCACACACGTCAGCTGCAATAACACTTCACTCCTTGTTCAAGCATAAACATTCAATTTAACTCATTTCCTTTGAATATCTGCAAATGACCATTCTGAATCAGATTTATTATCACTAGCATGTGTTCTGAAATTTGTTAACTTAGCAGTTGTTCAATGCAATACATAATATAGAAGAAAAATAAATAAATGTTAATAAGTAAAACAATTACAATATATGTATATTGAATAGATAAAATTGTGCAAAAATAGAAATAATATGTTTAAAAAGTGAGGTAGTGTCCATGGGTTCAATGTCCATTTAGGAATCAGATAGCAGAGAGGAAGAAGCTGTTGCTGAATCACTGAATTAACCTGTATGATCCAAATTCTCGTTTTTATATTGAAATTAGAGGAATGGCAGCCATGGCTGCCACAAGCAATGTATCAGCACCCTGCACATGTATCAGCACCCTGCACATGCAGCAGACTTTATCCAGATCCACACATTGAGCTGTACTGCTAGACTGACAGACAATTGTGTTGTTAACCTGAACCAACCTCAAATAATCACCTGTACAACCATCATACAAATAGAAAGGTTAACAGCTAGAAAGACACTATCTCATTCACTACACAAACCGTTTTTTTAAACCTCAAAGTAATCTTGTACCACACCTTCTCTTACAACAACTACATTGAAAAGATGCAAGGCAAATGTCTACCTGAAACAATATCGTCTGGGAGATTACAAACTGAAAACTAGAGATACAACTACTGAATTTATGGCCTCTTACTTCCTAGCATGCCTGACTGTACGAGAACAAGTGCTGCAGATGGATGTTCCTCATATTAATGAAAGTTTTCACAATATACACAAATTCGCAAGTTGAATTTTAAATGACACATTCACATGCTCTGATGACAACCAACCCCTTCATTGTTTCCAGGTTACAGAATGTATCATCCAGACATGGAACATTTATGAACATTTCAACCCGCACAAAGCACAAAGGCTACGCTATTAAAAATACACATTCTGCGATCTAGATTCAAAGATTAGAAGTGTAACCCTCTGGCCAGTAGGGTACACATTTGTTGAAAACAGCCAATGTGGTCAGCAGCAGACGACGGGAATTTCCACCCCCCCCCCAACCCCCTCCCCCCCTCTCCCCCCCCCCCCCCACCACCGAGAACGTAGAACCTGCTGCCCCGTGGGCTAACACTAATACATTTTAAGGGTCAACATGATGAATTCAAATGGAGTCAACGGGTCATCGGAGTCACAATTCCCTAAATAATACACCGAAAAAGCAACAGCTGCATCCGATGGACCAAAGTACTGAATTGTCTGGAGAGATGCCGGCCTCGTGAAGAGCTTCAGTCGATATTTCTCTCTCACACATACACCTGGACAGCGCCCGCCCACCACCGCCTTGGAGCGGGGCACAGCGGAGCCCCGGCTGAGGGGGAGAGAGTCTGAGCTAGGGCTCCGGTCGACCCCCCGCCCCCCAACCCCCGGCCAATCGCCCAGAAACACGAGCATGACCGCACCAGGATAATTCCCATCAGACGACAGCACAGCGATGCACCGCCGAACCACGCCGAAGGCAGAGTGAGGTTCCCGAGCAGGAGAACTCACGACCCGGACTCCGAGTTGGGTCCAGAAATACTCCGAAAGCCGCAGCCCACCAGCAGACACTCCATCACATCACATTGCACACAATAAGACAGCGCACGGACACAACTTTTGATGCATACACTCTCTCTCTCCTAAGGCGTTTCAAGCAGCACAGAGCTGCTTGCTAAACCCAGTGTCTCGGTGCCCCGCTTGGCTTCCCAAGACCCACAGCCCGCTGGAGAGTCGGAGTCCGCTCTCCGGCCGCGCTACCACTTCGCTCCGAACGCCCGCCAACACAAACTTTGCCCACCCACACGCACACACAGACGGAGCAGCGCGGTACCTTCCAGGGCGGCGGCGGCGGCGAACAGCAGGCAGAAGATCCACAGGATGCCCATTGTGGGAGGGAGAGATCCGCGCCACTGACAGCGACCCTCCGCTTCGCTGCGGAGCGCCGACTGAAGCGGGGGCGGGAGCGGGGGCCGCCACCTCGCCCAGGGACGCTGCACACCCAGCACCACCCCTCTCACGCTCCCCCCGCGCACGGCGCGGCGGGTCTGGCAGTAGGGAGTGTCTGTACAATTTTCCAGCCCGGGACAGCGTCCACCCTGACACACCGCGAGGAAACAACGGAGATCTCCGCGCAAAGTAAAATCTCTCCACCCCCCAAATTTGACCGCAGTGGTACTTCCCGCATCTGTCAATCACCCAGATGTGTTTGATGGCCAAACCCCTGGCGCTGGCCAGAAGCTCCGCGCGATTCCAGATGTGATGGATATCGGACCTCTGTGGCTTTGAGAAGTGCTGGCAGGGGCTAAACAGTTCCGTATATGGGGATGTCCAAATCCAGATTCTAATTCCAGATATTTACAGAAGCAATTCTATCAAAGTACTAAGAGGTTATAGACTTGCACCATCACAGTGTCCTGGCGGCAGTTTCAACAGCCCTTTTCCACTCCAGTCTGGTGAGATTCTCAGAAATGGACTGAGCGGTATTGGAGGAGTTCAGATAGTAGACCAATGCAGTCTGCTCCCTCCTTCTGTCCGATTACACAGGCTAAAGAATCAGAGCACTAATGGAGACAGCAAAATTCTTGGTATACCAGGGAATACACTGCACTGATTGGCATCTCCACTACAATCCGTGCCTTATGCAGCCCTTTCCTCTCAATCGCCAGCTCCAGCACTCAAAACTTCCTTTTTTTCTCCAACTCTTCAGCTTACCAACACTCCCATCACCTTGAACTTTCCATCTCACACTCACACACTTACTTTTCTTCATCCTTTACTCTCTATACTTCTTATTCACCTCTGTATTCCTATATAATCTGATCTGAGGGTCTCTAGCCCTTCTCCACTCTCTATTGGATATCAGAAGTCAGAACAAGAGCAAACCATTCAGACTCTTGTGCCTGATCTGCCAATCAGTACTATGATTATTTTTACATCAGTTCCATTTTCCTAACCTGCCCTATCCCCATTTCCTTCAATTCTGTGAATTTCCATTAACTTAGCAATCTCTGTCCTGAACATATTCATCAAATATGTGTCATCATGGGTGGAGAATTCCAAATATTCAGCATCCTTTGGTGAAACAGTTTCTGAATGACTGATGCCACATTTTGAGATGAGCTCCAATCTGCCTGTCAAGTCCCATTGCTAAGGGAGTGCAGTTTCTGCCCGTTCCCATCATTTTCAAATAATAGTCCCAACTATCCAAATCCCACCATCCCTCAGCACTACATCCATCACCCAACCATTTCTCACTCCACGGAAACCTCCATTCCCTGTTCACCATCATTGCTTCAAAGGAGGGAAGACCCTGTAACAGCAACAAAATAAACTAGATACTGGACATCTGAAACAGTGAAAAGATGGAAACACCCAACAGCCCAGAAAACTTCTCTAGGGAGAGAAAACAAAGTAATGTTACTTATGAATGACCGTCCATCAGATCCACTTAATTTCAGCACAAAGTAGAAAAGCTGGCTAGCTGATGTCATGACGAAGGGTTTCGGCCGAAATGTCGACAGTACTTCTCCCCATAGATGCTGCCTGGCCTGCTGCATTCCACCAGCATTTTGTGTGTGTTGTTTTAATTTCCAGCATCTGCCGATTTCTTTGTGCTAGCTGAAATTATCACCTTTTGATAATGAGGACAAGATACTGCAGTGTACTCGGATAGAAGATGAAGTGCTGTTTCTTGGCTTTTTGTTGGACATTTCTGGAGCAATGTAAAAATCAGATAGGACAGAGTGGGAAAGGATGAGAGTGGCAGGCAACTGGAAGCTCAGGGTCACCTTTGATCACTGAATGGAGATGCACTGCAAAATGGTCACCCAATCTGCCTTTGGTGCGGAGGAGACCATAAAGTAAGCCTGAGATTGTAAGTAGCACAGGGAACTCCAGTTTACAAATGATCACTACTACTAGGAAGAAGAAGAATATATAATGCCTTCTAAAAGTATTCACCCCCACCCCCTGTGGAAGTCTTCATGTTTTGTTGCTTTAAATCACAATGGATTTAATTTGGCTCATTTGACACTAGTTAGCAGAAAAGGACTCTTTCATGCCAAAGTGAAAACAGATCTCTACAAAGTGATCTAAGTTAACAACAGATATAAAACACAAAATAATTGATTTCATAAGTATTCACCCCCCTCCTTTAATATGACACACCAAATCATCACTGGTTTTAGAAGTCACATAATTAGTTAAATGGAGATCTGTTTTTGGAGACCTGGGTTCAGTCAAGGTGTTTCAATTGATTGTGGTAAGAATACACTTGTATCTAGATGGTCTAACTGCTGATGAGTCAGTATCCTGGCAAAAACTACACCAAAAAGACAAAAAGAACACTCCAAGAAACTCCATGAAAATGTCATTGAACAGTATAAGTCAGGATTTGAATACAAGAAAAGTTCCAAGTCACTGAATATCCCTTGGAGTACAGTTAAGTCAATCATCAAGAAATCAATGGTGGTGCACCTCAGAGATGTGTACTTAGCCCAGTACTCTCTCTACACTCATGACTGTGTGGTGAGGCACAGTTCAAATACCATCTATAATATTTGCTGGACGCAATTATTGTTGGCAGAATTTCTGATGGTAATGACACACGAGTGAGTTACATCAGCTAGTTGAATGGTGTTGAAGCAATGTCAGTAAGATCAAAAGGTTAATTGTGGACTTCAGAAAGTGTAAGATGAGAAAAAAACACACCAGTCCTCATAGAATGATCAGAATTGGAAAGAGTGAACAATTTCAAGTTCCTGGGTGTCAATATCTCAGACAATCTATCCTTGGCCCAACATATCGATGCAGCTACAAAGGAGGCATGACAGCGAATATATTTCATTAGTTTGAGAAGATTTGGTATGTTACTAAAGACACTCACCAATTTCTACAGATGTACCATGAAGAGCGTTCTGACCAGCTGCTGCATCATCTAGCACTACTCAGGACTGAAATAAGCTGCAGAGACTTGTAAACTCAGTCTGATCCATCATGGCCAATTGCCTCTGTGGTATCCAGGACATCTTCAAGGAGCGAAACCTCAAAAAAGCAGCTTTCATCATTAAGGACACCCATCATTCAGGCCATGTCCTTCTCTCATTGCTACCATCAGGGAGGAGACACAGGAGCCTGAAGGTGTGCACTCAATGATTCAAGAACAGCTTCTTCCACACTACCATCCAATTCCTAAATGGACATTGAACCTATGAACATTACCTCACTACATCTTTCTTAGTTTTATTTTTGTACTACTTATTTAATTTAGTATGATAATGTATATATATTTACTGTAATGCACAGTTTTCTCTATTATTATGCCTGGCATTATATTGCTGCCACAAAGTCAACAAATTTCACAAGATACTTTAGGCTGGTGATATTAAATCTGATTCTGATTTTCCATTCGAGGGCACTGGTGTTTCCATTTTAGGTGGTGACTCAACCAGTCAATATACTCTCCACTACACATCTTCAGAAGTTTGTCAGAAGTTTTAGATGTCATGCCGAATCTTCACAAACTTCTAAGGAGGTAGAGGCGTTGCCGTGTTTTCTTCGTATTTGCACCCAGGACAGATCTTCTGAAATGACAACACTAAGGAATTTAAAGTTGCTGACCCTCTCAACCTCTGATATCTCAATGAGGACTGGCTCATGCATCTCCAGTTTCCTCCTCCTAAAGTCAAAAATCAGCTCTTTTGTCTTGCTGACATTGAGTGAGAAGTTGAGAGGCACCACTCAGCCAGATTTTCATTCTCCATCCTACGTATTAATTCATCACCACCATAGGACACTCAAGCTGCTGTGCAGGTTGACAGTGCTCTTAAGACAGTGTATGGTGTGATGGCCTTCATCAACTGTGAGATCTCTTCAAACTCCTAATGAAGTATAGCCACTGTCTTGCCTTCTTTATAACTACATCGATATGTTGGGACCAGGTTAGATCCTTAGAGATCTTAACACCCAGGAACTTGAAACTGCTCACACTCTCCACTTCTGATCCCTCTATGAGGACTGGTATGTGTTCCTTCGTCTTACCCTTCCTGAAGTCCACAATCAGCTCTTTCATCTCACTGATGTTGAGTGCCAGGTTGTTTCTGTGACACCACTCCACTAGTTGGTATATGTCACTCCTGTATGCGCTCTCATCACCATCTGAGATTCTACCAACAATTCTATCATCAGCAAATATATACATGGTATTTCAGCTATGCCTAGCCACGCAGTCATGTGTATATAGAGAATAGAGCAGTGGGCTAAGCACACACCCCTAAAGTGCACCAGTGTTGATTGTCAGCGAAGAGGATATGTTGTCGCCAATCCACACAGATTGTGGTCTTCTGGTTAGGAAGTTGTGGATCAAATTACAGGTACAGAGGCCCAGGTTCTGCAACTTCTTAATCAGGATGGTGGGAATGATGATATTAAATGCTGAGCTATAGTCAATGAACAGCATCCTCACATAGGTGTTTGTGTTGTCTAGGTGGTCTAAAGCCGTGTTGAGAGCCATTGAGATTGAATCGGCCTTTGACCGATTGTCAATTGATAGGCAAACTGTAGTGGGTCCAAGTCCTTGCAGAGGTTTAGTCATAACCAACCTCTCAAAGCATTTCATCACTGTTGATGTGAGTGCTACCGGGTGATAGTCATTAAGGCAGCTCACATTATTCTTCTTAGGCACTGGTATAATTGTTTCCATTTTGAAACGTGGGAACTTCTGCCCGTAGCAGTGAGAAGTTGAAATTGTCCTTGAATACTCTTGCTATTTGGTCCGCACAGGGTTTTAGAGCCTCATCAGGTACCATCTGGATGTTCCACCTTGCAAGGGTTCACTCTCTTTAAAGCAGTCCACTATTGGCCTCTGAGACAGAGATCACAGGATCATCAGGTGAAGCAGCGATCTTCACAGCTGCAGTTATGGTCTCACTTTCAAAGCGGGCATAGAAGGCTTTGAGTTCATCTGGTTGTGAAGCATTGCTGCCATTCATGTTTCGATTTGTAGGAAGTAATGTCAATGAATACCGTCCCATTGCATTTACATAAATCACTCAGACTGTTGGATGGTCCATAATATAGTCCCATTAATGTGACAATACTTTTCTCATTACTTGGCTCTACCCATAAAGCCTCACTTGACGAGTTCTCCAATCTATGACATTTTCCTGACTAGTAACACCTTCCCTCCTCCCATCTGCTCCCGCTCTGTCACGTCTAAAATAATGGAAGCTTGAAATATTGAGCTGCCAGTCCTGCCCCTCCTGCAACCAAGTCTCACTAGTAGCCACAGTATCATAATTCCATGTGCTGATCCATGCCCTGAGCTCATCAGCCCTTCCTACGATACTTCTTGCATTGATATTTTCACAGCTCAGGACATTCGTTGCACCGTGCTCATCTTTTTCATTCCTGACTTTGTTTGGGGTCTTAACAAGATTTGTCTTTATAACCTTTCCACTAACTATTCTGGCACTCATGTTCCCATCCCCCTGCAGCTCTAGTTGATAATCCAGCGTGCAGAACTAGCAGACCTTTCCACTAGGATTTTAGTCCCCCTCCATTTCAGGTTCAAAGCTCTTCTGTACAGGTCTCACCTTCCCTGGAAGGAAGCCCAGTGATCCAAAAATCTGATGCCCTCCCTCCAGCATCAACTCCTTAGCCATATGTTAAACTGTATATTCTTCTGAGCAGGTGGCACAGGTAGTAATAGGTAGTAATCCTGAGCTCACAATATTGGAGGTCTTTAACTAATATTGGCCCTTTAACTTAGCATCTAACTCCCTGAACTCACTTCTACATGGACCACAACCTCTGGCTGTTCACTCTATCACTTAAGAATGCTGAGGACTTGTGGTGAACTACATATACCTGTCTGGACACGCCCCCCACTGACTGCTCCTGTGGCTCCTCCCACAGACCCCGGTATAAAGACGATTGGAGGCACAGCCCCTTCCTCAGTCTCCAGGATGTTGTGTGGTGGTCACTTGCTGCTTGTTCTTTCTTCCAGCCAATAAAAGCCTATATCTCGCCTCACGTCTCGGAGAGTTATTGATGGTGCATCAGGACTCGATCCGAGAAATCACAGACCCTGGCACGAGGGAGGCAACATACTAACTGGGAATCTCAATCTTGTCCACTGAACTTCCTCTCGGTTCCCCTAACTAACAAATCCCCTATCACCACAACTTGCCTCTTCCCCCCCCTCCCTTTTGAGTCACAGAGCCTGACTCAGTGCCAGAGGCTGGACTGCTGTGGCTTTCCCCTGTTTGGTCACCCCCCCACCCCCAGCAGTATCTAAAATAATATACCTGTTATTGAGGAGGTGGCCACAGGGATAGTCTGTACTGATTGTTTAACCCTTTTCTACTTCCTGACTGGCACCCAGTTTCCTGTGTCCTGTACCTTGGGTGTAACTACCTCTTTATATGTCCTTTCTATCACCCACTTAACCTCCTGAATAATCCATGGTTCATCCAGTTCCTGCTCCAACTGCTTAACGTGGTTGGTTAGCAGCTGCAGTTAGATGCACTTCTTGCCGTTGTAGTGGTCAGGGTCACAGGAGGTCTCCCTGCCATCCCACATCTCACAGGAGGAGTATTCCACTATCCTGCCTGCCATCTCTGCTATTCCTAACTGAGCCACTATAAAGAAGGAAAAACAATAAACTGTGGTATGAAAAAAACTCTACCTACAACTTTTATTGCCTCATTCCACTCAAGCATCTCCTCGCTGTCCTCAAAGAGCTAATGCTTTAAAAATCTCCACTCTAACTCTAGTCCCTCCAAGGACAGCTGCTTCACTAGCCCCTTCCCTACTTTAATTTGTTTTTGTCAATCAATCCTGAATGCTGATTTCAGCACTGCTCACAGATTCAAACTGCTGCAAGTGGCTTTTCATTATCTCCATCCCTTCCATACCCTGCTAAATTTTTCTATCCATGTGCTTATCCAAGAACCCCTTCAATGTTGTTAATATTCTGTACCCGCCTCTCCCACTTCCCTGGGCAGCTCACTGCATGTTATGTCTTTGGGTGGAAAAGTTGCCCCTCGGGCTCCTATTAAATCTCTCCCCTCTCACCTTAAACGTATGCTGTCTAGTTCTTGATTCCCCAGCCCTGGGAAAATAATTATGCACATTCATCCTATCTATGCCCTTCATAATTTTATACTCTTCTACGTGATCACACCTCATTCTCCAATGTTACATTGAAAAAAGCTCCAAACTGCTTAACATCTCTTCATCACTTGCCCCATTGTACTTATTACTCCTTAACTTTACTCCATTTTCTGGTCCAGTCCCTGACATTTTAGATGTAAGTTCAAGTTCAAGTTTATGGCCACTCAACCATATGGTGCTAAATGAAACAACATTCCTCTGGACCAAGTTGCACAACAAAGTGATATTACCACAAATAAATTAACAGATAATAAGGTGCATTTATAATACAAGTTAAAAAGTGAACAGTATAACACTACTAGCATATCATACGTGAGGAGACCTGGTGGTGACAGGAAGTTCAATAATCTCATGGCCTGAGGAAGAAGCTGTTTCCCATCCTAAGTCCTTGTCCTAATGCTACTGTACCTCCTGCCTGAGCACAAGGAGTCAAAGAGATTGTGGGACAGATGGGAGGGATTGAAAATGCTAAGATCTTGCATGTGCTCCACTCCTAATAAATATTTCTGATTGGTGGAAGACAGACCCAAATGATTCCCTCAGCTGTTCTCAAAATCCTTTGAAGGGACTTGTGGTCAGATGCCTTGCAGTTCCTGTACCAGACTATGCTGGTCAGGACATTCTTAATGCTGCTCCTGTAAAAGTTGGTTAGAATGGGGGTGGGGGGGGGGGAGGTTTGCTTGCTTTAATCTCCACATGAATTGGATCCACTACTGTACATTCTTGATTAAGAGGTGGTGTTGAGGAACCAGGTGAGATCATCTGTTATGTGCACTCTCAGAAACTTGGTGTTTCTAACTCTCTCTATGGAGGTGCTGTTTATGTGCAGTGAGGAGTGGTCAGCTTGCACTTTCCTAAGGTCCACAATCATCTCTTGGGCCTTTCCACGTTGAGACTCAAGTTGTTATGCTCGCACTATATTACTTCCTTGCTGTATGCCATCTCATCATCGTTGATGAAGCCAACCACTGTTGTGTCATTAGTGAAGTTATGACTCAGTTTGAACTAGATCCAATAGTGCAGTCACAAATCAACAGAGTGAACAGCAGTGGGCTGAGCACACAGCCTTGGGGGGCACCTGTGTTCAATGTGACTGAGAGATTTTGCTGTCAACATGGACTGACTGTCAAGAAGTCCAAGATCGAGTTGCAAAGAGAGATGTTGAGACCTAAAGAGGACAGTTTGCCCATCCACTTCCGAAGGATGATTGTATTAAATGCTGAGCTGAATTCAATAAACAATGTCCTGGCCTATGAGGCATGATTTGCCAGGTGGGACAAGACACTATCAATTCAACAGTTTTCAGTTTTCTGGTCCCAACAGGTACTTTTTCACCATGGATAGTCAGTTTTCTGTCTCACCATTACACATCCGAGGGTCTGACAACATTACCTCTTCCTGATCAGAAGCTCAGCTAGTTTTCCCACCACCAACAGCTTGTTGACCTTGTTCTAACATTGAATGTCTCCTTCAGCTCCCTCCATTACTTCAGATCAAAGGTGTAATGCTTGTAATGCTTGTAATGTCTCGGCCCGAAACGTCGACAGCACTTCTCCCTATCGATGCTGCCTGGCCTGCTGTGTTCCATCAGCATTTTGTGTGTGTTGTTGTCATAATGTCCATCTCTGGTTATCTCACTGTCCATCACCAATTCTTCCTTCCTCTTCTGGTCACCCCATCTTCAATTCAAAGTATAAGTGCCTTACACATCCATTACAAGCCCACCGACTCCCACAACTATCTGATTTCCCTTTTTTCTTACACTGCTTCCTGTTAGGATTCCATTTCATCTCATTCCTCAGTCTCATTTATTTTGGGTCCACTGAGGAGACATTTCACTTAGCTGCCTCTGAGAATGTCTTCTTTCTGCAAAGTCATAGCTCCCCCTCTACCATGATGGATAGAGCCATGATTACATCTCATTTCTTCCCTAAATTCTGCTCTCACCCTCTATTCTCCTGGACAGAGTAAAGACAGATTTCCTCCTGTCCTCAATTTCCACCTCACATGGAATAATGTAGAGATATGGTCCTGATGTGGGCAGATGGGATTAATATAGATGGGTCAAAAGGTGTAATGGACATGGTGGACTGAAGATTTCTGTTTGTAAATCCCTAGCTCACTCTTCCATCACACCTGCCACTCCCAACCTATGGTTCCCATCCTTTCACCTCTTCCCTTCCCACCATACAGGTCCAGGTGGAGCAGCCATCTCTTCCATTTCACGCATATCTGCCCTATTCTCGCGCCACCACACCAGAGACAGAGATCCTCTTGACCTCACCTACCATTCCACTAGCTTCCGTGTCTAGCACATAATTCTTCAGAACTTTTGCCATCTCCAACGGGATCCCACCACCAAGCACAACTTTCCCTACCCCCACTTTCGGCTTTTGGCAGGGATCACTCCCTATGCAACTCTCGTTGTCCACTCATCCCTCCCCACTGATCTCCTTCCTTCCTGGTATTTATCTTCACAAGTAGAACAAGTACCCCACTTGCTCCTACATCATCTCCCTCACTACCACTCAAAGCTTCAAACAGTCCCTCCAGGTGAGACAACACTTCACCTACAAGTCTGTTAGGGTCATCTAATGTATCCGGTGCTCCTGATGTGGCCTCCTGTATATTGGTGAGACACAATGTAGGCTGGGAGACTGCTTTGCCAAGCATCTTCACTCTGTTTTTCCCAGAAAAAGTGGGACCTTCCGATAGTCACCCATTTCAATTCCACTTACTATTCCCATTCCGACATGTCAGTCCATGGCCTCCTCTACTGCTGCAATGAAGTCACATTCAGGTTAGATGAGCAACGTCTTATGTCCTATCTGGTTAGCCTCCAACCTGATGGTATGAACATCAATTTCTCAAACTTCCAGTAGTCGCACCCCTTCCTTCTCCATTCCCCATTCCCATTTCCCTCTCTCACCTTATCTCCTTACCTCCAGCTGGTGCTCCCTTCTTCCCTTTTTTCCATAGTATTCTGTCCTCTTTTATCAGATTCCCCTTTCTCCAGCCCTTTATCTCTTTCACCAACCAACTTCTTTACTTCAACCCTCTCTCAAATCTATCACCCGCCACCTTGTACTTCTTCCGCCCCTCCCCCTACCTACTTATTCTTACTTCTCCTCTTCCTTTCCAATCCTGATGAAGAGTCTTGTCCTGAAACATGAACTGTTTATTCCTATCCATAGATGCTGCCTGGCCTGATGAAATCCTCCAGCATTATGTGTTGCCCTGGATCTCCAGCATCTGCAGATTTTCTTGTAGTTGTGTAACTGCTATGACTACAGCGAAGTCTCTTTGAGGATGCCTACAGTCATCACCGCTGTCCCTATGTGCCCGCACCTCAGTGAGTTCCATACCCAACATGATGCCAGTCTCTTCTGTTGCCTCTGTCTCTGTGGCTACTTCATGACAAGGACTCTCCAGCCCACATAGATGACCCCTTCTTCCGTCTTCAACCTTCCTCCTCTGCCAGGACACTGCATTCTGGTCTTCTACCTGCTCTGGATCTTTTTATTGCTAACTGCTGACATGACATCAAACGTCTGGACTTTAACATTCCTCTCTCCATTTCTAACCTCACTCTCTCTGAATGAGCTGCTGTCCACTCTCTCCCCACTAGTCCCAACCTTATCAAACCTGTAGATAAGAGAAGTGCTTTCGTAGTCCAGTGGATTGACTTCTCCCTTGCTGAGGCCAGGTGGAAACTCTTTCTTACCCTTCGAACAGAACCCTACTAAGGAGCATCAGGCCATCATCTCCCAAACCATCAACTCTGGGCATCTCCCATCCGCTACCATCAACCTCTTACCTCGCACCTCCAGTTTCAAAGACTTTTATGCTCCCTGATCCTGCTTGTCTCAATTTCACTATGGATATCCAGACCCTATACACCTCAATGCCCCATCAGGAGGAGTTTAAAGCTCTCCGCTTCTTATGGACAACAGACCCAACCACTTCCCCTCCACCAGCGCTCTCCTCCATCTGGTGGAACTGGTCCTCACCTTCAATAATTTCTCCTTCAGCTCCTCCCACTTCCTTCAAATCAAAGGTGTAGCCATAGGCATTCACATGGGTCCCAGCTATGCCTGCCTTTTCATCAGCTATGTGGAACAGTCCATGTTCCAAGCCTACACTGGCATCATTGCCCAACCCTTCCTAGGCCACATCGACAACTGCATTGGCATTGCTTCCTGCACCCATATTGACTTCGTCGACTTCATCAACTTTGCCTCCAACTTCCACCCTGCCCTCAAATTTCCTTGGTCCATTTCCAACAACTCCCACCCCTTTCTTGATCTCTCTGTCTCCATCTCTGGAGATGGTCTATCTAGTGATATCTTTCATGAACTACTGACTCTCACAGCTATCCGGACTATACCTCTTCCCACCCTGTCATCCCTTCTCTCAGTATCGGCCACGTCTGCTCTCAGGATAAAGCTTTTCATTCCAGAACTACAGAGATGTCCTCCATTTTCAACAAGCAGGGCTTCCCTTCCTCCACCATCAATGTTGCCCTCAGCCGCATCTCTGCCATTTAATGCACATCAGCCTTCACCCCATCCTCCTGTCGCCACACCATGATAAGGTTCCTCTTGTCCTCACCTACCACACTACAAGCCTCTACGTCCAGCACATAATTCTCCATAACTTCCACCATCTCCAACAAGATCCCACCACCGATCACATCTTTCCCCTGCCCTCATCCCTACTCAGTTCTCTTGTCCACTCATCGCACCCCACTGATCTCCCACCAGGTCCTCATCCTTGCAAGTGGAACAAGTGCCCCTACACCTCCTCCTTCGCTACCATTCAGGGAACCAAACAGTCCTTTAAGGTGAGGTGGTTTTTCACCAGCGAGTCTGTAGGGGTCATTTACTATGTCTGGTGCTCCTGCATATCAGCGGGACCCAATGTAGGTTGGCAGACTGTTTCACCAAACACCTTCACTTCATCCACCAGGAAATGTGGGCCCTGCTGGTCGCCACCCATTTCAATTCTACACCCTATTCCTATTCCCATTCCAACAAGTCAATCCTTGGCTTTCTCTACTGCCATGATGAGGCCACACTCAGGTTGGAGGAACAACACCTTATATTCCATATGGGTAACCTCCAACCTGATGGCAGGAATTTCAATTTCTCAAACTTCTAGTAATTGCCCCCATCTTCACTTCTTTCCCATTCCTATTCCCGTTTCTGTCCCTTACTTTATCTCCTTACCTGCCCATCACCTCCCTCAGATTCTCCTCCCCTTTCTCTTTCTTCCATGGTTTTCTGACCTCTCTTATCAGATTCTACCTTCTGCAGCCCTTTATCTCTTTCACCAATCAACTTTCCAGCTCTTTATCACTCCTCCCCCTCCCAGTTTCACCTATCTCCTTCTACCTTATACCTTGTAAGAATCCTCCCCTTCCCCCACCTTCTCACTTAGACTTCTCCTCTTCCTTTCCAGTCCTGCTGAAGGGCCTGAAACATCGACTGTTTACTCTTTTCCAAAGATGCTGCCTAGACTGCCGAGTTCCTCCAGCACTTTGCATGTGTTACCAGTGATCAACCTGAAATCCTTTACTCTGGGGAAAAGAAACACAAATTGGTTTGTTTCTAGATTCTCTTTTGTTACAGATTGGTTGATCACTTTCTGGAGCACTGCAGGAGTGACTCTGAATTTCCATTCCCATTCTTAGCTATTTGTCAGTGGCCTCCTGCACCATACAAAGAGGTCCAACACAAGCCTGAGAAACAGCACCCCATCTACTGCCCTGGCACATTGTAGCCCATGGGACTCTATGCTTCAGGTACTCAACTTTAGGGACCTCACTCTTTACCAGTCTCTGTCAGAACTGAAACTCTGATCACGTTGATCCAGTTCTTACTATTCTAATCACATATCTGGCCTGTTGAGCATGTCCCACAGCCTTGCTATTAGCAACACATTACACAGACAAAGATGCTTAATATGTTGATAACTGCTGCCATTAATCAGAAATATTCCCTTCTGTCTCACCATCCTCCTATCTCTCCTGCTGCAAAGTGGCTCATTTTCCCCTTTTTGTACAGCTCTGATGAACAGTCCTGGACCTGAAATGCCAATGGTTTCTCTCGCCTGTGCTACTTCACTTATAGTGTTGCCAAAATTTTCTGTTCTTGAAGCACTTCTGCCTTTAGGAATGATTCACAATACTCAGAGCTGCATAATTTTTTTGATGTGATCACTTTAAAGTTAGTTTGAACAAAGCACTGCCTGAAACTCCAAATAGTCAGATCAGCAAAGTAATGATGAACCAGGAGTCCCTTCAGAGTTATGGTTTCTCTTTCTTTAGATCGGTTACTATTTTCTTTGAAAGTGTGTTGACTAAAATAATTAGGTCTCACACCAGCACTTCAAGCAATGATTAAAGCCAAGAATGAAACTTTAGCAATGAAAGAAACACACTTTCATTAAAGCATCAGCAAATGATTGTTAGCATATCAGTGGATGGGACATTGTGAGTCAGGACTAATGCAATGTTTTAACCTAAAATGTTGATTTAGTCCTTTTACACCCACAGATGCTGCTTGACTCACAGAAGCTTCCAGTGTTTTGTACTTTGATTTCAACATCTCAATCTAGTTTATCTTTATTTATTCCTAATGTTTGTTCTTTGCCTCTCCATTAATCAGTTCTCAGTTTATATCAGTTTACCTTCCCAATACATAGAGTTTTAGAATCAACAGCAGAGAAATGCGCCTTGTCTGTCATGAAATACAGGTGATGGGCAGGTCTTTGCACACCTCAGACAGCTCTGAGAAGTGGCCTCACATACAGTATATAATAGGCAGAAATTAATGAAAAATAGAATAATGCTGCATAAAGCGAAAATGAAGATTTTGAAAGTGTATTGAAAGAGTGGATTTGTCAGCATAGGAGTGAATGTATGCCACTTAACAGTATGCTGAACATGAAATTATCTATCATGACAAACTTCAGCTGACTGGTTGTAGAAATTTAAGAAAAAGCAAAAATTAAATTTTTAAAGATTTAAAAAAAATTGAAGCGTCTACTGATCACAAAGCGGCAGAGAAATTACCTATATTTTGCAAATGCTGCATTTTCCCTCTAAGACCATTAGACTAACTTGTCTGTAGTTCCCTGCTTTAAAACATTGTTCCATTTTTTACCTTGCAGTCTGTGGGAATGGTCCAGCAATCCTTGGATTTGTGGAAGACACTATACACAGTATCATCCCCCTTCCACCCCAGACTGCAGGTCATGGTTTGAATAATCATTACCTATTGTAAGCAGTTATTTCTCCAATACTGCTTCTTTTTTGACGGTCTTCTATCATTTCACATTTTCTCCTCCCCCTCCTACTTTCAAATCTCTTACTATCTTTCCTTTCAGTTAGTCCTGATGAAGGGTCTCGGCCCAAAACATTGACAGCATTTCTCCCTATAGATGCTGCCTGGCCTGCTGTGTTCCACCAGCATTTTGTGTGTGTTGCCCCAATTTGTCCAATCTCTTCTTACAGCACATGCTCTCAAATCCAGACAACAATCTGGTAAACCTCTTTTGGACCTTCACCAAAATCTCTACATCGTGCCTTTAATGTGGCAACCAGAACCGGACACAGTACTATCTCTATATTAATTGACCCTTTCTCATTACAAATCAGCCTGTTCCCTCATAGGATCCTCAACATACTAATCTCTAGAAGCCATCTCTTACAGATCCCACAAAATCACCATCTAAATTGTGACACACACAAAATGCTTTATACTTTTAAAATCCTTCAATTATTATGCTACTTTGATCTTCTCAGACTGTCGCATATTCCATATAACCATATAACAATCACAGCACGGAAACAGGCCATCTTGGGCCTCCTAGTCCGTGCCGAACCCTTAATCTCACCTAGTCCCACCTACCCGCACTCAGCCCATAACCCTCCACTCCTTTCCTGTCCATATACCTATCCAATTTTACCTTAAATGACACAACTGAACTGGCCTTTACTACTTCTACAGGAAGCTCATTCCACACAGCTATCACTCTTTGAGTAAAGAAATACCCCCTCGTGTTTCCCTTAAACTTCTGCCCCCTAACTCTCAAATCATGTCCTCTAGTTTGAATCTCCCCTACTCTCAATGGAAACAGCCTGTTCACTTCAACTCTATCTATCCCTCTCAAAATTTTAAATACCTCGATCAAATCCCCCCTCAACCTTCTACGCTCCAATGAATAGAGACCATGGTCATGCACTTTGGTAGTAGAAATAAATGTGCAGATTATTTTCTAAATGGAGAGAAAATCCCAAAATCTAATGAATAGAGACCTAACTTGTTCAACCTTTCTCTGTAACTTAATTGCTGAAACCCAGGTAACATCCTAGTAAATCGTCTCTGCACTCTCTCTAATTTATTGATATTCAGTTCATCCTTCTTCTTCTTCTTTTTGTAAAATTTAATGGTGGTTGGCAGACCAACATAAAGTGCATTACCACCACCTACTGATTTGGAGTCTGGAGCAAAGAGACAATAAGAATACCCACAAAATTCCACCCCTAAAAAACTCAGATAATATCAAAAAGTCTAATACTTTTCAGAATGTGAGTTCCATACTTATGTACTGTACATTACGAGGGCAGTGATATCCTAACAAACTTTACGTGTTCAACTGTGTCTGTACCAACAATCTCAATTCAGCAATTCCGTGTTTTCTTTGCACCTCATAGGAACTGCATTCAAACAATATATGTTGTACCATTTCTTGACAAGTGCACTTCCTGCAGATGCCCGTATCATGCTTATTAATTCTATTCAGGGTATTATTGAACCTAGTATGTGCAATACGAAATGTATAAGTATAACTTATTTTCTTTTATACCCTTCTCCCACCATCCTCTGAATTGTAATTAAATGTCATCTTTTCTTTATCCCAAGTTTGTTGCCATTCTGATTGAATAGAATTTTTAATCATCGCCTTCTTATGCAAAGGCACCACTACATTTACATCCTTAACTTTAAGTGATTGCTTGGCAAGAGTGTTTGCTACCCCATTTCCTTCATCCACAACATGGGTAGGAACACAGGCCTGGACCCTTCAGCTTCAGCAAATGTCCAATCTCAAGAAGAATGTCTGGCCTACAATTTGAAGTACCGCTTTTAATAGATGTTAAGAGTACGAACAAATCAGAGCAAGGAAGTACATAATCAGGCCGTACTTTGACTCATTTCAAGGCTGAAATGATAACAACCATTTCAGATATGAATATTAATTGATAATCTTTTCTTAATAATCATCTGAAACTTTGGAACATAGGCAGAAACACTTTACATCCTGACATTGGATCTTTTGAACCATCTGTGTAGATATGTAAGAATCCGTAGTATCCAGTCAGCCCTCCTTATCCGCATGCACGAATTCAACCAACCGCAAATTGAGAAAACCCGGAAGTGCTTTTCCAGCACTTGTTGTTCGAGCTTTATTCGAAGCCTGGAACGAAGCCTCTGTGGTGACCCACTTTCTGCACAGGCGAACCTGCTCACAAATAGCCAGCGTGCAGGGGGAGACTTTGGTAATGCACTTCTGATGTCATTTCCACCCGGAGAGGACAGGCGCTAGGGATTAAAATGCCAGCGCTGCAAAGTTTGAATAAACTAGTCTAGAAACGACTTATCGACCGCATGTTGTTATTTCAGAGCTGTGTGTAGCATATCGCTACATTGGTGACCCCGACGGTCCAAATGGGATTTGGACCGAAGATGACCGCCTCTTCATCTGTTCACGCAGTTTCGCTAAAACTGCCGACTTTCTGGATGCTGCGACCACGCCTGTGGTTTAGCCAAGCAGAAGCCCAGTTCCAGATTCGGTAGATTTCCTCTGATTCCACTCGTTACTAACCAGGAGGTGGCCGCCCAGGTTGCAGATTTCATACAATTGTCCCCAGAAGAAGGCAAATATGAAGCATTCAAGGCGCTGCTCACTAGGACCTTTGGCCTCTCATGGCGTGAGCCCGCCTGCTTCACCTGGACTGTTTGGGAGACAAGCTGCCGTCAGCATTGATGAACGAGATGCTGTCCCTGGCTGACGGACACAAGCCCTGCCTTATGTTCGAGCAAGCGTTCCTGGAGCAATTGCCTGAGGACATACATCTGCTGCTGGCCGACACAGATTTCAGCGACCCCCGGAAGGTGGCGGCCCGGGCAGACGTGCTGTGGAAAGCGAAAAGGGAGAGTGTGGCGTCCGTCGATCAGATTATCAGGCCACACGTCCAACTGCAGACCAGACCAGGCCCGGCAGGGAGGCGCACACAACACAGAGGCAGGAGTGAGGAGGCCAGTGAACAGTGATGTTTCTACCACCAGCGGTGGGGCACACAAGCTCGTCGTTGTCGCCCGCCCTGCAAGGGCCAGGGCTAGTTGCCACTAATGACTATGGTGGCTGGCCACCAGGACAGCCTCTTGTACATCTGGGACAAACAGTCGGGACGCCGCTTCTTGGTTGACACCGTCTTGGAGATCAGCATCTTGCCCCCAATGGGGTACGACACCTGCAACAGGAAGCCAGGACCCACCCTGAGGGCCGCAAACGGCAGCACAATATGGACCTACGGCACCCGCACAGTGCGGCTGCAGTTTGGCACCAGCTGGTTCACATGGGACTTCACACAGGCTGTGGTGGTCCAACCACTCCTGGGGGAGGACTTCTTGCGAGCTCACAGCCTGCTGGTCGACTTGCAAGGGTAAAGACTGGTACATGCCGAGACTTTCCAGACGTTGTCCCTGGGTGAAGCCAAGTTGCCGGACCCACACCTGGACTCCATCACGCTGTCGGACAATGAATTCACCAGACTCCTGGCGGACTTTCCATCGATTCTGGCATCGCTTTTCATGGCAGCCATGCCCAGACACGGGGTACAGCACCACATCCTGACCCAGAGGCCACCCCTCCACGCCCACACACGAAGGCTCCCCCCGGAAAAGCTCCGCCTGGTGAAGGAGGAGTTCAAAAGGATGGAGGAATTGGGGATCATATAGCGGTCCGACAGCCCATGGGCCTCCCCCTTGCACGTGGTGCCCAAAGCAGCTGGGGGTTGGAGACCATGCGGCGACTACCGCAGACTGAACGAAGCTACAACTCCAGACCGCTACCCGTGCCGCACATACAGGACTTTGTAGCAAACCTGCACAGGGCAAGAATCTTTTCTAAAGTAGATCTCGTCTGGGGATACCATTAAATGCTGGTGCACCCTGAAGACATCCCCAAAACAGCACTCCTCACCCCATTCGGCCTGGTCGAATTCCTTCAAATGCCGTTCGGCCTGAAGAATGCTGCACAGACGTTCCAGCGGCTAATGGATGCAGTGGGACGCGACCTGGACTTTGCGTTCATCTATTTGGATGACATCCTTATAGCCAGCAGTTGTCGTCAGGAGCATCTGTCCCACCTCCGCCAGCTCTACACCCGCTTGAGTGATTTCGGCCTCGCGATCAACCCGGCCAAATGCCAGTTCGGTCTCGATACCATCGACTTCCTGGGCCACGGGATTACCAAAGATGGGCCAACACCTCTGCCCACCAAGGTAGATGCGATCCGCCACTTTGCCTGGCCCAACACGGTTAAAGGTCTGCAGGAGTTCGTTGGTATGGTGAACTTCTATCATCGTTTCCTCCCCTCAGCAGCCCGTATCATGCGCCCTTTGTACACCCTGATGTCGGGTAAAGGCAAGGACTTTACTTGGGACGAGGAGGCTGCGGCCGCTTTTGTTAAGGCTAAGGAAGCCTTGGCAGATGCCGCGATGCTGGTGCACCCCAGAACGGACGTCCCAACCCCTCTCACAGTGGATGCATCCCACACAGCAGTCAGGGGTTGCTGGAACAACTTATCGAGGGGCGCTGGCAACCCCTAGCATTCCTCACCACCCAAACTCAAGTACAGTGCTTTCGGCCGTGAACTGTTGGCACCGTATCTGGCAATCCGACATTTCAGGTACTTCTTAGAAGGCCGCGTTCACGGACCACAAACCGTTGACTTCCACATTCACAAATGTGTCTGATCCCTGGTCGGCTTGCCAGTAGCGACATCTGTCCTACATCTCCGAGTACACGACGGACATCCAGCATGTCTCGGGGAAGGACAACGCCGTGGCAGACGCACTCTCCATACCAGCTGTCCAGGCCCTGTCCCTGGGGGTGGACTATGCAGCACTGGCAGAGGCACAGCAGGCAGACGACGAGATGCCCAGCTACAGGACTGCAGTCTCGGGTTTGCAGCTGCAGGACTTTCTTGTAGGCTCAGGTGATAGGACCCTCCTGTGCTACGTGGCTACCGGCCAACCTCGTCCCATCAGGCAGCCTGGAGGCGGCAAGTTTTCGACTCCATACACAGTTTGGTGCACCCATCTATCAGGACAACCGTCTGGCTGGTCTTCAGCAAGTTCATGAGGCACGGACTTCGCAAGCAGGTCAGAGAATGGGCCAGAACGTGCGCGTTGTGCCATACAGCCAAGGTGCAGCGACACACTAAAGCCCCACCGCAGCAGTTTGAACCCACCCACCGGAGGTTCAACCACATTCATGTGGATATCGTGGGCCCCCTACTAGTGTCCCGAGGAGCACGGTACCTCCTAGCTATGGTAGACCGGTTCACGAGGTGGCCAGAGACGGTCCCGCTCACCGACACATCTGCCGATTCCTGCGCCCGAGCACTAATCGCAACATAGGTAGCACGCTTTGGGGTACTGGCCCACGTTACCTCCGACATAGGCGCCCAGTTCACCTCCAGCCTGTGGTCGGCTGTGGCCAGCCTGTTGGGAATGCAGCTGCACCACACAACTGCCTACCACCCACAGTCGAACAGACTAGTGGAGTGTTTCCACCGGCACTTGAAGTCGGCTCTCATGGCCCGCCTGAGAGGACCTAACTGGGTGGATGAGCTTCCCTGGGTCCTGCTTGGAATTCACACAGTGTCCAAAGAGGATCTGCACACCTCGTCAGCCAAGTTGATGTACAGCGCGCCCCTGGCCATCCTGGGAGAGTTCATACCAGCCCCAAGGGGGCAAGAGGAAGAACCCGCAGCAGTCCTGGACAGACTATGCGAAAGGCTCGGCAACCTGGCTCCTTCACAGCACGGACAGACCCCGACCCATGTACCCAAAGACCTGCAGAACTGTAAGTTTGTGTTTGTATGAAGGGGCGAACACCGGGCACCGCTACAGCAGTCGTACGAGGGGCCGTTCAAGGTGATCAACAACAACAGGTCCACGTACGTTCTGGACATTGGGGGGAGAGAGGAGGTTTTCACGGTGGACCGACTCGAACCAGCCCATGTGGGCTTGGCGCAGCCGGTCGAGGTTCAGGCACCGTGGCGCAGAGGCAGACCTCCCAAACAGAGGCTGATCCAGACTGTGGACATTGGGGGGTGTATCGCCGCTTCTTGGGGGGGGGTGTTATGTGGCGACCCACTTTCTTAGCAGGCGAACCAGCTCACAAATATCCAGCGCACGGGGGGAGACTTTGGTAATGCACCTCTGACGTCATTTCCGCCCGGAAAGGGTGGGCGCTAGGGATTTAAATGTCAGCGCCGTGAAGTTTGAATAAACTAGTCTCAAAATGACTTACAGACTGCGTGTCGTTATTTCCGCACAGTGTGTAGCACATCACTACACCTCCATTTCACCCGAGGGATAACAACATGCCTACAACCACTGCAAGATTTGTTTGATAAAGCAAAGAAAAAGGAGAGACAGCTTCCTATAACACTGTTTCTAATTAAAGCATCTGCAATTCTGAAGTCTTGAAGTTCAACACTTGAAGATTCTCAACCCTCAACCTCCACAGTTCCTGACTTTAGTATTATTGAGACTCCTCAAAAGCATCCTTATTCCCTAAACAAGACAGTGTAACAACTACTGTACAGGTATTACAAGTTTTACTCGTTGTTTGATCATTGTTCACCTTGCGTCTCGTTCATTCGCTGCTTGTGTTGTGAGCGAGGGGAACATATACAGTTTTTATTCAAGTCTCTTTTTATTGTCGTTTCAACCATATCTGCTGGTACAGAACACAGTAAAAACGAGACAATGTTTTTCAGGACCATGGTGCTACATGAAACAGTACAAAAACTACGCTGAACTACGTAAAAACAACACAGAAAAAAGCTACTCTAGACTACAGACCTACCCAGGACTGCATAAAGTGCACAAAACAGTGCAGGCATTACAATAAATAATAAACAAGACAATAGGCACGGTAGAGGGCAGTAAGTTGGTGTCAGTCCAGTCTCTGGGTATTGAGGAGTCTGATAGCTTGCGGGAAGAAACTGTTACATAGTCTGGTCGTGAGAGCCCGAATGCTCTGGTACCTTTTGTCAGATGTCAGGAGGGAGAAGAGTTTGTATGAGGGGAGCGTGGATCCTTCATAATGCTGTTTACTTTGTGAATGCAGCGTGTAGTGTAAATGTCTGTAATGGTGGGAAGAGAGACTCTGATGATCTTCTCAGCTGACCTCGCTATCCACTGCAGGGTCTTGCGATCCGAGACGGTGCAATTTCCAAACCAGGCAGTGATGCAGCTGCTCAGGATACTCTCAATACAACCCCTGTAGAATGTGATGAGGATGGGGATGCAAGATGGACTTTCCTCAGCCTTCGCAGAAAGTACAGATGCTGCTGGGCTTTCTTTGCTATGGGGCTGGTGTTGAGGGACCAGGTGAGATTCTCTGCCAGGTGAACACCAAGAAATTTGGTGCTCTTAATGACCTCTACAGAGGAGCCGTCGATGTTCAGCAGAGAGTGGTCACTCTGTGCCCTCCTGAAGTCAACAACCATCTCTTCTGTTTTGTTCGCATTCAGAGACAGGTTGTTGGTTCTGCACCAGTCCGTTAGCCGCTGCACCTCCTCTCTGTATGCTGACTCGTCGTTCTTGCTGATGAGACCTGCCATGGTTGTGTCAATATTCTGGGCAATATTCCCTATATATTACAGTATAGTAACTATTTACATCACATTTACATTGTATTAGGAATTATAAGTAATCGGGAGATGATTTAAAGTATATGGGAGGATGTGCAAACACTACAACATTTTATATAAGAGACTTGAGCATCCATGCTTTTTGGTATCCGTGGGGGGTCCCGGAACCAATCCCTCGCGGATAAGGATAAGGAGGGCTGACTAATGCTGAACTTCCTTTGCCACTGATAAACAATCACTTTTCATCTTGATCTTTTCGTGAAGGCCCAAGTCAACCAAAGACAAAGGGAAAAACCATGGAGGAGTGACAAAAAGGTGCACTGGGACAATAATCCACATTAAACAACATAAGATTTTGTGCCCATTCATTTCCCATCCACCCAAAACTGAGGGGCTTATGAACACAGTACTCCTGACGCTTTACTAATGTTGACAATATTGGATAACCAAATTATGACTCAATAAACCATTGCTAACTGTAACCTGTGTGTATATAATGATACTTGATCCATTTCTACCAGGAATGCTAAAATTGGAGATGATTTAATACTTTATCTAGGGATTTTAAGACCACTGGTGAGGCTGACCCACAAGCAACACATCCATAATTAAAGACAGACCTGATTAAAGCAATATACATTTGTATACTTTATCTCCTCCTCACTCCCCAATCACACCTAACCAAGCACATTTGCACATTAAGGGCTTTTTATAACATTTCACTAGAATTTCAATCACATGCACCTTCCATGTTAGCCTTGTGTCCACCCACATACCTAGAGACTTTACCACTGACTCTGATTTAAGAGATTTAACATATAACTTGAGATCAATTCTGGGTGTAATGTTTATTTTAGAAAAGCAAAAAACTTGAGTCTTTGCAACAGAAATTTTAACCTATCCCTGACATCCCCATTCCTCAACATCATTAATAGCTATCTGTACTTTCCTAACTATATAATTTATACTCCTGCCTCTCTTTCACACTGCACCATCATCAGCATATTTGGAAAAGCCTGAGACAACATTTAAGAAAATATCATTAATCATAATATTAAAAATCAATGGGCTACACACATTCCCCCACTGATTCCCATTCTCTATGTCATACCCCTTAGAGAATGCTGCTCCCAACCTAACTTGTATCTTTCTATCACGTAAAAACTCTTGAATCCAGTTGAATATTCCACCAACTATTCCCATCTTTTCCAGTTTAAGTAGAGACCCTTTTGTCCATAATATTTCATAAGCTTTCTTTACATCAAAGAAAACTGCTACCACTTGAGCCTTGCGAATATCAGATTCCAAACTGAACACTGAGTCCATGGATATTCTCCCTTTCTCAAATCAACATTGGTATACAGCTAATCTTCCATTACTATCTACAAAATAAAAAAGCCTTGCTATCACCATTCATTCCATTATCTTACGTGCATGTGAAGTTGGAGAAATAGGTCTATAACTGGAAGGATCAGATTGATCCCTAACAGGTTTCAATATAGGGATAACAACTGCTGATTTCCAGGAAGCAGGAGGTCATCCTTCAACCCATATTGTATTAAATAATTTCAAAGCCAACATAAGTTTTGAATTTAATAACTGTGTGAACATATAACAAATATAATCTTTCTCAGGTGATGTCTGACCAGCTCTTTTAATTTCAGGAAATTTGACATCCAAGCAGGAACTGGAACATTCTTTTTTCTCAACAATCTGAGGATTGCTTTCCAAAGCTGAGTCTCTACAAGACCTTTCTTCTTTACGTAAATTGGACAAACTATATTTTTTACTAATAAGTCTGCTCTTTTTAGAGTTAGCAATGGTAACTTTCTCCCCATCATACAAAACTGGTAATACATCACATTTTCTAACTCCCCCTACTTTTTGTATCAAACTTCAAGCTTCCCTGACCTGGACCTCTTTCCAGTGCTATCACAGTACATTCTCCATTACGTTTTCTATGCCCTTTCACTAAGGTTTAACTGTAGCTTGAGCTCTTTATTATTATATGAAAGATGAATAGGAGTATCACTGCCAAGCTTCATTCTGCTCCTTCACAGCCTTTTTACCTTCATCCGTCTACAGCTCCCGACAATCTGGGAATTGATCCCTGAGTTGTGTACAGAGTACAAGGAATTCTTACTCAACTCGATATCCTCCAAAAAATAGATCAGGAGATTTATTATCACATAAATCATCAAATACATCCCAATTTGCCTTTTCAAAATTTCATCTGGGGTTATGGGAATCTTTCCTCTGTTACAAACTATTCCCATTGTTCAGATAATGGGGAAATGATCACTTTCCACTGTTGTATCATTTTTCACTTCCCAGTTACACACACTTGTTATATCCTCAGACACCAGTGTAAGATCTACAGCTGAAACAGTGTGTGGAATAGACTTATCCTTAAACTCTTACTATCATTCAAGCACACCAAACACTTTTCTTGCAGAAAGTTACAGAACCCCATTCACATTTGAGTCACTACTACCCCACATAGTATTATAAGCATTAAAATCTTCACAACATATAACCTTATATATGTGCCATTTCCACCCATACTTAACCATTCACAAGGGTTAAAACATAGAACATAGAACAGTACAACACAGGAACAGGATGTTCAGACCACAATGTTGTGCTGAATCAGCTAAAATTAAATCAAAACCCCCCCAAAAACTAATCTCTCATAGATACATAATGTCCATATCCCTCCATCCTTCTCATATTCATGTGCCTATCTAAACATCTCTTAAAAATCTTTAATGTATTTGCCTCTATGACCATTCCAGGCAGCGCATTCCAGGCGTCCACTATTCATTTCCCCTTTGAACCCAAATCCTCTCACTTTCAAAGCATGTCCTCTGGTATTAGCCATTTCTACCCTAGGAAACAGATATTTTCTGTCTATCTATCTATGCCTTTCAATCTTATAATCCTCTATCAGATCCCCCATCACCCTCCTCCGCTCCAAAGGAAACAACCTAAGTTTGTCCAACCTCTGACAATAGCACATGCCCTCTAAACCAGGCAGCAGCCTGGTAAATGTCTTCTGCACCCTCTCCAGACCCTCAACATCCTTCCTATAGTGGGGCGATCAGAACCGTATGTAATACCCCAAGATGAGGCCTAATCAGAGTTTTATAAAGTTGCAGCGTAACCTCTTGACTTTTGAACTCAATGTGCCAATGAGTAAGGGAAAACATTCCTTAGGCCTCCTTAAGCACCTGATAGGTCTGTGTAGCCATTTTCATGGACCTATGATCTTGATCTCTTTGCTGAGCAACATTGTTAAGCGTCTTGCCCTTGCATTTGCCCTATCAAAGTGCTACACCTCATATTCATCAGGGTTAAGCTACATCTGTCATTTCTCTGCCCATATCTGCAACTTATCTACAGTGTGCTGTATTCTTTGCCGGCCTTCTACACTATCCACAACCTCACCAATCTTGGTATTATCCACAAACTTACTAACTCACCCATCTACACTTCATCCAAGTTATTTAAATACATCACAAACAGCACAAACTCCTACTCTAATTTAAAACTCTGCCACAAGGGCCATACCTGTCCTAATCTATAGCTATTCTGAAAGTTAAGGACTTGTGATCACTGTCTCCTGACTGCTCACCCACTGAAAGGCCAGTCTCTTGGTCAGGCTCATTACGTAACAGCCCCTCCTCTTGTTGGACTGTCTACATATTAGTTTAATAAACCCTTGTACATACACTAAGTTCTGCCCCATCTAAACCCCTTGCCCAAAGAAGATCCCAGTTTCTATGAGGAAAGTTGAAATCCCCCATGATAACAACCCTACTACTTTTACACATTTCCTTGATCTGTTTACATATCTGTTCCTCAATATCCTGGACAGGGTTCGTAGTACAATCCCATCAGTGGGATTGCACCATTCTATTCCTGAGTTCTAGCCAAATGGACTCAGTGTCTGAACCCTCCATTATGCCTCCCGTGAGTGTAGCTATGATATTGTCCCTGATTAGTAGTGCAACTCCACCTCCCCCCGACCCCACCACCCATTTTATCTTTCTCCATCTTTATTAAAATTTCAAAAACCTGGTACATTAAGCATCCATTCCTGCCCATCTCTCAACCAAGTTGCCACAACATCGTAGTTCCATGTTCAGAACCATGCTTAAGTTCATCACCTTTATCCAGAATACTCCTGGCATTAAACACACACACTTCAAACTATCTGACCTATCATGCCTGTAATTTTGATTTTGCCTTTCAATACTTCCCTGATCTTTTGGTCTGATTCCTGCCTTACTGAGCTGGGGCTCTGGTTCCTAGCCCTTGCAAAACTAGCTTGAACTCACCTGAGTAGCATTAGTAACCTCACAGCCAGGACACAGTTTCCCCTCCTGTACAGGTCATCCCTTCCCCAGAAAAGTTTCCAATGATTCAAGAACTTGAAACCCAGTCCCCTGCACCATCTCTACAGCCACTCACTCATTCGTGCTATCATCCTATTCCTGTCTGAACTAGCCCTTGGCACAGGAAGTAATCTGGAAATTACTACCTTGAAGGTCCTTCTCTTCAGCCTCTTTCTAACTCTATACTCACTGCACAGGACCCCTTCCCAATTTCTGTCTATGTCATTAATGCCAATATGCACCATGATCTCTGGCTGTTCTCTGTCTTCCTTGAGAATATCCTGAAACCTCTCTGATACATCCTGGACCCTAGTACCCAGGATCGAATATACCATCCTGTTGTTTCTTTTGAGGCCACAGAACCTCATTGGTCTATTGAATCCCCTATCACTACTTTACCCTTCCCTGTTGAGCGTCAGAGCTTGCCACAGTGGCACTAGACTGGCTACTACTGCTGTACTCCAGCAGTATCCAAAGAGGTATACTTGCTGATGAGGGGAATGGACACAGGGAAACCTTAGTCCCTATAAAATTAATTTTAAAAATTATCTGATTAGAAAACCCATTAACAACCCTCCTTTGAAGTCTGAACATTATTTCTTCCTCCTTGTAAGCAACAGTAGTAATTTCTGGAGTTAAGACTTTTATCTCTGCATGTTTTTTTGCAGCATTTATTTTTTTTCTTTCCTACTTTTAGTATGTGTTGTGCAATTTATGACATCTGCCAATCAAAAAATCTTTTGTTATTCAATTTTGCACATTGCAAACTGCCTGCATTCCGAGTTGAATAGGTCCATTGACTCTGGCTTCTGTACTTTCTGCAGAATCTCTGAATATGATATGCCATCTTCCACCCAAACACACTGCACTTTCACAGCTTTCTTATATTTATTTTATTTACTGAGATACAACGCAGAGTAGGCTCTTCAGGACCTTTGAACTGTGCCACCCAGCAATCCCCCGATTTAATCTGAACCTGATCACAAAACAATTTACAATGACCAATTAACCTACAAAATCTTTGGAATGTGGGAGGAAACTGGAGCACCCGAAGGAAACCCATGTGGTCACAGGGAGAATGTATAAACTCCTTACAGGCAGCGGTAGGACATCCTGCATAAATAGAGCGATGTTCTCCTCCACAGTTGCTAAAATTTAGCCTAACACCTTCTCCACAAATGCTATAATCATGTTTTCCACCACATTGGGAGTTTGAACTTCTGCCAATTAGTGAACAGGATTCATTAGCAAGGGCGAATAAAAATAAGGCAGGGCAAGAGAGGTGGTCATTGTTGGAGTGAGCCAGTGGGGATGCTCATCAGGTGTAGGCGAGATCAGGCTTGGGTGAGGTAAGTATTAGGTAAAATTCTTCTTTATTCTTAGTACCTCATCTGTTGGGGCATAGTTGGAGCAGTCAAGAATGATTACAAGGGCTGTGATTTGTTCTTTGTGTAAGATGTGGGAATTCTGGAAGCCCCACAGCCTGCTAGATAATCACATCTACATCAGGTGCACCAAGCTGCAGCTCCTCAGAGAATATGTTATGGAACTGGAACTGCAACTTGATTACATTTGGGTCATACATTTGACTGAGGAAGTAATAAATAGGAGCTACAGAGAAGTAGTCACCTCTAGGCTGCAGCAAGTAGGTAACTGGGTGACTCTCAGGAGAAGGAAGAGAAATGGGGAACCAGTACAGAGTACCCCTGTGGTCATTCCACTTAATAATAAGTATAACATTTTGGATAGAGTAGAGAGGGACAACCAACCAGGGCAGAGCCACGGTGCAGGTCTCTCGCACTGAGTCTGGTATTATGGCTCAGAAGAGCAGAGAGATGATGAGGACTGCAGTAATGAAAGGAGATTCCATAGTTAGATAAATAGAGACAAGGTTCTGTGGATGTGATAGAGACACCCGAATGTCATGTTCCCTCTGGTGCCAGGGTCAGGGATGTCTCAGATTGGGTCCAGTCCATGACACTCTAAAGGGAGAAGCTGAGTATCTGGAAGTACTGGCACCAATGGCATAGGTAGGTTAGGTGAGGAGGTGGTGAAGAATGAACATAAGGAATTAGGGAGAAATCTGAAAAGAAGGAACACCAGCGTAATAAGTTCTGGATTGCTGCCTGTGTCATGTGCCAGGGAAGGTGAGAATGGGAGTATTTGGCAATGAATGCACGGCTGAGGAACTGGGGCAGGGGGCAGAGGATTCAGATTTCTGGATCATTGTGATCTCTTCTGGGGATGGTATGACCTGTACAAAAGGGGCAGGTTACACTTGAACCAAAGGGGACCAATATCATTATAGGTTAGAGCTGTTGGGAGGGTTTAAACTAATTTGGTAGGGAGATGGGAACTGGAGTGGTCGGGTTGAGGATGATGCAGTTGGTTTACAGAGGCAGTATGTAGTGAAACTGTTAGCAAGGACAGGCTGATGATAGGGTAAAATTGCAGTCAGTGGGATGAGTTGTGATATAGAAGAGGAGCAAAATTGAAAAAGATGATGGATACAGGACTGAAGGTGTTAAATTTGAATGCACACAATATATGGACTAAGGTCGATGAACTTGTAACACAGATGGAGATAGGTATGATATTAATGGCATCACTGAGTTGTGGCTGAGGGAAGATCATAGTTGGGAGCTTAACATCCAAGGATACATATTGTATCAAAAGGACAGGCAGGTGGGCAAGGGGGTGGTGTGGCTGTAATGGTAAAAAGTAAAAAAAAATCCTTACAAAAGGGTGAAGGTGTAGAATCCTTGTGGGTAGAGTTAGGAAACTGCAAAGATAAAAAGACCCTGATGGGACTTGTATACAGACCCACAAACAGTAGTAAAGATGCTTGAGCCTACTCAGGGAAAAGGCCATTTTAGATTGGGTGTTGTGTAATAACCCAGATTTTATTAGGGAGCTTAACGTAAAGGAACCCTTAGGAGGCAGAGATCATAATATGATTGAATGCACACTGCAATATGAGAGAGAGAAGTTAGCTCACATGTATCAGTATCACAATGGAATAAACAGAATTACAGAGAGGATCTTGCCAAGGTGGACTACATTAGGATACTGGCAGGAATGATGGTCGAGCAGAGATGGTAGAAGTTTTGAGGAAGAGTTCACAAGGGTCAGGATGGATATGTCCCATATAGGAAGGTGGTCTCAAATGGCAGGGCTAGGCAACCGTTGCTCACAATGGAAGTTAAGGACTGCATTAAAGCCAAGGAAAGGGCACATAAGACAGCAAAAGTGAGTGGGAATTTGGATGATTGGTAAGCTTTTAAAATCCAACAAAAGGCAACCAAAAAAAGCTATAAGAAGGGAAAAGAAGGGAAAAGCTATAAAAGGGAAATATGAGGACAAACTAGATGATGATATAAAACAGGACACTAAAAGTTTTTTTCAGTTATATAAAGAGTAAAAGGGAGGTGAGAGCTGATATTGGACCTCTGGAAAATGATGCTGGCGAGGTAATAATGGGGGGTCATTGAAATGGCGGGTGAACTTAATGGGTACTTTGCATCAGTCTTCATGGTGAAAGACACTAGTAGTGTACCAGAGGCCCTTGAGTGTTAGGGAGCAGGAGTTAGTGCCATTGCTATTACAAAGGAAAAAGTGCTAGACAAACTGAAAGGTGTCAAAGTGGATAAGTCACCAGGACCAGATGGACTACATCCCAGAGTCCTGAGAGAGGTTACTGAAGAGATAATGGATGCACTGGCCATTGTCTTTCAAGAATCACTTGATTCTGGCATCCTTGTGAGTAAGGTTGATGTTCTGGAGCATGTTGATATTAAGGGAGAAGAGGTGTTGGGGTTGTTAAAATACATTAGGCTGGATCAATCCCTGGGGCCTGATGGAATATTCCCCAGGCTGCTCCACGAGGTGAGGGAAGAGATTGCTGAGCTTCTGACTAGGATCATTATGTCCTCGTTGTCCATGGGAATGGTACCAGAGGATTGGAGGCAGGCGAATGTTGTCTTTGTGAAGGACAGATCAAGTCTAACTAGCCTGATAGAGTTCTTTGAGGAGGTGACGAGGCATATAGATGAGGGTAGTGCAGTGGATGTGATCTACATGGATTTTAGTAAGGCATTTGACAAGGTACCACACAGTATGCTTATTCAGAAAGTCAGAAGGTGTGGGATCCAGGGAGGTTTGGCCAGGTGGATTCAGAATTTCTACAGAAAGCAGAGGGTCGTGGTGGAAGGAGTACATTTGGATTGGAGGGTTGTGACTAGTGGTGTCTCTCAAGGATGGGTTCTGGGACCTCTACTTATTGTGATTTTTATTAACGACCTGGATGTGGGGGTGGAAGGGTGGGTTGGCAAGTTTGCAGACGACACAAAGGTTGGTGGTGTTGTGGATAGTGTTGTAGGATTGTCTAAGATTGCAGAGAGACATTGATAGGATGCAGAAGTGGGCTGAGCAGTGGCAGATGGAGTTCAGCCTGGAGAAGTGTGAGGTGGTACACTTTGGAAGGACTAACTCCAAGGCAGAGTAAAAGGTAAATGGCAGGATACTTGGTAGTGTGGAGGAGCAGAGGGATCTGGGGGTACATGTCCACAGATCCCTGAAAGTTGCCTCACAGGTAGATAGGGTAGTTGAAAAAGCTTATGGAGTGTTAGCTTTCATAAGTCTAGGGATAGAGTTTAAGAGTCGTGGGGTAATGATGCAGCTCTATAAAACTCTGGTTAGGCCACACTTGGAATACTGTGTCCACTTCTGGTCACCTCACTATAGAAAGGATGTGGAAGCATTGGAAAGGGTACAGAGGAGATTTACCAGGATGCTGCCTGATTTAGAGAGTATGAATTATGATCAGAGATTAAGGGAGCTAGGGCTTTACTCTCTGGAGAGAAGGAGGATGAGAGGAGACATGATAGAGGTGTACAAGATATTAAGAGGAATTGATAGAGTGGACAGCCAGCGCCTCTTCCCCAGGGCACCACTGCTCAATATAAGAGGATATGGCTTTAAGGTAAGGGGAGGAAAGTTCAAGGGGGATAACAGAGGAAGGTATTTTACTCAGAGTGGTTGGTGTATGGAATGCACTGCCTGAGTCAGTGGTGGAGGTAGATACACTAGTGACATTTAAGAGACTACTAGACAGGAGGAATATGAGGGAATTTAAGGTAGAGGGTTATATGGGAGGCAGGGTTTAAGGGGCAGCACAACTTTGTGGGCTGAATGGCCTGTACTGTGCTGTATTATTCTTTGTTCTTCTTTGTTCGTTGTCCCAGAGAACTGGAAGATTGTAAATGTCACTCCACTCTTTTAGAAGGGAGGAAGGCAAAAGAAAGGAAATTATAGGGCAATTATCCAAACCTCAGGGGCTGGGAAAGTGTTGGAGTCTATTATTAAGGATGTGGTGTCAGGGTACTTGGAGACCAATGATAAAACAAGTCAAAGTCAGCATCACACACAAAATGCTGGTGGAACACAGCAGACCAGGCAGCATCTATAGGGAGATGCGCTGTCGACGTTTTGGGCCGAGACCCTTCGTCAGGACTAACCAAAAGGAAAGATAGTAAGAGATTTGAAAGTAGTGGGGTGAGGGGGAAAATGCGAAATGATGGGAGAAGACTGGAGGGAGTGGGATGAAGCTAAGAACTGGAAAGGTGATTGGTGAAAGTGATACAGAGCTGGAGAAGGGAAAGGATCATGGGACGGGATCCTCATCGAGGACACACTCGTCCTCATCCACACCCAGAGGTATCACTTTTGCACCGAGTTCCGCGGAAGTCATCCCAGTTCTCGCTTCTGGGATAGTTGCCAAGGTCACATCACTAGAAGGCACGGTGTCGGGAGGGGACAACCAAGGATCTTCAATCGCTTCTTGATAGCTTTAGCTGACCTTCCAGGGAGCAGGGGCGCAAGATTCTTGTATAGTCCAGTGAGCCCCAGCTCAGGCACCCACCGCTCTCCAGCCCCACAGGTAAAGGCCAGATCTTCTTGCTCCATCCAGCTCCCATGTTGAGTTGGCAATTCCTCCATGCGCCTGATGTTATGCTCGACGGGGAGCTGTCTCCACGTGTGCTGCCCTAACCCGGCCTTCGAATGGAACACGGCGGAACAAATTCCGCACATGAAGCCATCGTCACCACCCTCCTTTACGATGTGAGTGCGCTGGTAATTAGACATACCAGAGCGCAAACGATAGACCTGAACACAATTGGGACACGGAAAACTGTCTGACTCTCAGGTCTCGGGTCTATCCCCGGGGCAGAGCCCCCGGGGTCTTTACTATACTTTCTTGACATAACCCGAATATAATCCCGGTGTGGGTGGTTAGCCCACACATTGATCATTGAACATTGACTTCTCTAACTTCCGTTAATGCCCCTCCTCCCCTTCTTACCCCATCCCTGACGTATTTAGTTGTTTGCCTGTTCTCCATCTCCCTCTGGTGCTCCCCCACTTCCTTTCTTTCTCCTGAGGCCTCCAGTCCCATGATCCTTTCCCTTCTCCAGCTCTGTATCACTTTTGCCAATCACCTTTCCAGCTCTTAGCTTCATCCCAACTCCTCCGGTCTTCTCCTATCATTTCGCATTTCCCCCTCCCCCCACTACTTTCAAATCACTTACTATCTTTCCTTTCGGTTAGTCCTGACGAAGGGTCTCGGCCCGAAACGTCCACAGTGTTTCTCCCTATAGATGCTGCCTGGCCTGCTGTGTTCCACCAGCATTTTGTGTGTGTTGTTGTTTGAATTTTCAGCATCTGCAGATTTCCTTGTGTTTGCTCTTCAAAGTCAGCATGTTTTCTGCAAAGGGAAATCTTACCTGACAAATCTGTTAGAATTCCTCGAGGAAGTAACAAGCAGAGTGGACAAAAGAGAGGTAGTGGGTGTGATTTTCTTGGATTTTCAGAAGGGATTTGATAATGTACCACACATGAGGCTGCTTGACAAGATAAATTCCTAAGGCATTACAGAGAAGCTCCTGCACAGATATAGGAATGACTGACAGGCAGGAGGCAGCAAGTGGGAATAAAGGGGACTTTTTTGGTTGGCTGCCAGTGACTAGTGGTGTTCTTCAGTGGTCAGTATTAGGGCTGCTATTTTTCACATTGGTTGTCAATGATTTAGATAATGGAATTGATGGCCTTGTGGCAAAGTTTACAGATGATACAAAGGGAGATGGAGGGGTAGATAGTGCTGAGGAAGCAATCCGATTGTGGCCTAGACTAATTGGAAGAATGGGCAAAGAAGTGGCAGATGGAATACAGTGTTGGGAAATGTATGATAATACACTTTGGTAAAAGGAACAATAGTGCAGACTGTTATCTAAATGTGGAGAAGGTTCAAGCATCAGAAGTGCAGAGGGAATTAGGAATCTTCATGTAAGACCTCCAGAAGGCTAATTTATAGATTGAGTCTGTGGTAAAGAAGGCAAATGTAGGAGTTGCGTAGGGATCAATCCCTGCAGAAAGTATAAAGTAGGGGGAGGAAACATGGTGTCTACACCACTCCTTTGTCCATTCATCCTCTCCCACTGATCTCCCTCCTGGCAGTTATCTTTGCAAGTGGAACAAGTGCTACACCTGCCCCTGCACCTCCCCCAACTACCACTCAGGGACCTAAACAGGACCTCCAGATGAGGCAACACTTCACCTGTGAGTCTGTTGGGGTCATATACTGTATCCAGTACTCCTGGTGTGGCTTCCAGTGAGACCCAACGTAGACTGGGAGACTGCCTCACTGAGCACCTATGCGCTGCCCATCAGAAGATGAGGAATCTCTCAGTGGCTACACATCAATTCCACTTCCCATTCCAATATATCAAACCATGGCCTTCTCTACTGCCGTGACGAGGCCACACTCAAGTCGGAGGAGCAACACCTTATATTCTGTCTGGGTAGCCTTCAAACTGATGGCATGAACATCAATTTCTCGAACTTCCGGTAATCCCACCTTCAACATTTCTCATCCACTTTTTCCTCTCTCAACTTATCTCCTTGCCTGCCCATTGCCTCCCTCTGGTGCTTCTCCCTCCTTTCCTTTCTTCCATGACCTTCTGTCCTCTCCTATCAGACTCCCACTTCTCCAACCTCATATCTCTTCCCTGAATCAACTTCTCAGCTCTTTACTTCATCCGTCCCCCTCCCAGTTTCACCGATCACCTTGTGTTTCTTGCTCCCCTCCCCCACCTTTTAAGTCTACTCCTCATCTTTTTTTCTCCAGTCCTGCTGAAGGGTCTTGGCATTGACTACTTTTTTCCATTGGTTCTGCCTGGCCTGCTGAATTCCTCCAACATTTTGAGTGTGTTGAAAGCACTAGAGAGGGTGAATATGGAGAGGATATTTCCTATGGTGGGGGTATTCAAAACTAGAAGGCACTGTCTCAAAATTGAGGGATGACTTTTTAGAACAGAGGTAAGGAGGAATTATTTTCACCAGAGAACAGTGAATCTGTGGAATGCTCTGCCACAGAATGCAGTGGAAGCCAAGACTGTGAGTATATTTCAGCAGAAGTTAATAGTTTCCTAATCAGTTAGGGCATCAAAGGATATGGGGAGAAGGCAGGTGGATGGGGTTGAGTGAGATCTGAGTTCAGCTATGATGGAATGGCAAAGCAGACTTGATGGTCTGAATGGCTGAATTCTGCTCCTATGTCTTATGGACTGGAGTATAAAAGCAAGGATGTAATGTTAAGGTTTTATGAGGCACTGGTAAGGCCTCACTTGGAGTATTGGGCCACTTCTCTAAGAAATGATGTGCTGACCTTGGAGAGAAGGTTCACAAGAATGATTCTGGGAATGAAATGGTTACCAGATGGGAACTAATTGATGGCTATTAGGTCTGTAATCACTGGAATTCAGAAGAATAAGGGTTGGGGGGGGGGGGGGGAATCTCATTGAAACCTATTGAATGTTGAAAGGCCTCGATAGGGTGGATGTGGAGAGGGAGTTTGGCAGGGGAGTCTAGGACCAAAGGGCACAGCCTCAGTAGAGGGATGCCCATTTAGAATGGAGATGATGAATGAATCCTTTAGCCAGAGGGTGATGAATCTGTGCAATTTGCTACCACAGGTGGCTGTAGAGGGCAAGTTATTTGGTATATTTAAGGCAGAGATTGATAGGTTCTTAATTAGTCAGGGCATGAAGGAAGGAGACTGGGACTGAAAGGGAAATGGATCTGCCATAATGAAATGTTGTAACAGATTCAATAGGCCACATGGCTGAATGCAGCTCCTCTATCTGTGGTCTTATCAACCACACTGCTTTTCACCCTTGCATGCAGTTGCTACATGACCAACTTCTGGCATTGAAAGTATCTGAAATGGGCAGCACATAGATTCAAACCATTTGACTAAATTAACCCTCTGCAGCAACTTTTGTCCATCAAATTTAATTAATACCAGTAAGCTATCTGTTCTAACTCCATCAAAAAACCCTTTTAAATGTTTAGCGGTCACAACATTTCCCCTGACTAAATTATTTTTAACTTGGTCCACAGATACATCTAGAGCAGGGGTTTCCGATCCTGGATTATATGGATCCCTCAGTTATTGGTAGGGTCCATGACATAAACAATTTTGAGAAGTCTAGATCTAGAGGCACTTCAGAAATAACTTCCCAAATCTACTGTCATTCAATATAATTTCTTACTGTTACTTTCTTTTCTCCCACAGCTTTTAACCTCAAAGCTTCCTCAGATTGCTCACTATCTGTACAGAATACTGAGTACCCAATCTCAAAGTTCTTGTGCCTAAACACTCTCTTAATTTTGTTTTCAAATCCTTAGTTAGTCTAACTAGATTGATAACAGAAACAAGTCCACATTCAGAACTCAACAAAAACTCTTCCTTCCTCCTTTTATTTAAATCCTGTCTGCTGCTTTCATCACTGGACAATAAGGCACTACAACCTTTAACCAGCTGCTTATTTTTCCCATTTCCCAGACATCTGGCATTTGCCTTCCTCCATACAACTCCTATCACCCAATACCACCTCCTGTTCACTGCATTCATCTTCTTTATCACTCCAGCTCCAAGAAACTCCCAACAGCATGCTCAGAGCTTTGCTCCAATTGCCCCTCTTCATTCATTTCATCCTGTCTGTTTCTTGCTTTTTATAACAAGGAAGTCAGTGAATTAAATTGATCAATTTATTTTTCTTAATTATGATTAATTACTTTAAAATGTAGCATTGTTAACACTGACCAATTCATTCTCTTGGTCAGTCATATCCCATTACAAGCACAGTGCTACTGCACAGAAAGATTCCTGATGGAGTGAAGCAGAATCAGTTACTGAACAGCATACGCACTCAAATATTTCTACAGACTGTGGCTGCAGTGTTTAATAATCTGTAACTGGGCACAAGGTGGAACTCCAACTGTTCCTGGGAATATAGCAGCAGATGAAATGATCTTGAGCACAGGGTAAGAGAATCTGTTTTAATTCCCTTTGTTTTCCTTATCCAGAAGAGTCTTATTCAGTGATAACTTACATCACATTATTCCAATACAACAGTATTCCACATAGTTTTAGTTTATATTATGGCCATCTCCACTCAGAATATACTCAAGCCCCAGAGGTCCTGCAAATTTTCCATTGTACCCACGGATGATGTGTGCTCCGTCTCCAGGGACACCTGGGTATGGATGTAACCCCAGAAGAGGGGCATTCAGTTGGCTTGGGTAGATCCCTGGATTGCCCACTGCCTAGATCCGTGAATGGTTGATTGGCTACTTTGGGCAGGCCCAGCAACGAACTGACCACCTCTCACTGGTGGGGGGGGGGGGTGGGGAGTCTTTGTGGGTACAACCACATCCTCTGCACTGGGTGACTGAAAGTCACAAGCATTGGGCTAAAGTGCAGCCAGAAGTTAAGCAGCAGACCTTTCAGATACTCCTATAGCGGCTGCAACCTCTCACACTCCATACATACATGGTATACTCTCTCCTCCTGAGTGTAAAGTGACAGTTTATAGCTAGGGAATCTATAAACACACAAGTCTGTTGTACAGTACTCCCCAAGTGCCAAAAGTAAAGGGGTCTCCTGCATAAAAAGACCTGCATGAGGGACCTCCCTCAATAATGGATTGTAAAACAAACCTCCATGACATATCTAGACAAGAGACAAGGCCAAGGAAGTGTGCAGTGAGCACAAGCATCCCATACAAGAACAGCCTAATATGTAAGAAATGGCACAATCGGTTGTCTATGTGTGACTCTTTAGAGAGTTTTCAGGCCTTGGGTCTGAGTAATTCTGTCTGAGCAGTATTAGCACTGTCAGAATCACTAGAAGTTTTTGAAGCTTGAGAGTTGGTCTCTTGCTTGCTTGTGCTCACAGATTGATATGAAGGAGAAGAAGTAGACATTTCCCTTGTTTGAATGGAAGGCTAGCAAACAGAGAGAGGCCTAGTCCAGCATGCTGTTTCCAGTCTTTATCAGAACATCTCAGTGGAGGGACAAAAGGCCCCAGAGTCACAGGCATCACTCTCCTGCCTCTGATATTTACACTGCATGTAACTGGAGAAAAACTTCACAACCCATTTCTTCAAAAAAGGACGTCCTGTTTTAATGCATGAATCTTGAGGCCCTCCTTGGTCAGGGTGTCCTAGCATTAATGTCATTTTATTATCTTCGGAGAAATATAATTTATTTACTGGTTTGTCCAAAATAAATAAAGATAATACATTTTATCAATGCCTTTTATTTAATGAACAAACATTTAATTCTGGGATGCACTGGATGCTGCTGTATATTCTCTTTTGGTGAAAGATCTCAGCCAGCAGATGGTGCCGGGATAATATATTTAGTTCGGTGCACTAAGAGGATTTGACGACTATTTGATCAGTCTTTGTAAATGCCTCAGCTGCTGGGAGTTCTGAAACCCCTTGTGAATTAAATGCTGATTTTACTAAATTCCATTTTAGCAGCTTCAAACAGTCAAAGATTCTGACTGCCTTTGCAGTTGAAAGCAAGCCAACCATCAATACTGTAATCTGTGCCACCGTAAAGTCTTGGTAAACCCGTTACAAACCTTGACAAGAAGTTTAAGGTCACAGATCATACCGAATGGGAAAGATTTCACTTACGCTGTGAGTAATGTTGGGTGAGAGGATGCAAGAAGCAAGCATTCCAAATTAGAAGTTGAAGGAGACATTCAATTATTTAGCTATCTTCGCAGACACCAAATTATTAATTAGGTTCAAAGTGAAACAAGTTGCAAATTCTGAATGTGCCAATGAAGTGAACATTGGAATTTTGTTCCATCTGAACCTTGTAATTAATCTAAGGTAAATTTTAGACAGCTGATGTCCAATACCATTTAACCGCAGATAGAACCATATAACCATATAACAATTACAGAATAGAAACAGGCCATCTTGGCCCTTCTAGTTCGTGCCGAACACTTACTCTCACCTAGTTCCATTGACCCGCACTCAGCCCTTAACCCTTCTTTTCATTTCCTGTACATATACCTATCCAATTCTACTTTAAATGACAGTACCGAACCTGCCTCTGCCACTTCTACTGGAAGCTCGCTCCACACAGCTACCACTCCCTGAGTAAAGAAATTCCCCCTCATGTTACCCTTAGACTTCTGCCCCCTAACTCTCAACTCATGTCCTCTTGTTTGAACCTCCCCTACTCTCAATGGAAAAAAACCTATCCACGTCAACTCTATCTATCCCCCTCATAATTTTAAATACCTCTATCAAGTCCCCCCTCAACCTTCTATGCTCCAAAGAATAAAGACCTAACTTGTACAACCTTTCTCTGTAACTTAGGTGCTGAAACCCAGGTAACATTCTAGTAAATCTTCTCTGTACTCTCTCTATTTTGTCGACATCTTTCCTATAATTTGGTGACCAGAACTGTACACAATACTCCAAATTTGGCCTTACCAATGCCTTGTACAATTTTAATATTACATCCCAACTCCTATACTTAATACTCTGATTTATAAAGGCCAGCATTTCAAAAGCTTTCTTCACCACCCTATCCACATGAGATTCCACTTTCAGGGAACTATGCACCATTATTCCTAGCTCACTCTGTTATACTGTATTCTTCAATGCCCTCCTATTTACCATGTATGTCCTATTTGGATTATTCCTACCAAAATGTAGCACCTCACTCTTATTAGAATTAAACTCCATCTGCCATCATTCAGCCCACTCTTCTAACTGGCCTAAATCTCTCTACAATCTTTGAAAACCTACTTCATTATCCACAACGCCACCTACCTTAATATCATCTGCATACTTGCTAATCCAATTTACCACCCCATCATCCAGATCATTAATGTATATGACAAACAACATTGGACCCAGTACAGATCCCTGAGGCACACCACTAGTCACCGGCCTCCAACCTAACAAAACAGTTATCCACCACTACTCTCTGGCATCTCCTATCCAACCACCGTTGAATCCATTTTACTACTTCAAGATTAATACCTAACAATTGAAGCTTGCTAACTAACCTTCCGTGCGGAACCTTGTCAAAGGCCTTACTGAAGTCCATACATCCACTGCTTTACCCTCGTCAACATTCCTTGTAACCTCTTCAAAGAATTCAATAAGATTTGTCAAACATGACCTTCCACACACAAATCCATGTTGACTGTTTCTAATCAGACCCTGTCTATTCAGATAATTATATATAGCATCTCTAAGAATATTTTCCATTAATTTACCCACCACTGACAACAAACTGACAGACCTATAATTACTAGGTTTACTCTTAGAACCCTTTTTAAACAATGGAACCACATGAGCAATACACCAATCCTCCGGCACCATCCCCATTTCTAATGACATTTGAAATATTTCTGTCAGAGCCCCTGCTATTTCTACATTAACTTCCCTCAAGGTCCTAGGGAACATCCTGTCAGGATCTGGAGATTTATCCACTTTTATATTCCTTAAAAGCTCCAGTACTTCCTCCTCTTTAATCATCATAGTTTCCATAACTTCCCTACTTGTTTCCCTTACCTTACACAATTCAATATCCTTCTCCTTAGTGAATACCAAAGAAAATAATTGTTCAAGATCTCCCCCATCTCTTTTGGCTCCTCATATAGCTGTCCACTCTGATTCTCTAAGGGATCAATTTTATCCCTCACTATCGTTTTGCTATTGATATAACTATTGAAACACTTTGCATTTATTTTCACCTTACTTGCCAAAGCAATCTCATATCTTCATTTAGCTTTTCTAATTTCTTTCTTAAGATTCTTTTTACATTCTTTATATTCCTTGAGCACCTCATTTACTCCATGCTACCTATATTTATTGTAGATATCTCTCTTTTTCCTAACCAAGTTTCCAATATCCCTTGAAAACCATGGCTCTCTCAAACTTTTAACCTTTCCTTTCAACCTAACAGGAACATAAAGATTCTGTACCTTCAAAATTTCACCTTTAAATGACCTCCATTTCTCTAGTACATCCTTCCCATAAAACAAATTGTCCCAATCCACTCCTTCTAAATCCTTTTGCATCTCCTCAAAGTTAGCCTTTGTCCAATCAAAAATCTCAACCCTGGGCCCAGTCCTATCCTTCTCCATAATTATATTGAAACTAATGACATTGTGATCACTGTGCTCCCTAACACATACCTCCGTCACTTGACTTATTTCATTCCCTAACAGACGATCCAACACTGCCCCTTCCCTAGTTGGTACCTCTATGTATTGCTACAAAAAACTATCCTGCACACATTTTACAAACTCCAAACCATCCAGTCCTTTTACAGTATGGGCTTCCCAGTCCATGTGTGGAAAATTAAAATCTCCCACAATCACAACCCTGTGCTTACTACAAATATCTGCTATCTCCTTACAAATTTGCTCCTTAAATTCTCGCTCCCCATTAGCTGGTCTATAATACACCCCTATAAGTGTTACTATACCTTTTCCATTCCTCAATTCCACCCAAACAGTCTCCCAAGACGAGCCCTCTAATCTATCCTGCCAGAGCACCGCTGTAATATTTTCTCTGACAAGTAACGCAACACCTCCCCCTCTTGTCCCTCTGATTCTATCACATCTGAAGCAATAAAATCCAGGAATATTTAGTTGCTAATCACACGCCTCCTGCAACCATGCTTCACTAATAGCTATAACATCATATTTCCAGGTATCAATCCTTGCTCTAAGCTCATCCACCTTTCTTACAATGCTCCTAGCATTAAAATAAATGCATTTAAGAAATTCTCCACCTCTTCCTCTCTGTTTTTCTCTAACAGTAGAAAGAACTTTACTGTCTTTTTCTTCCTTCTCCCATACATCTGTTCCCACCCACTGGTTCCCTTCCCCCCCCCCAAATCTAGTTTAAATCCACTGGAGCCTCTCTTTTCAAACCTACCTGCTAGACTACTTGTCCCCCTCCAGTTCAGATGTAAACCATCCCACCAGAACAGGTCCCATCTTCCCTGGAAAACTGCCCAATTATCTATAAATCTGAAGCCCTCCATCCTGCACCATGTCTTCAGCCACATGTTGATCTGCACTATCTTACTATTTCTAAACCCACCTGCACGTGGCACTGGTAGCAATCCTGAGATTGCTATCCTGGAGGTCCTGTCCTTTAACTTGGCACCTAACTCCTTAACCTCACCTTTCAAGACCTCCTCACTTTTTCTATCCACGTCATTGGTCCCTACATGGATCACGACATCCGGCTGCTCACCCTCCCCCTTGAGAATACTGAGAACTTGATCCGAGATATCGCGGACCCTGGCACCAGGAAGGCAACAGACCATCTGGGATTCTCGATCTCTTCCACAGAATTTCCTATCTGTCCCCCTAACTATCGAATCCCCTAGCACTACTGCTCTCCTCTTTTCCCTCCTTCCCTTCTGAGTGGTGGGTCCGGTCTCGGTGCCAGAGACGCAACCATTGCAACTTGTCCCTGGTAGGTCATCCCCACCAACAGTATCCAAAACAGCATACTTATTATCGATGGGAACGGCCACAGGGGTGCTCTGCTCTTCCTGTTTATTCCCCTTCTCTCTCCTGACAGTCACCCAACTACCTGTCTCCTGACTCCTAGGGGTGACTATCACCCTGAAACTCCTGTTTGTTTCTGCCTCGGCCTCCTGAATGATCAGAAGTTCATCCAGCTCAGGAGCTGCAGCTGGATGCACCTTGTAGTCATCAGGCTGGTATATCCCAATTGGATGGTTCTTACTTAGGCAAGTGGGAAAAGTGTAGGTGGACATGAAAATAAGCTTGGACATGATGGGCTGAAGGTTCTGTATTTCCTTTCTGTTGGTCTACTTGTCTCACATACTTCATCCACTGCTTTTCATTCCTGTTCCCTTCTTGCACTCACTTTCTCACTGTACCTTCCCGTGCAACCACCGCAGAGGAGGCATCTGCTTTTATGATTTAAATAGCAATGGCATGAGTTCAACAGCTTGGAAAAGGGAAGGAGAGCTATGGTGGTCTCCAGAATAAAGAAAAATAATTTAGAACAAGATAATAATTTAACTTCTAACACCATGAAGACAAAAGTGAAGTGGGTGTTGCATACAGGATTGAAGGTGTTATTTTTGAATGCATACAGTATATAGAATAATGTAGATGATCTTGTAGCACAGTTCAAAATTATGTTCACAGTTATGATGTTGTGAGCATCATTGAGTCGTGGCTGAGAGCTTAATATCCAAAGTTTCACATTGTATTGAAATGACAGGCAGGTGGACAGAATGAGAATCAGGTTTAATATCACCAGCATACGGTATGTCATGAAACTTGTTATTTTTGCGGGTTCAATGTCCATTCAGAAATCTGATGGCAGAAGGGAAGAAGCTGTTCCTGATTCATTCAGTGCATGTTTTCAGGCAGCAATGAGAAGAGGACACGTCCTGGGTGATGGGGGTCACCTCTCACTTTGGATGTACCGCAGAGAGGTGAGTGTGGCTTAGTTGGTTAAAAAAAATGAAATCAAATGGTTAGAAGAGACATAGGATCAGAAAATGTGGAATCCTTTTGTTACTTTGACAAGGGAACTCAAAAACTGCATTCAAGCAAAAGAGAGGGCATACAATTTCACAAAAATTACTGGGAAGCCAGAGGATTGGGAATCTTTCAAAAACTAGCAGAAGGCAATCAAATAGCAATAAAAAGAGAGAAGATGAGATATGATGTAAGATAGCCCATAGTTTAGAAGAGGATACTGAGAGTTTTTTCAGATATTGTTAATAGAGTAAAAAAGAGAAAAGAGTGGATATCTTACCGTTGGAAAATAATTCTGGAGAGTTAGTAATGGGGTCTAAAGAAATGGCGGATAAACTCAATAAATATTTTGCATGTCCTCAGATGAAAGACACAAGCAGTAGGGCAGAAATTGGAGACTGTTAAAGGGTAGAATTAAGCATAGTTGCTAATACGAAGTGTGTGGGAAGTTGAACGGGCTGAAGGTAAATATCTCCCCTGTCCCAGTCTCCAGCATTCTGAAAGAGGTTACTGAAGAGATTGTACAGCATTTCAGTCATCTAATAGTCCAGAGGACTGGAAAATTGCAACTATTTTGAGAATGGAGCGAATCTAAAACAGGAAATTATAATCCTCTGGATTATAAACCTAACCCTAACCCTAAAGCCTCTCAAATTATCGCCTGATTTCAGTGGTTGGCAAGATATTAGAGTCCATTAGTAAAGATAAATTTTCAAGGTACTTGGAGGCACGTGATGAAATAGGACAAAGTCAGCATGGTTTCCTTGAAATACTTTGAGGAAATAAAAGATAGGATAGACAAAGGAAAGTCAGTGGACGCTGTTTACTTAGATTTTCAGAAAGCATTTGACTAGTGCCGCACATGAGGCTACTAAGCAAGATAAAACCCTACGGTCTTGCAGGACAGATATTAACGTGAACAGAAAATTGGCTGACAGGCAGGAGGAAAGAAGTAGGAATAAAGGGCACCATTTGTTGTAGGTTGCTGGTGGATAGTGGTGTTCCACAGGGGTCAGTTTTGGGAGTGCTTCTTTTCACATTATATGTCAATGATCTGGTGACAGAATTTGATGGCTTTGCGGCCAAGTCTGTGGATGAGCATCTAACTTATTCCATATACTTCATGCAAGCAAATACACTAAATCACTTTCAGTCCTGTATTCATCACCCTTTTTGATTTTGCCTCCATACTACACTTCAACTCATTCCACTGACTGCAATTTTGCCCTGTTGTCTGCCTGTCATTCCTTACAGTCTCACTAAACAGAACATCTAGTTGGAAACTAACTGCATCACACACAGTCCTATCATTCTGGTTCCCATCCTCCTGTCAAGTTAGCTATACCTTCCCCAACAGCTCGAGCAAACCTGCCTATGAGAATATTGATCTGCCCCTATGGTTCACGTGTAACCTGTCCTTTTTGTAAGACTACATTCCCTAGATGAGATCTCAATGATCCTAAAATCTGAAACCCTGCCCCCTGCACCAACTCCACAGCCACATATTCATCTGCCAAATCATTCTATTGTTTTGGAGTGTAGCACAGGCACAGATTACTCCCCTGGAGCTCCTGCTTTTCAGCTTTTTGCCTAACTCCCTATATTCTCTCTTTAAGACTTTCCCCCTTTTCCCACCTATGTTATTAGTACCAATATGTACCAGGGCTTCTGGCTACTCACTCTCCCTCCCTTTGTACCCAACTCGAGACATCCCTGACTCTGGCACTTGGGAGGCAAAATACCATCTGGGTTTCTTATTCACATCCACAGAATCTCCTGTCTGCTCCTCTAGTTATGGAATCCCCTATTGTTACTGAACTCATCTTCTACCCCAATTCCCTTCTGAGCCATAGAGCCAGACTCAGGACCAGAGAACTGAATGCTGCAGTTTCTCCCTGGTAAGTTGTTTCCCCTCCCCCCCCAAATAAATATCCAAATTTGTGTACTTATTATTGAAGGGAATGGCTACAGAGGTACTCTGCACTAGCTGTCTACTCCCTGTCCTGTCGTCATACAGATGTCTGCCTCCTGCAGTTTAGGGGTTACTACTTCCCTGTAGCTCTTGACATTCACCTCTTCATTCTCCTGTATGAGCCAATGGTCTCTGAGCTGCAGCTCCATTTCCTTACCATGGTCTTTATCATGCCACAGCTCGAAAAACTGTGCAGATGTAGTTAGCAGGGAAACTGGATGTCTCCCAGAGTTCCCACATCTCACATAAAGGCACATTTATACACACTAGCTATGTACACATAGACAAAGAAAGAGAACATAACTCACTAGAAACTTATTAAGAACCTCTGCCTGTACTTGGCCAATCCTGCGCTCGCCGAAGTTAGACCACAGAGAGCATCACTGTGTGGTATGGGGGTGGCAGGGGCACTGCCCAGGATTGAAATCAGCTGCAGCAAGTTGCAAACACAGGCAGATCCACCAAGAGCACAGTTGTAATTTATAGTTCTTGTATGTAATGATCTGGGAAAGGTTTCATAGAAACATAGAAAACCTACAGCACAATAGAGGCCCTTCAGCCCACAAAGTTGTGCCGAACATGTCACTACCTCAGAATTTACTAGGCTTACCCATAGCCCTCTATTTTTCTAAGCTCCATGTACCTATCCAAAAGTCTCTTAAAAGATCCTATTGTATCTACTTCCACCACCATTGCTGACAACCCATTGCACACACTCACCACTCTCTGAGTAAAAAACGTATCCCTAACATCTCCTCTGTACCTGCTCCCTAGCACCTTAAACCTTTGTCCTTTTGTGGCAACCATTTCAGCCCTGGGAAAAAGTGTCTGATTATCCATATGATCAATGCCTCTCATCATCTTTTACACCTCTATGAGGTCACCTCTCATCTTCCATTGCTCCAAGGAGAAAAGGCCGAGTTCACTCAACCTGTTTTCATAAGGCATGCTCCTCAACGCAGGCAACATCCTTATAAATCTCCCCTGCTGATGTAATGGTTTCTCTGTAGCGCAGTGTTTGGGTTATGACTAGAGATAACAGGGGCTTTGGAATGTGCGTTGGCCAATGAGGGGAAATCTTTTTCTTTCTTGTGTGCCTGAGAGAAGGTTTTGTGATCTTTTGTTTGGTAGAAGATGGAGAGAGAAGATGCTGGAACAGGGAAGTCGTAGACTGCAGGACTGAATGGACTTGGGATGAGCCTGAGAGTTGACGACGCCTGGGGGAAATCAATGGAGAACTAACAGATGGGAAAACCGTGAGCTCCAACATGCACATTACACTGTTTCATTAAAATGGGCCCCTTTTCTATTTGGTTTCTTTATTAATCTTATAGTCAAATAAAGCTCAATCGTTTAATTGCATATGGTGTACTGTTTGTTATTTTGTGGTACTGATTTGTAACAGGGTAACACATCATGCAGCATCCACCCAAACAAGATTTCTCAAGTTTGGCCAGGCTGGAGGCTGTCTTCCCCTAGATTACGCTGCTAGCCGAACCTAAGGGTTACATGTATAAAATAAAATAAGACCTTGAAACATGGGAGCAGAATTAGGCTATTCAACCAATTGAGTCTGCTTTGCCATTCCACCATGGATGATTTATTATCCCTCTCCACCTCACTCTCCGTGTAACCTTTGACACCCTGTACTGCAGCAAATTTCACAATATACTGTATGCCAGCAATATTAAACCTGATTCAGTAAATAACAGTCTGATGTTGGTGCCTTTAGTGTCCAGATGCTCCAGAGATGAGTGTAGGGCGATGGTATCTGCCACAGACATATCTCAGTGGTAGGCAAATTGCTGTGTCAACTTGGTCTAGAAAGTGTGCCATGTCTAGCCTCTCAAAAAAATTTATGATGATAGATCATCTTCCTTTCCAGTCCTGATGAAGGCTCTCAGCCCAGAACATTGACTCCATAGATTGTGTGTATGTTGTGTAAGTTTCAAGCATCAGCAGAATCTCCTGTGTTTATCATGATGATAGATGTCAGAGCCACTGGGCTGTAGTAATTATGACACATTATATTGTTTTGCTAGGGTACCAGAATGATAATGATGTCTTCTTAAGAAGGGTAGGGAAATGAAGAAGGCAGTAGTGATAGGGGACTCTATAGTTAGGAGGTCAAACAGGCGATTCTGTGGATGCAGGAAAGAAACATGACGGTTGTTTGCATCCCAGGTGCCAGGGTCTGGGATGTTTCTGATCACATCCACGATATCCTGAAGTGGGAAGGTGAACAGCCAGAGGTCGTGGTACATATTGGTAACAACGACACAGGCAGGAAAAGAGAGGTGGTCCTGAAAACAGACTACAGGGAGTTAGGAAAGAAGTTGAGAAGCAGGGCCTCAAAGGTAGTAAATTCCACATGACAGTGAGTACAGGAATAGAATGAGGTGGCAGATAAATATGTGGCTGAAGGATTGGAGCAGGGGGCAGGAATTCAGATTTCTGGATCATTGGGACCTCTTTTGGGGCAGGTGTGACCTGTACAAAAAGGATGGGGTGCACTTGAATCCCTGGGGGACCAATATCCTAGCAGGGAGATTTGCTAAGGCTATTGGGCAGAGTTTAAACTAGAATCGCTGGGGGGGGGGGAGGGGGTTGGAACCAAACTGAACAGATGGAGGAAGGGACTGTTGGCTCACAAATAGAGAAAGTTTGGAGACAGTGCAAGAGGGAGGATAGGCAGGTGATAGAGAAGGTATGTGCTCTGGCTCAGGAGCAGGAATAGCTACTTAGAGTGCCAGGCTTTAGATGTTTCAGAAAGGACAGGGAGCGAGGCAAAAGAGGTGGGGGTATGGCACTGCAGATTAGAGATAGTGTCACGGCTGCAGAAAAGGAGGAAGTCATGAAGGGATTGTCTACGGAGTCTCTGTGGGTGGAAGTTAGGAACAAAAAGGGGTCAATAACTCTACTGGGTGTTTTATATAGGCCGCCCAATAGTAACAGGGACATTGAGGAGCAGTTAGGGAGACAGATTCTGGAAGGGTGTAATAATAACAGGGTTGCTCTGGTAGAATTTAATTTCTCAAATATTGATTGGCATCCTCTGAGAGTGAGTGGGTGGATGGGGTGGAGTTTGTTAGGTGTGTTCGGGAAGGTTTCCTGACACAATATGTAGATAAGCCTACAAGAGGAGAGGCTGTACTTGATCTGGTATTAGGAAATGAACCTGGTCAGGTGTCAGGTCTCTCAGTGGGAGAGCATTTTAGAGATAGAGATCACAATTCTATCTCCTTTACCATAGCATTAGAGAGGAATGGGAACAGACAAGTTAGGAAAGTGTTTAATTGGAGTAAGGGGAAATATGAGCTATCAGGCAGGAACTTGGAAGCATAAATTGGAAACAACTGTTATCATGGAAATATACGGAAGAAATGTGTCAAATGTTCAGGGGATATCTGTGTGGCATTCTGCATCGGTATGTTCCAATGAGACAAGGAAAGGATGGCAGGGTACAGGGACCCTGGTGTACAAAAGCAGTTGGAAATCTAGTCAAGAAGAAAAGAAAAGCTTACAAAAGGTTCAAAAAACTAGGTGATGACTGAGGTCTAGGAGATTATAGGGCTAGTAGGAAGGAGCTTAAGAATGAAATTAGGAGAGCCAGAAGGGGCCATGAGAAGGCCTTGGCGAGCAGCATTAAGGAAAAACCCCAAGGCTTTCTACAAGCATGTGAAGAGCAAGAGGATAAGACATGAAGGAATAGGACCAATCACATGTGACAATGGGTAAGTGTGTATGGAACTGGAGGAGATAGCAGAGATACTTAATGATACTTTGCTTCAGTATTCACTACGGAAAAGGATCTCAGTGATTGTAGTGATGACTTACAGCAGATTGAAAAGCTTGAGCAAATAGACATTAAGAAAGAGGATGTGCTGGAGTTTTTGGAAAGCATCAAGTTGGATAAGTCTCTGGGACCAGATGAGATGTACCCCAGGCTAATGTGGGAGGCAAGGGAGGAGATTGCTGAGCTTCTGGCAATGATCTTTGCATCCCCATTGGGGATGGGAGAGGTTCTGGAGGATTGGAGGGTTGCAGATGTTGTTCCCTTATTCAAGAAAGGGAGTAGAGATAGCCCAGTAAATTATAGACCAGTGTCTTACTTCAGTGGTTGATAAGTTGATGGAGAAGATCCTGAGAGGCAGGATTTATGAACATTTGGAAAGGCATAATATGATTAGGAATAGTTAGCAGGGCTTTGTCAAAGGCAGGTCATACCTTACGAGCCTGATTGAATTTTTTGAGGATGTGACCAAACACATTGATGAAGGTAGAGCAATAGATGTAGTGTATATGGATTTCAGCAAGGCATTTGATAAGGTACCCCATGCAAGGCTTATTGGGAAAGTAAGGAGACATGGGATCCAAGGGGACATCGCTTTGTGGATCCAGAATTGGCTTGCTCACAGAAGGCAAAGAGTGGTCATATTCTGCATGGAGGTCTGTGACCAGTGGTGTGCCTTAGGGATCTGTTCTGGGACCCGTTCTCTTCGTGATTTTAATAAATTATCTGGATGAGAATGTGGAGGGATGGGTTAGTAAATTTGCTGATGACACAAAAGTTGGGGGTGTTATGGATAGAGTGGAGGGCTATCAGAGGTTACAGTAGGAGATACATAGAATGCAAAACTGGGCTGAGAGGTGGCAGATGTAGTTCAACCCAGGTAAGCGTAAGATGGTTCATTTTGGTAGGTCAACTATGATGGCAGAATATAGTATTACTGGTAAGACTCTTGGCAGTGTGGAGGATCAGAGGGATCTTGGGGTCCGAGTCTATAGGACGCTCAAAGCAGCTGTACAGGTTGACTCTGTGGTTAAGAAGGCATTTGTATCGGACTTCATTAACTGTGGAATTGAATTTAAGAGCCAAGTGGTAATGTTACAGCTATATAGGAGCCTGGTCAGACCCCACTTGGAGTACTGTGCTTAGCTCTAATCATCTCACTACAGGAAGGATGTGGAAGCTATAGAAAGGATGCAGAGGAGATTTACAAGTTGTTGCCTGGATTGGGAAACATGCCTTATGAGAATAGGTTGAGTGAACTCGGCCTTTTCTCTTTCAAGCGTCAGATGATGAGAGGTGACCTGATAGAGGTGTATAAGATGATCAGAGGCATTGATCATGTGGATAGTTAGAGGCTTTTTCCCAGGTCTGAAATGGCCAACACAAGAGGGCACAGTTTAAAGGTGTTTGGAAGTAGGTACAGAGGAGATGTCAGGGGTAAGTTGTTTACACCGTGACTGGTGAGTGTGTGGAATGGGCTGCCGGCTACGGTGGTGGAGGCGGATACAACAGGGTCTTTTAAGAGACTCCTGGACAGGTACATGGAACTTCGAAAAACAGAGGGCTATGTGCAACTCTAGGTCATTTCTAAAGTAAGTACATGTTCGGCACAGCATTGTGGGCCAAAGGGCCTGTATTGTGCTGTAGTTTTTCTATCTTTCTCTGTTTCTATGACAAACCCATTCCCTTCTGCTCAAAACATGCATAGAATATGTTAATTTCATCGGGACAGGTTGTGCTGTGTCAATGATGCTGCCTCATCTTCTCCCTCCTAATTTCACCTCTTGTGTACACACTGGTCAATTCATCTACCTACCCACACACCGTTAGGATATGGGAAGATAGGAATACCTCGAGAAACCCACAGTCACAGGGAGAGTGTGCAGTCTCCATACCTGCAGCACCTGGGGTTGGGGTCAGGACTGAACCTGGATCATGGGAACTGTGAGCTGCTGCTGCTCCAACCACTGACTGTGGCACAATGCCACCCTTACAGCCACCTTCCATCCTTCAGTGGGTACAAGTCTGGTACCAACAACAGAAGATACAGTCATATGAAATAGAAGATGGGAACTGAGTACTAATTTCAACATCATTCATCAATGTGAATTTTACTGCCCTCACAATGCATCTCTACACAGCTTTGCAGCAAGTTAGACAACTTCTCAAAAATCTCTCAAGGCAGAAATTTTCTTCAAGGATTTTAATGAGATTTTGCTTGTGAAACTGCAGAAAATTAAGAAATATACATGGTAATTTCAATACAGAATTGTCATGCGCCTTAATATACTAATACTGTTGATTATTCTCTTAATTGGTGTTAACCAAGGTAATACATGTGTGCAAAACTCCATAATGGTGCCATATAAACAACAGTAAGATCATGGTGTATTGATATCTTAGTAATGATAAATAATAAACACAATACATCTTTTAAAATATATCTACTAAATGTTTACCAACCTTAACAAGAACTTAGGAGTCATGCATATTGCTGTTTCAACGGCAAATAAAAAGAGGATGGAGATAAATGTCTTTCCACTGTGTGCTTCAAATCGAATCAAAATTAATCCATGTAAGAAATTATATAAAAAAATCAGATTACATACAAGAAGTGATGTTCATACAAAATGATCTATGCCTCCAGAGGCCAGAACGCTCCCAGCCTGGCATCCACAAGATGTCAAACTTATCTACTGAAAGTCAAATGATCACTTCATTAAGCCTGTGGTAAAAGAAGGATAGTCTCTGAGACTGGTTTTGAAAACAATCTTACTGCACAATCTTCAACTGTTCTCACTTCAAAAGTACAGGCCTTGATGGCGTAATTCCGCGTTGTAATGTCTGAAGTGCAGAGCGGGTACATGATGCTTATTCAGAATGACAAACTCTGAAGTGAGTCATGCCTTCTTTTTCATTTTTCAACTTGCAGTGGCCCCTCAAAGTCAAGAAAGGGACAGGATTTACCAAGCAAACTTTGTTTTGGGAGAGATTTCTGCTGTGAGATGCACTGTACTTTCTCTGCATAATCCTTCCTTTGAACAGCGAGAAGGATTCTAACCTTTGGCTGATTCAGTTGCTCTGCACTGAGAGGTTGTTTACAATGTGCCAACCACCACAAAGGCTGTTCTGACTACTCTTGTAAAGAAATGAGCAATATTTGAAAGCTGAGTAATCAATTTGGTAAGGGACTTGCAGCGTGAGGAATGCTCAAAGTGTGCACTGCCAGTTGTATATTTACATCTGCCTCAGGGTCATCTAAGTCAAAAGTTTCCAGCTGACTATGTTCTTCTTGGGGATCAGCAAGGAATGCTGGGCCAGGTAACCATGAGGACAGGGTGAGCTGATTAGATTGGAGCCCTCTTGTGGCAAGATCAGTCAAGTTGAGATCAATAGGAACATAGTTCAATTGATTGACTTTTTTCTGTAATAAACATAAAACCTTATTTAATTAAATATATAACTGAGCACAACTTTGTGGTCAGTAACAAACTCGATATCACATAGTTCTATGTCCAGCTCTTCCATTATTGTCTCTGCCATCTCAACTGCACCAAGTTCAAGTCTTGGTTTCATGAGACCTAGCTTAGGAGCAAGTTTTGCCTTGCCCGGATGAATCCAACTTCACTAAATCTAGCATCATCTGTGACCTTCAGGTATGCAATGGCAACAATAGCTTTAGATGACGTATCACAGAAGATGCAGATCTCCTTCTTTGAGCTATAGATAATGGAATTGCCGTGTATGTTTTTGTAATCTTCAAACTTTTAAGATCCTGAATGGAAGAATATTTTTTAAAGGCAGGAGTCATCCTATCCACGTGACTGAGGTCAATTCTCTTAACATGAGGCATCTCTGGATACTGACTGAAGCAGCAACTCCAAGAGGGTCAGATAGGCTGTTGATTGTCAAGAGCATGCTATGATGCGTAAAGGATATTTTGGTATCAGTGACCTGGAAAGTAAGGGTGTCAGTAACGTCGTCCCATCCAATACCCAGATGATGCTGCATAAGAGGGAGGTCCTGTCCAAGACTGAGATTCTGTAGACCTTTGGCCAGATCTTCTGACAGGAAATATTGCATTACCTTAGCACTGTTGGATGTGAACTTATGCTATTTGAGATTAGACTGTATCAACATGTCTTGCACTGCTTTCAGCACTCTGATCACTATTATTTAAGACCATTAGTATAGAAATACATTTATATGTGTCTCTGTGTTTCAGTCCCAAATTCCTTCTATCCCTCGATAGCTGTTCGCTTAAGGCCAATCATTACCACAGCTAGTGAACTCTCATGCTGTACTGAGAATCTCATTGTTCAGTTGGTGGATGATACCACAAGAATCTGATGAAGTCCTGATGATCCTCTCTCACTAGGAAGCAGAGGAACTTATTGTTTGATGTCTGCTGTCACTGCAATGGACTCAGTTGAAGCCCATGAGGACCCTGAGCAGACTGTGGTTGAGACTTGGACCCTACAAGAGCATATTGTTTAGTGATTTGCCTTTGAATTGTGCACTTGGATCATAGACAAATTGCATTTGTGCGGGTTGGTAAACACCAAAATTGGGCAAATCCCTTTTTTATTAGTTGGGATCAGGTGGAGGCACTAACTCAGCATGATTGTTCCTGAAGAGTCTCTCCATGAACTTCATGTAATGAACTTTCATTTCTTGTTTCCTTCTCAATGTGTGACTGAGGACATAAGTCGACTAAGGACCTGTCCTCTGTTGTTTGGTAGGAATTGTCAAGGAGAGCAGAAAGAAAGGGGAACTACCTAGCTGTTTGACTTGTCTCTGCTTAACTACTTATTTATGATTCAAAGGAAGATCTCACGTTTGATGGAAGGTGCCAGTTAATAATCATGTTCCAAGGGTCAGAAGACCAACTTGCCTAAATCAAGTCAAGCAGAGGAAAGTATGTCAGAGTGCTTGGTTTGCACACAGATTCTCTTTCACACAGATTCCATTCTCACAGGGTCTGAAATGACTTGGTCATCTCCAAGATATTAGTGCAGACAGTGGGCCGATGAACACCATCAGGGAGGACTTTGTCCACTACGGCCCAACCCAGGTCCAGTCATTGGGCATAAGGCATTGTGCTCTGTCCACATACCTTATGCATGTGCATGGATGGTGTGTCTGCCAAGCAACAGGGGAATCTCTGTACAGGAATCGAGAGGAGCGATGTTGTCAGCTATAGCCTTCAGAAGTGAGTGACTTGGGATTTCATCGCTGTTGTGAATATGGTCACACTCAATGAGGGCTGGTAGGGTAAGTAAACCTCCCCACCTATTGACCACAAAAAATTTTCTGGTTCTTCTTTCATTCCAGAGCATGTCTTTATGGGGAAACGGAACTTCGAATACTGATTATGTCAAAGAATGTTGATTTTTTTTTGCTCTGATCATTAATATCACATATACCTTCAGTTTTCACTCAGGATGTTGACCAGACATATTTTAGAACAGGATTTGCCCTGGAAGCTTTTCCCCCACACTTCTGTTCATGGAGAAGAAGTTACATCTGCTACTTCTGCTGCCTCCCCTCTGTAATCTGCTACGGCTGTGCTGGAATTGGTAGTAGCCCAAGGTGCTGGTCCTGAATGGAGTGTTGATATTTGCTGGTCTCTGCTGCACTCAGTGCAGTGTGTGATAGCTTCATAATCTTTTGCTTGGTGTGCTGTTGAAGCACAACATTTAAAACAAACTCGTAGGATAATGGATAATGTATTTGGTGGAAGTGCACATAATTCACAACCACTGACATCAAGTTGGGGTTTCACTTGATGATGTAAAAGGTTCTTAGTAAGCTTTCTGTTCAGTTTTTTGGTGTTCAATAAATGAATTGCTACAGTTTATCTAGAACGTATTAGTGAAAACCTACATTGGTGATCCTGAAGCTTCAGATTGATTCCAGAGTCATTGAACATATTGGCTAACCCATTCGCTTTGAAACTGGAGTTTTGGAAGTAAAATGCTGTTGCTTGCTCAGTACAATCTGAGGCTCAATTCATGCTTCAAGAAATCTCTCCTGAAAAACACTAAATATTTCTAGTGGTGAGTCTATAACACCCACCTGAACATGATACATACCAAATATTGATCTCTTACAAACTTCTAGACTATCAGAAGTCTTTGCAATGGTAACCTTTTGGAGCTAATGGACCACATGCTGTCTCTCCTGGGAAGTCACCATCCTTGTTTTATTTTTAAAGAAATCTTCATGCTTCAAATGCTTGATCAAGTTTGCATAGCTCTCGCTAATGTACCCATGATGGACTATAGGGAGCTTGCTAAAATGGCTGATAGTCTACACTCAGCTGGACAGTGATGCATCCTTTCTGTAACTCAATAAGCCCGATCAGCAAGGGCCCCAGCAGCTGAGAAATAATGACACTTCTTGTGTGACGTGGGTGCTCAAGTGAGCGTGCTGCCAGCATTGACTATTGATGAGAAAGCAAAGGATGAATGAAATCTCCCTGGAAACCATCAATGGCAGCAAGATCCAGACTTTTGGAACATGACGAGTGACTCTCTGCTTCTGTGGGTGATACTACACGAGGGAATTTGGCCTGGCTGAAATGACTAGACCTCTGCTCTGTGCATATTTCCTATGTGCCCAAGGACTGTTGGTCAACTTTAATAACTTCTGGGTTGTGGATGTCAAGGTCTTTGGGTTATTACCCTACTGCCCCCAGTAAGTTCTTACAACCATTGCTTTTGAGTTTACTTGACTGCTGGGCAAATTCCCAAACCTTACCAGGCCCACATTCTCCACTACAGTCTCAAAACATGGGGTCGAGCACAACATTTCCACAACCAGCCGACCAGTCCATGCCCGCATGTGTAGCCTGGATCCAGGTGAGCTGACAACCATGAAGGCTGAGTTTGCCAACCTGGAATGACTTGGAATTGTATGCTGGTCAAATAGTCCCTGGGCTTTGCCCCACCATATGGTCCCCAAGTGATGTGGTGATTACTGACTACTTAACGAGGTCACTCCCGCCCCCTCCCCACCCGATTGTTACCTGGTTCCACACATTCAAGTTGGAGCTCAGAACTGCTCCTAAAGAAGACCTGCAGTCATCCATGGCTGAGCTGGTTAGAGGCAGCCATTATGAGTACCAGGGGATTTTCATTCCTGATGCCACAACCACCTGGTTGGCCTCTCAACAGTGTTCCACCCTCCTCAGTAAATTCATTTCCACCAACACCTACCTTCTACCATGGCATAGAGCACCTTGGATTCCTGTTGACTTACATTCTGCCTCATTTGCTTTCGCCCACCATATCGCACACCAACATCCCCTTATCAAGTCTGATGAAGAGAGATTCCTTGATTGCCTCTGGAGAGCCACAGCATTTGTAAACCCACAGCTGGACTATTAATGTGAACTGTTCTAATGTTTCTTGCCTGTTGTAATGACCCTTCACCAAGCCACTTACAGCTCTTCGCTAGATTTGAGACTTGGTCCTTCCGCAGCATTGTGAAAACTTGATTTCCAGCACAGATAACTGTTAGGCTGGCTGTCAAACACTTTCAGCTGTCATTAGGTCTTGTCAAGCCAGACACCAAGGCAAATCTAATGCACTTACAGCTCCTGAATGAGAACATTGTGGGGTCTTGTTTGCCAAATGTGTGCTTGGGGTGGACCGACGTTCAGTCTGTCCATTTCTGGGCACATGGGATTGGCATCAGTAGCAACTCTTGACTGTGGCCTTTGCTGTGATAGAACTGCCGAAGGGTCTTTGCTGCAGTATGCCTGGACTATGTGAAAAATATCACGAACAAGAGAAAATCTGCAGATGCTGGAAATCCGATCAACGCGCATAAAATATTGAAGGAACTCTTTGGCCCGAAATGACGACTGTACTCTTTTCCATGGATGCTGCCTGGCCTGCTGAGTTCCTCCAGCATTTTGTGTGAGTTGCTATGTGTAAAATATGTTGGTGTGGACAGTTTCTCCTTGTAAATCTGGACCACAGTTTCTTTTCAGTTCTTGCTGTTTTGTTTCTCTGGTGTGAGTTCATGCTGCAGCTATGCTAATTATGGTTTCGCTCAAGCATTGCGAAGACAATCAATGTGTCACTTTCTGATCTGACTGCAAGGTCTTGGCAATCGACATTGCTCAGGTTGGAAGCTGACACCATCATCTATGGCAATCAGACACACCTCCAGTCTGTGGGCAGGTAAGTAATATCTTTTCACTCTACTGCCCTTGCAGTGTGTATGTACATAGCTCTGCAGTGAGTTAAACACTTTCTCAAAAAATCACCTAACAAGGAAGTTTTCTTCAGGGTTTTTAATGAGATCTTGTGAAACTGCAGAAATTTAATTCATACAGAAGCATTGCATGCCCGAATATATTATTACGGCAAGTTACTCTCACATATATGCAGTTCTCCATAACAATGCCATGTAAAAATTGTGAGGGGGCCTATCAGCGGCGGCAACTGAGCTCGATGAAGGAGTGTTTCTCACAGGTCAGAGGTGGTTATTTAAAATGAGAGCTTCAGGGGCATTATTCCATTGTGGTGGGCCTATCAGCGGTGGCAACTGAGCTCAATGAACTAAATAAAAGTACAGAAGGGATAAACGGAGTGGCCATTCTCGGGCGTAGGCCAATGGCGAGAGTAAAAGCAACAGGCTTTGGTGAAAGCGGGCTTGGGTGAGTTAAGTGGGTAGCTGGACTTTGATTTTGGTTTTCCTTTGCATTTTTTTTGGGAATAGTGAGCATGTCGGTGGGGTTAATACTTGGCTCTGAGCATCCGATGTGGGAATCCTGGGAATCTTCCTGTCTCCCAGATTGCCACACCTGCGCAAAGTGCACCCAGCTGCAGCTCCTGAGAGACCGTGTTAGGGATCTGGAGCAGCAGTTCGATGACCTACAGCTTATTAGGGAAAGTGAACAGAAGACAGAGAGGAGCTACAGGAAGTTAGTCACCCCGAGGCTGCAGGAGTTAGATGAGTGGGTGATGGTTTGGGAAGCGAAGGGAAGAGCTCAGATAGTAGAGAGCACCCCTGTGGCCATACCCCTCTGTAATTGCTATCTCATTTTGGATGCAGTTGGGGTGGGGGGTGACCTGACAGAGGATGACAACAGTGATCGGGTCTCTGGCGCTGAGCCTCATTCCATGGTGCAGAAAGGAAAGAGGAAAATGAGGAATGTGGTGGTCATAGAGGATTCTATAGTGAGGGAAACAGACAGGAGGTTCTGTCAGCCTGATAGAGATAAACGCATGGTGTGTTGCCACCCAGGTGCCAGGGTACGGGATGTTCCAGATCGGGTGCAGAGTATTCTGAAAGGAGAGGGTGAACAGCCAGAAGTCTTGGTACTAATGACAGAGGTAGAAAAAGAGAGGAGGTCCTGAAGAGAGAATTCAGGGTGTTAGGCAGGAAGCTGAAAAGCAGGACCTCTAGGATAGCAATCTCAAGATTGCTGCCTGTGTCATGTGCTAACGAGTGCAAGAATAGCATGTTCAGATGTATTAATGTGTGGCTGAGAGACTGGTGTAGGGGGCAGGGCTTCAGATTCCTGGATCATTGGGGCATCTTCTGGGGAAGATACAACCTGTACAAAAAGAATAGGTTACACCTGGACCTAAAGGGGTCCAATATCCTAGTGGACACATTTAATAGTGCTTTTAGGCAGCGTTAAACTTATTTGGCAGGGGGATGGGAACCAGACTGATAGGGTTGAGAAAGGGGAAAACAGAAATAAATCAAAGATGACGTTGTGGCCATCTCTGAAACTTGGCTAAAGGATGGGGCTGCTATTGGGAGCTGAACGGCCAAGGATATATGGTGTATCGGAAAGACAGGTTAGTAGGCAGAGGGGGTGGTGTGGCTCTGTGTATAAGTAGTAATATTAAATCATTAAGAAGAGATGACATAATTTGGGAAGGTTGATTTAACAAATGGCAAGTGTAAAAGTATCCTAATGGCAGTTGTATACAGGCCTCCAAACAGCAGCTGGGATGTGGATTACAAATTACAGCAGGATATAGAAAAGGTGTGTCAGAAAGGCAATGTCATGATAATTGTTGGGGATTTAAACATGAAAGTGGATTGCGAAAACTGGACCTCAAGAGGGAGAATTTGTAGAATGTCTAAGGGATGGCTTTTAAGAACAGCCTGTTGTTGAGCCCCCTAGGGCACTGGCTGAGCTGGACTGGGTGTTGTGCAATGATCCAGAGGTGATAAGAGAGCTTAAGGTTAAGGAACCCTAAGGGAACAGAGATCACAATATGATCAAGTTCACATTGAAATTTGAGTGGGAAACAATAAAATCCAATGTGTTGGTATTTCAGTGGAATAAAGGAAATTACAATGGGGAACTGGCCAAAGTTCACTGGAAAGGGCCATTTGCAGGAAGGACAGCAGAGCTGCAGTAGCTGGAATTTCAGCAAAGAATGAGGGAAGTACAAGACAGATATATTCCAAATAAGAAGAAATTTTCAAAAGGAAGAAGGAGACTACCGTGGCTGACAAGTGAAGTCAGAGCCAAAGTAAAAGCAAAAGAGAGGGCATACAAAGAAGCCAGAGTTAGTGGGAAGATAGAGAATTGGGAAGCTTTTAAAAACTTGCAGAAGGAAACTAAGAAGGTCATTAGGAAGGAAAAGATAAATTATGAAAGGAAGCTGGTGACTAATATGAATGAAGATACTAAAAGCTGTCTTAAGTATATAAAGGGTAAAAGTGAGTCAAGGGTAGATGTAGGACCAATATAAAATAACACTGGAGATATTGTAATGAGAAACACAGAGATGGCAGAGGAACTGAATGCATATTTTGCATCAATCTTCACAGTGGAAGACATCTGCAGTATACCAGACATTTAAGAGTGTCTGGGAAGTGAAGTTTGTGCAGTGAAAATTACGACTGAGAAGGTGCTTAGGAAGCTTAATGGTCTGAGGGTGGATAAATCTCCTGGACCTGATGAAATGCACCCTTAGGTTCTGAAGGAAGTAGCTGGAGAGATTGTGGAGGCATTAACAATGATCTTTCAAGAATTGATAGATTCTGGCATTGTACCGGATGACCGGAAAATTGCGAATGTTACTCCACTATTTAAGAAGGCTGGGAGGCAGCAAAAAGGAAACTATTGACCTGTTAGCCTGACATCAGTGGTTGGGAAGTTGTTGGAATTGATTGTTAGGGATGAGATTACGGAGTACCTGGAAGCCCATGACAAGATAGGCCAAAACCAGTAGGAAAATCCTGCCTGACAAACCTACTACAATTCTTTGAGGAGATTACAAGCAGGGTGGACAAAGGAGATGCAGTACACATGGTGTACTTGGATTTTCAGAAGCATTTTACAAAGTGCTGCAGATGAGGCTGCTTAGCAAGACAAGAGCCCATGATGGGTGGAGCTGGCTGTGTCATCTGGTTGGGATATGGTGTGAGTGTGGAGTGAGAGGTTGATAGTTCACAGGACTTTAATGCAAGCAATACTAAAGGGGGAAATTAAACAGTAAACGCCAGGCCAACAGGGCCGTTAACTAAAACTCTCAATTGGGATATGAAGCTTACAATACGGCTGGAAAGAACACCTATTTATTAAATGAATACCACTAGTCTACAGAGTCAGTTGACTCTATAGTCCAATTTCTCAGGCAAGACCAATGCAAACAAAAGCAAAGAATTGCTGTGCTCTGTCCAAGTCTCGACAAGCACTACAATGACAAGAAGGAATTAAATACTATCACAATTAAATAATAATTAGCTGACATGTGCAAATTCACAAGCGCAATTGCCATATCTACTGTGCTGCCAAATCCGTGGTTGTGACAGGTTGACAGAAAACAGAGAGTGGGAATGAAGGGATCTTATTCTGGCTGGCTGCCGGTTACCAGTGCAGTTCTACAGGAGTTGCTGTTGGGACCATTGCTTTTTATGATGTATGTCAATGATTTGGCCTATGGTATTAATGGATTTGTTGCTAAATTTGCCGATATATACAAAGATAGGTGGGGAGCGGGTAGTGTTGAGGGAACAGAAAGCCTGCAAAGAGACTTAGATAGTTCAGGGGAATGTGCAAAGAAGTGGCAAATGAAATACAATGTTGGAAAGTTTATGGTGATGCACTTTGGTGGAAGAAATAAATGGGAAGACTACTATTTAGATGGGGAGAGAATTCAAAATGCAGAGATGCAAAGAGACTTGGGAGTCCTTGTGCAAGATACCCTGAAGGTTAACCTCCAGTTTGAGTCAGTTGTGAAGAAGGCAAATGCAATGTTGGGATTCATTTCAGGGATGTGATGTTGAGGGTCTCTCGGACACTCGTGAGACCATGCTTGGAGTATTGTGTGCAGGTTTGGGCTCCTTATTGGAGAAAAGATATACTGACATTGGAGAGGGTTCAGAGAAGTTTCACAAGAATGATTCCAGGAGTGAAAGGGTTATCGTATGAGGAATGTTTGGCATCTCTTGGGCTGTATTCCCTGGAGTTCAGGCAGGGGCGTATCTACAGAAAATAGCGAATATGGCAAGCACTGAAATTGCACCCCTGTCCAAACATCTGAAACCCATCTTTTAGATAACTTTACCATAATATCAGCTCAAAAATACAAGTCAAGCTTGTTAATCTTTTAATTAACAAATTATGGCACTACATGAAAATTATAACTGCACCTTCCTTGCTTTCACTGATGCAAATTGGTCTATGATGTGATCAAAGTCAGTTTTTTCAGTTTCTTCTCTTTCTACACTCAGCAGAGCAAGATCACATAGTCTGCCTTGACCCACAGAGGCTCTCAAATATGAAAGTATTAGTTTTAACTTGCTGAATGATCTCTCACAGCCAGCGATGGAAACTGCGATGGTTAGCATTACCTGAATAGCAATGCGAAGATTGGGGAAGACGTTGTCATCTCCATACTGAACAATAAATTCCAGAAGCTCTTCAGGTCTTGATATTTTCATGTTAACCGGCTTTGATAGCAACATTCTGCAATCCAAAATTTCTTCATACAGCTGCTGTCCATCAACATCAGAGCTGTACAATTTGCCCAAATTTTCACACTTCTTGTTTAGGTCATTACTTTTGGTGCTGTAACACAGCCCTCAACGTCGAGAAGGAACCTAAACTTGGCGTCAATGTCGTGCAAATGAGCAAACCTTTCATCCATTTCTCTGTGAAGATGGTCGAGTGTTCCCTTCATGACTCTTTCCATTTCCTCCTTAGCTGTTAACCCAGCGTCTCTCAAGTTCTCATCAGCCATTAATTTCTTTCGTCTCTGACGTCTTTCAACTTCAATATTCCATTCTTGACAGAGACCGACTCCTTCTTTGAGTGACTCACTGACCATAAAAATGATGTCAGAGGTCTTTCAAATCCAGGGCAGCATTGTGGAAGTTCATGCTAGGATCCTGCAGCCTCTTTTGAATATGGTCAATGCGAATGAGTACTTAGTTCCAAAATCCTAGCAAAATCAGAAAATTGTAACTCAACATGCGGTTGTACAGCTGCCTTGCGTCACTTTTCTTTCACTGGTCTCGTTTCTCACTTATTCTTTGATGAACACCACTTCTGTGTCCAGCCATCACAGCAGCGTTGTCATAGCACTGCGACCAACAATCTTGTAGCTCCATTTCATCCTTCTCTAGCTGTTTCAAGATGTCTTCAACCAAGCTCTCAGCATCCTTCTGGCTTATCTGGATAAAACCAAGGAAGGACTCTCTAACACGGACTGTTTTCCTCTCAGAATCAACTTCCATATACCTCACTACTTCTGACATCTGCTCATAGTGTGCCTGATCAGAGTCGAGTCGAACATGAGACTGTAGTACCTGGCTTTACGAATGCTTCCTAGTAAACTCTGGTGAACAGTGCATGCCATCGTGCATGCCATTCATTCATCCTGGTGAAAGATATGATGTGGATCCAGGATGACTTTCCAAATGAGTGAGGTATTCTTTTATGATGGGGTCAAAGATAGCCAGTAGTTTCAGTAAGCCAAGGAAATTTCCCACATTGGAGTCATTGTCTAGCTGAAGTGACTCCCTGTGTCCTCGTGAAGCCAGGTTCTGAGTCGCAAGGAATTTTATGCAGTGATGGATTCTCTTCAAGATATCACGCCACTTCTGCTTTTCCTTCTCAATCTGTGACTGAAATACCGCGTCAATAACTCCTCTGTTTCCAGCTAAATTTCTTTCCATTTCTTTCCACTGTGTGAAACATTCCCGATGATTCTTGGCATTTTCAAGAACACTAATCCTTTTGGGTACTTTCCATTGGTTGAATCTACTTCCCTGCTCGAATGAGGATTGATGTTCTGACTGGGAATAGAGAAGACAACAGATACAAAATGCAGACTTTTTAGAAGGGGAATAGACCAGCCATGAGCAAGTCACTTCCTGACCACAACCATTTTCCAATTTCCTCTTAAACCAAGGTTAAGTGAGTGGTTATTTGTTTCATTGAGTGGTTATTTGTTGGTAGGAAAGACCCCTCTATGTTCTGGAAATGATTTGAACCCAACATTATTATTTCTGTTCTCAACATGTCAGGCAAAATTGCTTATCCAGTATTCTTGTTGAACTTCAGAAGTCCAATGTCATGCTGTTCAATCACTTCTGGTATGACAGTTCGAGGCTCTTTGACACCATCCAGTTCACTAGGTTCAGTGTCGTCAGGTTCAATCTCGTCAGGTAAAATTACATCAATAAACTCAACATCACCACCACCACCATCATCTTCCCCTCCCGTCGTGTCCACATTCTCTGTGGCAGCCTCACTCTTAATCTCGTCATACTCAGATTTATCTGACTTGACTTCCTCCTCAGCTTGTGATGCATTTGTACTTGATCCACCTTTGGATTCTAACAAACTTGTAGCAGGTGCAGGCGACTCCATGCAATGTGTCAAACTACTTGTTGCGGGCTTTTCAAAGAAGGGCGTGAAGAACTTGCTCGACTTCTTGGCTTTCTCCACCTCCAACTTTCATCTCTTCCGTCCTTCAGCTCCAGTTTCCTCCTTCTTCGTGAAGAAACGGTCTTTCATGGTCTTCTTACACAATGCTCTAAATTAAGGCTGTTCTAGTGCTTCTCACCCATGATAATCAAAGACAGATCATACATCTGAAGAAAATTCCCTTTTCACTATCCGAGGATGGCTTGTCTGACTTTAATAGAAACTGCTCAGTGGCGCCCAGGACATGCCTTAGACATGCCACTGAGTTCAGGAGAATGATGGGGGGAGGGGCGGGATCTCATAGAAGCATTCCGAATGTTAAAAGGCCTGAATAGAATAGATGTGGCAAAATTATTTCCCATGGTAGGGGATTCTAGGAGAAGTGGGCATGAGTTCAGGATTGAAGGACGTCCATTTAGAACAAAGATGTGGAGAAATTACTTTAGTCAGAGGGTGGTAACTCTGTGTAATTTGATGCCACGAGCAGCTGTGGAGGCCAAGTTATTGGGTGCATTTAAGGCAGAGATAGTTAGTTGTTTGATTAACCAGGGCATCAAAGGGTGTGGGGTGAAAGCAGGGGAATGGGGATGACTGGAAGAATTGGACCAGCCAACTGAATGGTGGAGCAGACTCGATGGGCTGATTAGCCTAATTCTGCTCTTATATGTTATGGTCTTATGGTCTAAACAAAAGTAAGCTCATGGTGTAACGATAGTTTAATAATGATAAAAATGGTACTTCCTTCAAAATATATCTGCTAAATATTTACAAATATTAACAAGAATTTAGCACTCACAGATATTGCTGTTTCAAGGGCAAATATAGAGGATGGAGATGAATGTCTTTCCACCATCTGCTTCAGATCAAATTAAAATCAACCCATGCAGGAATGATATAAAAATCAGCTTATATACAGGAAGCTCATACAAAACAAACAGCGCCTCTGGAGGCCAGAGCATGATATCATTAAGAACCAGATTGCTGAAAGAGATAATAGGCTAGAGAAGTGTGAGCCTGATAGGAGAAGACAAAAGTCCATGGAAGAAAGGGACCAGAGGGAGGTGATGGGCAGGTAAGGAGATAAGGTAAGAGAGAGAAATTGGAATGGGGAATGGTGAAGGAGAGGTAGGGTGGGAAATCACTGGAATTTCAAGAAATCGATGTTCATGCCATTAGGTTGGACATTACCTAAGTGGAATATGAGGTGTTGCCTCTCCATCCTGAGAGTGGTCTCATCGCGGCAGTGGAGGAAGCTATGGATTGATATGTCAGAAACAAAATGGGAATTAGAATTGAAATTTGTGTCTACCAGGAGGTCCTGCTTTCTGTGATGAAGGGTCAAAGCAGTCTCCCAATCTACGTTGGGTGTCATCAATATACAGGAGGCCACACTGGATACACCCTAACAGACTTGGAGGTAAAGCGTCACCTTATCTGGACCGACTATTTGGGGCTTTGAAAGGTAGTGAGGTAGAAGGTGTAGGCACAGGTGTGGCACTTGTTCTGCTTGCAAGGATAAGTATCAGGAAGAAGATCAGTGGGGAGGGACAAATGGACAAAGGATTCTTTCAGGAATCAACCCCTGCAGAAAGCAGGAAGCGGGGGGGGGGGGGGGGGGTGGGGGGAAGGAAAGATGTGCTTGGTGCTGGGATCCCGTTGGAGATGGTGGAATTTACAGAGAATTATGTGCTATATGTGAAGGCCAGTGGGACGATATGTGAGAACAAGAGGAACCCTATCCCTGGTGGGGTGCAGGCAAAATGGAAGAGATGTGGGTGAGGGCAGTGTTGATGGTGGTGGATGGAAAGCCCGTTTCTTTAAAGAAGGAGAGTATTTCATTAGATTTGGAGTGAAAAACATCTTCCTGAGAGCAGATGTTGCGGAGACGGAGGAACTGAGAGAAGGGATACCATTTTTACAAGTGAGATGGTGGGAAGAGGTATAATCCCAGTAGCAACATGTTACAATGAGTTTATAAAAGAAAGCAGTCAATAGAGAGATTGCGAAAGGGGAGGGAGGTGGCAGAAATTATTGAGTTCTGCCAGTCTGAGGAGAGTGGTAGTGGTGTGGAACTGGTTGTGTCTGTTGTTCAGAATGAAGCGGGGAACTTTAAGACCCTCCTGATGGGGGATGGAGGTGCATAAGGACTGGACATTCATAGTGAAAATGAGAAAATTGGGACCAGGAAACCTGAAGTCATTGAAAAGATCAAGAGCATGTAAGGCATCATGGATGTAGGTAGGAAGGGACTGAACTGGAGAGATAAAACAGAAAACACAAAGTACACTGCAGATGCTGTGGTCAAATCAACACGTACAAACAAGCTGGATGAACTCAGCAGGTCAGGCAGCATCTAGTGAAATGAGCAGTCAACATTTCAGGCCGAGACCCTTCGTCAGGACTGATATCGTCAGGATAAAACAGAGTCAAGGTATGCAGATACGATTTTGGTGGGACAGGAAAAATCAGAAACAATATGTATACCTGGATAGGCAGATTTGTGGATCTTGGGTAGGAGGTAGAAATGTGAGGTGTGGCATAAAGGAACTATGAGGTTGCTGGCAGTAGATGGGAAATCTCTAGTGTTGATTACGTCAGTGATGATGCGGGAGACAATGGCCTGGTGCTCCTCAATGGGGTTCTGTTCAAGGGGTAATTCAAAGGAGGTATCTGAGAGTTGTCTCCTGGCCTCACAAAAGTAGAGGTTAGTCCGCCAGTCAACCATAGTGCCCACCTTATCTGTGGGTTTGATGGTAAGGTTAGCACTGGTATGGAGAAAGTGCAGAGCTGTGCACTCGGAACTGATAAAGTGATAAGGTTATCACCTTTGATAAGGTGCCACAGGAGGCTGCTTAATAAGATAAAATCCTATGGCGTTACAGGAAAGAGACTGGCATGGATAGAGAAGTGGCCGATAGCCAGTAGGCACTGAGTGGGAATAAATGGGGTCTTTTCTAGTTGGCTGCCAGTGACTAGTGGTGTTGCTCAGGGTCAGTATTGGGACCACTACTTTTCATACTGTTTGTCAGTGATTTGGATAATGGAAATGATGTCTTTATGGCAAAGTTTATGGATCATCCGAAGATAGGTGGAGGGGTAGGCACAATATGATGGCAGCAGGACTCAGACAAATAGGAAGAATGGGCAAAAAGTGGCTGATGGAATACGTATGATAATGCATTTTGGTGAAAGGAAAAATGGTGCATACAATTGTCTAAATGGAGACAGGTTCAAACATCAGAGGTGCAGAGGGACTTAGGAATCTTTGTGCAAGACTGCCAGATGGTTAATTTACAGGTTGAGTCTGTGGTAAAGAAAGCAAATGCAATGATGGCATTTATTTCATAGGAAATGGAATATTAAAGCAAGGAGATAATGCTGAGGCTTTATAAAACACTAGTCAGGTCACTCATAGTATGTCAACGAGACCACTACTTTTCACCTTGTTTGTCAGTGATTTAGATAATGGAGTTGATGGCTTTGTAGTAAAATTTACAGATCATACGAAGATAGGGGAGAGGGATAGGTGGTGCTGAGGAAGCAATGTGATTCCAGTAGGACGAATTGGAAGAATGGACAAAAAAGTGGCAAATGGAATACAGTGCTGGGATATGTATGATAATGTATTTTGGTAAAAGGAATAATAGTGCAGATTATCATCTAAATGAGGAGAAAATTCAAATATACGAGGTGCAGAGGGACATAGGAGTTCTTGTGCAAGACTCCCAGAAGGTTAATTTGCAGGTTGGGTCTGTGGTAAAGAAGGCAAATGCAATGTTAGCACTTATTTCAAGGGGAATAGAATAGCAAGGAGATATTACTGAGGCCACACTTGGAGTATTGTCAGCAGTTTTGAGCCCTATATCTCAGTGATGAGTTGTCATTGGAGAGAGTCCAGAGGAGGTTCATGAGGATGATTCTGGAAATGAAGGGGTTAAAAGTTGAGGAGCATTTGGAAGTTTTGGGCCTGTACTCACTGGAATTTAGAAGTAGGGGTAACTCATTGAAACCTACGAAACATTAAAAGACTAGTTAAGGTGGAAGAGGAGAGGATGCACCACAACAGAAGGACTCTGCTACAAATGGTTGCAGCGTAAAATCTGCAGCAGCTTGGACATCCATCAGCTGGGGACAAGGATGCTTCCTTTACTTAGTTTGGATCCTAAGGGTTTCATTTCAAGGGTTTCAAGAGGCTCCATTCCAAGGGGTTCCCAACAGCTTTTTTCCAAGCTTCTCCAGTCCATGCTCAAGATTTTTTTCCAAGGTTCTCTGGGCTGACAAGTTTTGAAAGGTTAGGCTACATATCCAAGTTGTGTCAAGTTTCCAAGTTGTGAGCAATGCAAAATTTCAGAGTTATTTGCACACTGTTTCCACGTTTTCCAGCCCTGTCTCAAGAGCATCAGGTCTGTTCCAGCTTTATCCAGCCCTGTCTCGAGAGCATAAGGTCTGTTCCAGCTTTATCCAGCCCTGTCTCGAGAGCATCAGGTCTGTTCCAGCTTTATCCAGCCCTGTCTTGAGAGCATCAGGTATGTTCCAGCTTTATCCAGCCCTGTCTTGAGAGCATCAGGTCTGTTCCAGCTTTATCCAGCCATGTCTTGAGAGCATCAGGTCTGTTCCAGCTTTATCCAGCCCTGTCTTGAGAGCATCAGGTCTGTTCCAGCTTTATCCAGCCCTGTCTTGAGAGCATCAGGTCTGTTCCAGCTTTATCCAGCCCTGTCTTGAGAGCATCAGGTCTGTTCCAGCTTTATCCAGCCCTGTCTTGAGAGCATCAGGTCTGTTCCAGCTTTATCCAGCCCTGTCTCGAGAGCATCAGGTCTGTTCCAGGTCTTTACAGCCCTGTCTTTAGTTCCCCAGGGCTCTTTGGATCATCAGGTGTTGTCTAGGGGAAGGAGGTACAGTCTTGAGCCCTGCTGGCCTCTGTGCCTCACTCTAGATAATTGGGTTTTTTGAGCACCTGTTTTTACTAATTGTTATAGCCATTAAGCCAGATGCTTTCTGTTTAATCTTGTCAAATTAATTGTGATTGGCACTTTTCCTGTGATTATTTAAAGGGCACTCTTGATGTGCTGTGTAAGCAGAACCCTACTGTGTGTTTTATTACCAGATTTTATTAGCACACTTAAGATAAAGGAACCCTCAGGAGGCAGTGATCATATAATATGATTCAACCTGCAACTTAAAAGGAAAAAGTTAAAGTTGGATGTATCAGTATGAGTGAAGTAAATGGAATTACAGAGGCATGAGAGAGGAGCTGGCCAAAGTTGATTGGAAGGGGATACAAGCAGGGATGATGGTAGAGCTGCAATGGTTGGAGTTTCTAGGAGCAACTTGGAAGGGACAGAATAAATGAGAGAAGTATTCTAAAGGCAGTATGACACAACCATGCCTGACAAGGGAAGTCAAAGCCACCATAAAAGCAAAAGCGAGGGCCTACAATAGAACAAAAAAGTAGTGGGAAGTTAGTGTATTTGGAACTTTTTAAGAAGCAACAGAGGCAGCCAAAAACGTCATGGGGGGGGGGGGGAGTGAATGAAATATGGAGGTAAACTTGCCAACAATAGCAAAGAAGATCCCAAACTTTTTTTTCAAATGTATAAAGAGTAAAAGTGAGACATGAGCAGATATTGGACCACTGGAAAATGACACTGGAGAGGTAGTAATGGGGAACAAGCAAATGCAGATGAACTGAATAAATACTTTCAACCAGTCTTCACTGTGGAAGACACTAACAGTGTGCTAGAAGTTCAGGACTGGGGTGAACAGCAACATGCCCTCGGAGGTTTTATTTATTCTGATGCAGCAGTTAATTTCATTTACCTCAGGTTAGCAAGACATCTCAAAGCTTCCCTGGCCCATCTCATCCAAGGGGTCATGGCCATGGCTCAGGACAGAAAACTTCTGGGCCCTGAGTGGATCTGCAACCTCACTGTTCCCCTCTACAGAGAGCAGAATACAAAGGCTGTACAGTTTCACCTTATTCATTTTCCTGAGTTCCCCTTGGGGAACCCTGTTTAACCCTCCACAACCAACAAGTTGTTCACCGATACAGATGGTCTTCTTGCTGTTGGACTGCATGTCTACCCACTTTCCCCAGTCTGCTTCCTGCCTCTCCCGGTCTGCGTTTGGCCATTCTAGTCTGTCTCCTGCCTCTCCAGTGCTATCCCAAGTTCCTCCTGAATATGCAGATCTACTTGTGGTTTTAGTAAGAGGGCCACAACTCGCCCACCTCATTGAATCTATGACAGTGCAATTGAATTACTGTCTGGAACCTGTCCACCCTGGGGATGACTCCCTGTCAGCTCCAGAAAGTGTACTTCACCCATGATGTTCTAGCATCTGTTTTCATCTCTCCTTCCATATCTCCTGCTGGTGCAAGCTGCTGCTTGTTGAAAACGGATGGTGGACTCTGACTGTGTATAAATTATTAAGGCCTAAATAAGACCACAGTGAAGGATCTGTACCCCTTGCCAATAATGACCATGGCTTTCAAGCTGCTATAAAGGGGAACCATCTTTACTAAACTGGACCTTCAAAATGCATGCAACCTGGTTCACATTTGGAAGGGTGATGAATGGAATACCACTTTTATCACCTCCAGTGTCCACTACCAATTTCTCGTGACATTTTTCAGTTTAGTCAGTGACCTAGTGGTCTTCCAGCCCTTATCAACTATGCTCTCCGGGAGATGCTAAATCACTTTGTCTTTGTGTATCTGGCTGATGCATTCATCTTCTCCCAGACCCACCACAAACATGTCCAGCATGTTTGACAGGAGCTTTACTGTTTACTTTGAAACACCAATTTGTCAAATTGGACGTGAGTGAGTTCTGAGTTTCCACAGACTCTTTCCTCGGTCTACTCTCTCTAAGAGGAATCTGCAGGTGAATCGTGGCAAGATCCAGGCTTCCAGGGAATGGCCACAGCCCGTGATAATCAAACAGCTTCAGTGGTTTCTGGAGTTCGCTAATTTTTACTGGAGGTTCATCTGCAACTTCAATTCCATCACAGCACCCTTTATTGCTCTGGCTAAGTGAGCCTCTGGCCGACTTTGCTGGACCTCAGAAACTGAGGTAACATTCCAGGAATTGACGTGTTACTCCATAACAGCTCCCATCCTTGTTCTCCATTACCTAGAGCTGCCATTCATCATTGAAGTAGATGCCTCAAACATTAGGGTTGGGGCTGTTCTCTTTCAATGGCCTCTGTCTGACTAGAAACTCCATCCATCTTCTGGTGGCTCCTGCAGAGAACTGTAACACAGGGATTAGAGTACTGTTAGTGGTCAAAGAGCCCTGAAGGAATAGAGACATTAGCAGAAATGAGCCAAACGTCCACTTGTGGTGGCATTAGTAATGATCTTTCAAAAATCATTGGACTCTGGCATGGTGCCAGAGGACTGGAAAATTGTAAATGTCATTCCACGCTTTAAGAAAGGAGGAAGGAGCAAAATGAAATTATAGACCAGTTAGCCTGGGCTCAATGGTTGGGAAGATGTTGGAGTCAATTGTTAAAGATGAGGTTATGGAGTATTTGGTGATACAGGACAAGATAAGAGAAAGTTGGCAGGGTTTCTTTAAGGGAAAATCTTGCCTGGAAAACCTGTTGGAATTGAGATTACAAGTGGGATGGTAAAGGGTAGTTGTATATTTGGACTTCCAGAAGGCCTTTGACAAGGTGCCACACATGAGGCTGTTTACCAAATTAAGAGCCCATGGTATGACAGGAAAGTTACTGGCATGGTTAGTGCATTGGCTGATTGGTAGTAAGCAGAGAGTGAGACTAAAAGGATCCTTGTCTGGTTGGCTACCAGTGACTAGGGGTGTTTGTCGGGGGTCAGTCTTTTTATGCTTTATATCACTGATTTAGATGATGGAATAGTTGGCTTTGTTGCCAAGTTTGCAGATGATATGAAGATTGGTGGAGGAGAAGGTAGAGCTGAGGAAACAGAAGGACTTAGACAGATTAGGAGAATGGGCAAGAAAGTAGCAAATAAATGTTGGAAAATGCACGGTCTTGCAGCTTGGAAGTAGAGGTAAATGTGCAGACTATTTTTTAAATGGGGAGAAAATCCAAAAAATCTGAGTTGCAAAGGAACTTGGGAATCCTTATGCAGAACACCCGAAAGGTTAACTTGCAGGTAGAGTCAGTGGTGCAAACGTAATGTTAGCATTCATTTCTTTCTTTTTTTTGTAATCTATTTTTTATTGAAGTTCATCAAACATTTCCATAAGATGTATTTCAGATATTGTACATATATATCATATAATCATATATATCACAAATCTCCACATAGTATTTATCTGAGGTATACACTTATAGAAAAGAGTGGAAAGAAAAAACAATGTACAAGTAGGGAGTGATCTTTTTTTGAAAACACATCCATTGATTTGTGAGAATAAAATCAGGCCTATGAGGCATTATGTAGTTAAACCATTTTTCCCAGTATGAATCAAATTGTTCCAGCTTATGATTAACAAATGCTGTTACCTTCTCCATTTTGTAAATGTCCATTGTAATTTCCATCCGTGCATTTAAAGTTGGGTTCTCCTGTGATAACCATTTCCTAGTAAGAGTCTTTTTACCAGCCACCAACAGTATAGTCATTAAATATTTATCTCTTTTCAACCATTCTTGAGGCATATATCCAAAATATATGGTCTTACTCTCTAAAGGTATTTCACATTTAAAGATGTCTTGTAAGGCATTATGTATTCCCCTCCAATAGTTTTTGATAACAGGACAGTCCCAAAAAATATGATAATGATTTGCATTTTGATTTCCACAATTTCTCCAGCAAACAGGGAGGTTACTATCATAATGGGATTTCTGAGAGGGTGTAATAAAATATCTTATCAAGTTTTTCTATCCAAACTCCCTCCATTTCTGTGAACTGGTACACTTCCATTGATATCTCCATATTATTGTCCATTCTTCCTCAGATATAATTATCCCTCCTTCCTTCTCCCATTTTCTTTTAATGTATGAAATCAAATGTATTTTAAGATTTGACAACCCCTTATACATGCTTGAAGTGATTCTACTACCGTTATCTGAATTATATGCTTTTCTAAATAACTCGATCAAACATGTACTTGCCTTGGTTACATTTTTAAGCGTCTTACTAACATATTATCGCATCTGTAAATACCGATAAAAATCTTGTTTTTCTAATGTGTTTCTCTTTAAGCATTTCAAAACTGAACAGTGTTTCTTCTTTCATTATGTTGCAAAGAACTGTTATTCCTTTAGCTGTCTAATCCTTAAATCTAGCATCCAGTTTATTTGGTGTAAAATCCGAGTCATATGCACACCATTTAAGAATTGCAATACTTCCCTCTAAATTATATTCTTTTATAATAGTTTTCCATATTTTAAGAGTCAATTTCACCCATGGGTTATCAATAGTATTTATGTACCTTTGCAGGTTGTTATCAGCCAAAATTGCTTGTATGGGGATGGGAAGTAGCCGATCCTCAATGTTTTTCCATTGAGCGTCATATGATGGGTTGCACCCACATATCACAGCTCTCAACTGTGCTGCAAAATAATCTTTAAGTGAAGGTAGGCCCCATCCCTCCTTTACCTTTGCTAATTGCAAAGTTTTGAGATGAACTCTAGGCCTCTACTCTGCCAAATATACCTTGATAACATCTTGTTCCATTCATTGAATTGATTTTGATTAATCTGTATTGATAGGGTCTGAGAGAGATATAACAGTCTGGGCAGTATATTCATTTTAATAGACTCAGTCCTTGAACTGAGACTGAAAAAAAGAATCAGGTTCCATCTTGCCATATCTTCCTTAATTTTTTATATAAAGGCTGATAATCACATTCTGATAATTTTGCCAAATTTTTTGGCATAATGGTGCTCAAATATTTGAAAGACTCTGTGTGCCATGCCCAGGGATATCTACTTTCAATTTCTCTTGATGGGCTATAGTAATATGAAAGTAATTGGGTTTTATCTATTTGATCTTGTATTTTGATAATTGACCATATTGTTCAAAGGATTGCATCAATTTAGGTAAAGAGTATGTTGGTTGCCCTAGATAGATCAAAATGTCATCCACATAACAAACCAATTTATGCTCTGTCCCTTTAATAGTAATTCCCCTGATATCTTCATTTTGTCTGATGTATTGAGCTAATGGTTCCAGATATAATGTGAAGAGTAGCGGTGACCATGCATAACCCTGTCTCATGCCCCTTTCTAGGGTAAGACTATCTGATAAATATCCATTGATTTTAATCCTAGCAGTAGGGTTGTCATATATTGTCTGTATAGTTTTAATAATTGTGTCTTGGAAACCAAATCTATGTAAAACTCTTGTAAAGAAAATTCCAATTAACCAAATCAAATGCCTTTTCAGCAACTATATCGCCTTCTTGTTCAACTCCAATTTCGCCTTGAGTATTTTCTACACCTGGGTCCACCTGGTCTACATCTCTCCTGATAGTCCACGGGTTAAAGATATGGAGCTTCACCTAACAGTTCAGGTTCAACCCATGCTCTCTAATCTAGGCAGCGTTCTGGTAAACCTCTTCTGCACTCACTCCAAAGTCTCCACGTCCCTTCCTATAATGGGACAACTAGAACAGAAAGCAGTGTTTCAGATGTGATTTTATCAGAGTTTTTCAAATAGAAACATAGAAACACAGTGAGTCATGGTTAGGAGAGGAAAGGGGAAGAGTCAGGTGCTAGAGAGCACCCCAGTGGTTGTACCTCTTGAGTACTTATTGTACTCCTGTTTGAGTACTGTTGGAGGGAACGGTCTACCTGGGGGAAGCAACAGTGGCCGTGCTTCTGGCACAGAGTCCGGCCCTGTAGCTCAGAAGGGTAGGGAAAGGAAGAGGAAGGCAGTAGTAATAGGGGACTCGATAGTTAGGGGGTCAGATAGGCCATTCTGTGGACGCGATCAGGAGACCCGGACGGTAGTTTGCCTCCCTGATACCAGGGTCCGGGATGTTTCTGATCGCGTCCAAGATATCCTGAAGTGGGAAGGTGAGGAGCCAGAGGTCGTGGTACATATAGGTACCAATAACATAGCTAGGGAAAAAGTTAAGGTCGTGAAAGTATAATATAGGGAGTTAGGAAGGGAGTTGAGAAGAAGGACCACAAAGGTAGTAATCTCGGGATTACTGCCTGTGCCAAGCGACAGTGAGAGTAGAATTGGAATTAGGTGGAGGATGAATGCGTGGCTGAGGGATTGGAGCAGGGGGCAGAGATTCAAGTTTCTGGATCATTGGGACCTCTCGTGGGGCAGGTGTGACCTGTACAAATAGGATGGGTTGCACTTGATTCCTAGGGGACCAATATCCTGATGGGGAGATTTGCAAAGGCTACTGGGGAGATGTTAAACTAGAACGGTTGGGGGGTGGGATCAAATTGAAGAGTCCAGGAGAGAGGAGGTTAGTTCACAAATAGAGAAAGCTAGTAGACAGTGTGTGAGGGAGGATAGGCAGGTGACAGAGAAGGGGAGCACTCAGAAAGAAGATGTAGCAGAGAAGGAAGAAAAAGAAAATAAAGTTGTTTGAACCGTTAGGGATAAACAGAGAGTAAGAGGTGGAGAGTTTCTTAAATGCATCTATTTTAATGCTAGGAGCATTTTAAGAAAGGTGGATGAGCTTAGAGCATGGATTTATACCTGGAAATATGATGTTGTAGCTATTAGTGAAACATGGTTGCAGGAGGCGTGTGATTGGCAACTAAATATTCCTGGATTTCATTGCTTCAGGTGTGATAGAATCAGAGGGGCAAGAGGGGGAGGTGTTGCATTGCTTATCAGAGAAAATATTACAGCGGTGCTTTGGCAGGATAGCTTAGAGGGCTCATCTAGGGAGACGATTTGGGTGGAATTGGGGAATGGGAAAGGTTTAGTAACACTTATAGGGGTGTATCATAGACCACCTGATGGGGAGCAAGAATTGGAGGAGCAAATTTGTAAGGAGATAGCAGATATTTGTAGTAAGCACAGGGTTTTGATTGTGGGAGACTTTAATTTTCCACACATAGACTGGGAAGCCCATTCTGTAAAAGAGCTGGATGGTTTGGAGTCTGTAAAAGGTGTGCAGGATAGTTCTTTGCAGCAATACATAGAGGTACCAATGGGAGAAGGGACAGTGTTGGATCTCCTGTTAGGGAATGAGATAGGTCAGGTGATGGATGTATGTATTGGGGAGCACTTTGGGTCCAGTGATCACAATGCCATTAGTTTCAATATAATTATGGAGAAGGATAGGACTGGACCCAGGGTTGAGATTTTTGATTGGAGAAAGGCTTACTTTGAGGAGATGCAAAAGGATTTAGAAGGAGTGGATTGGGACTATTTGTTTTATGGGAAGGATGTAATAGAGAAATGCAGGTCATTTAAAGATGAATGTTTGAGGGTACAGAATCTTTATGTTCCTGTTAGGTTGAAAGGAAAGGTTAAAGTTTGAGGGAGCCATGGTTTTCAAGGGATATTGGAAATGGTTCAGAAAAAGAGAGAGATCTGTAATAGGCAGCATGGAGTAAATGAGGTGCTGGAGGAATATAAAGAATGTAAAAAGAATCTTAAGAAAGAAATTAGAAAAGCTAAAAGAAGATATGAAGTTGCTTTGGCAAGTAAGGTGAAAATAAATGCAAAGGGTTTCTACAGTTATATTAATAGCAAAAGGATAGTGAGGGATAAAATTGGTCCCTTAGAGAATCAGAGTGGACGTCTATGTGTGGAGCCAAAAGAGATGGGTGAGATTTTGAACAATTTCTTTTCTTTGGTATTCACTAAGGAGAAGGATATTGAGTTGTGTAAGGTAAGGGAAACAAGTAGGGAAGTTATGGAAACTACGATGATTAAAAAAGAGTAAGTACTGGCACTTTTAAGAATATAAAAGTGGATAAATCTCCAGATCCTGACAGGATATTCCCAAAGACCTAGTGAGCTAGTGTAGAAATAGCAGGGGCTCTGACAGAAATATTTCAAATGTCATTAGAAACAGGGATGGTGCCGGAGGATTGGCGTATTGCTCATGTGGCTCCATTGTTTAAAAAGGGTTCTATGAGTAAACCTAGCAATTATAGGTTTGATGTCAGTGGTGGGTAAATTAATGGAAAGTATTCTGAGAGATGGTATATATAATTATCTGGATAGACAGCATCTGATTAGGAACAGTCAACATGGATTTGTGTGTGGAAGGTCATGTTTGACAAATCTTATTGAATTTTTTGAAGGGGTTACTAGGAAAGCTGACGAGGGTAAAGCAGTGGATGTTGTCCATATGGACCAGTAAGGCCTTTGACAAGATTCCACACGGAAGGTTAGTTAGGGAGGTTCAATCATTAGGTATTAATAATGAAGTAGTAAAATGGATTCAACAGTGGCTGGATGGGAGATGCCAGAGAGTAGTGGTGGATAACTGTTTGTCAGGTTGGAGGCTGGTGACTAGTGGTGTGCCTCAGGGATCTGTACAGGGTCCAATTTTGCTTGTCATAATCATTAATGATCTGGATAATGGGGTGGTAAATTGGAATAGTAAGTATGCAGATGATACTAAGGTAGGTGGTGTTGTGGATAATGAAGTAGGTCTTCAAAGTTTGCAGAGAGATTTAGGCCAGTTAGAAGAGTGGGCTGAGCGATGGCAGATGGAGTTTAATGCTGATAAGTGTGAGGTGCTACATTTTGGTAGGAATAATCCAAATAGGACATACATGGTAAATGGTAGGGCATTGAGGAATGCAGTGGTCTAGGAATAATGATGCATAGTTCCCTGAAGGTGGAATCTCATGTGGATAAGGTGGTGAAGAAAGCTTTTGGTATGTTGTCCTTTATAAATCAGAGCATTGATTATAGGAGTTGGGATGTAATCTTAAAATTGTACAAGCACTGGTAAGGCCGAATTTGGAGTATTGTGTACTGTTCTGGTCACCAAATTATAGGAAAGATGTCAACAAAATAAAGAGAGTACAGAGAAGATTTACTAGAATGTTACCTGGGTTTCAGCACCTAAGTGACAGGGAAAGATTGAACAAGTTAGGTCTTTATTCTCTGGTGTAGAAGGTTGAGAGGGGATGATAGAGGTATTTAAAATTATGAGGGGGATAGATAGAGTTGACGTGGATAGGCTTTTTCCATTGAGAGCAGGGGAGATTCAAACAAGAGGACATGAGTTGAGAGTTAGGGGGCAAAAGTTTAAAGGGTAACAAGAGGAGGAATTTCATTATTCAGAGAGTGGTAGCTGTGTGGAATGAGCTTCCTGTAGAAGTGGTAGAGGCAGGTTCGGTATTGTCATTTAAAGCAAAATTGGATAGGTATATGGACAGGAAAGAAATGGAGGGTTATGGGCTGAGTGCAGGTCAGTGGGACTTGGTGAGAGTAAGCGTTCGGCATGGACTAGAAGGGCCGAGATGGCCTGTTTCCGTGCAGTAATTGTTATATAGTTATATAATATATTTATCTTAATTTGCCCATCTGCCATACTATTGATTTGAGTCCCCTCCCCTGCCAGACTAATTTAAATTCTCCCTTGTGACACTATCAAATCTTTTAGTCAGTGTATTGGTCTCCCTCCCGTTGAAGTGTAACCCATCCTTCTTGTACTGGTCCTCACTACACCAGAAGACATTCCAGTGGTCCAAGCGCTTGAACCTTTCCTCCCCGACCATGCATTCAGTTCCCACATATGAAGAACTTTGAAAAGCACAGGCTGCTGAGCATTGGAGAGCTTTTCCCTTCTGATTTTAAAACTAAAATATTAAATAAACTAAATGATAATAAAAATAAAACTTTATTTAACTTTGACAAAGGCAGCAGCTAGATGTTCCTCGGTTGTAACAACAGAGAGCAGTCAGCTGTATGAGTGACACAGAACATGTCAGTGTCCGGATCTGCAGAAAGTGTGCTCAGCCCAAGAGAGGCTGTCTAAAATTATCACTCCTTAGAAAGGGAGGTTAGCAGCACACCATTAATCAGAGGCCTCCAGTCAGAAAGGCAACCAGCTACAACCATTCTCTGGCTCCTCTCATGAAGCAAATTTCAAATCCAATTTATCGCGTCAGCCTGTCAAATGACATTAGACAGGTTCCTCAAAGGTTGATTGGAAAAGGTTGTTTTCAGGTAATGGGGAATCTGACAAGTATGAGGGTATTAAAAGTGAGATCAGGAGAGCACAGGGACTGTACGTTGCTATTGGAGTGAAATGCAAGGCTGGAACCCTGGCTGATGAGGAATATTGCCGCTTTAGTTAGGGTAAAAAAGGTTTATGTCAGGTACAGGAATATAAGGTAAGTAAGAATAAGGTTGGAGAAAAATATGATGATGGTGGTGGAGAAGAAGTTGTTGCTGAATCATCAAATGTAGGTCTTCAGGTTCCTGTATCTCCTCCCCGATAGATAAGAAGAACAGGACATATCCAAGATGGTGAGGGTCTTTAGAGATAGATGCCACCTTCCTGTGGCACTCTCTGTGAAGATGTATAAAATGATACAGCTGGCCGTTTATAACCCTCTGCAGCCTCTCATGATCTTGTCCACACCAAGCTGTGATGCAACAAGTCAGAATGCTCTCCACCATGCATTTATACATCTATTGGAATTAGTAATAGTCTTTGATGACATACCAAATCTCCTCAAATTAAGACTGGTGAACCATCTTTATACTTGCATCAATGTATTAAGCACAGGATAGATACTCTAAGATGTTGACACCTAGGAGCCTTGAAGTTGGTGACCCTTTGAACTGCAGAACCCTTGTTGAGGACCAGCTTGTATTCTACTGACTTCCTGTTTCTGAAGTCCGCATTGATCTTCCTGACATTTCAGTGTGAGGCTGTTGTTGAGACTCCACTCAAGCAAAAGATCTATCTTGCTCCAGTGCACATCCTCATTGCCATGAGAAATTTCACCAGCAACAATGATGTCAGGGCATTTGAGCTGTGCTTAACCACGCAGTACACAGTCCTGAATGCAGGGAGAGCACTGGGTTAAGTGCACATTGTTAAGTTGCGCCAGTGTTGATTGTCGGTGATGAGAAGCTGTTGTTACTGATCTATAATGAATGTGGTCTCCTGATGTGGAAGGTGAGGATCCATTTGCAGCGGGAGGGAGATACTGATGCCCAGGTTTTGAAGCTTGATGATTAGTTCTGAGGGGATGGTTGCATTGAATGCTGAATTGTAATTATGTTTTGCATTTACTTAGGTGCTCCAAAGCTAAGTGGAAAGCCAATGAGATTCTATCTCTACTGGGCTCCATTAAACCAGGGTCCTTGTGAATTGCATAACAAAGGCAGGCTAGGGTTTTAAACTACATAGTATGGGGGTGGGGGTGTGCTGGATGGGGTTCAACGGATTGGAAAACCATGGGTAAAATAAAAAAGAAGAGGTTACTGAAGTCTCCAAAATTAAAAAAAAGACCAGAAAGTTCAGAAAAGGATAATAATTTAACTTCATGCAACATGGAGACAAATTTGAGAAGAGGACTGGGAATACAAGTCTGAATGTGTGATATTTGAATGTAAGCAGTATACAAAACAAGGTAGATGAGCTGATAGCACGATTAGATATTGGCAATTAGGATAGCATAGGCATCACAAAATTGTGCCTGAAAGATCACAGTTAAGAGCTAAACGTCCAAGTGGGCAGGATGGGTGGGATGAATATAGATGGAGATTACAAATTTGGCTGAATGGTGCCACAATAACAATCTCTTACTAAATGTCAGTAAGACAAAGGAGCTGATTATTGACTTCAGGAGGAGGAAACCGGAGGTCCATGAGCCAGTCCTCATCAGAGGTGAAGTGGGTCAGCAATATTAAATTTCAGAGGACCAGTCCTGGGCCCAGCATGTAAGTCCAATTATGAAGAAAGAACAGCAGCACTTCTGCTTCCTTCAGAGCTTGTGAAGACTTGATGTGACATCAAAAACTTTGACAAACTTCTATAGATATGTGGTGGAAGTGTGCTGACTGGCTGCATTGCAGCGTGGTATGAAAACACCAATACCATTGACCAGAAAATCCCACAAAAAGTAGCAGATATGTCCCAGCCCATCACGAGTAAAGCCTTCCCAACATCGAGCATGTCTACACCGGGCGTTGTCACAGGAAAGCAGCATCTATCATCAGGGACCCCCACCACCCAGGCCATGCTCTCTTCTTGCTGCTGCCATCAGGAAGAAGGTACAGGAGCCACAGGACTCACACCAGCAGCTTCACTCACCTTTGCCCCATCACTGAACTGTTCCCACCACCTATGGACTCACTTTCAAGGACATCTCATGTTCTCGATATTTATTCTGTTCATCTGTATTTGCACAGTTTGTTGATTTCTTGCACACTGGTTGTCTGCCCAGTTTTTCATTTGTTCTGTTACGGTTATTAAATTTGTTGTATATGCACGCAAGAAAATAGATCTCAGTGTTATATATGGTGACGTGTATGTAGTTTAATAATAAAATTTTCTTTGTACTTTAACTGTGTTATCATTTTCAGGGAACAATGTATACGAACCCCTAGGCCACTCTGTTCATAGTATCTTAACCCTTGTTGACTTCCCAATATGTCCTACTGCATCAACTCCTACTCGTCATGTTAAATTCCAATTGCCGATACTTTACCAAACTTACCATCTGACCTACATCCTGTTTAAGCCTTAAGACAACCTTCCTGGCAATCAATAACATCAGTAATGTTCACGCCATCTGCAGACTTATTAATCACACCTCCAACATTCACATGCAGCTCATTAATGTATACCACACACAGCAAAGGTCTCAGACCATATCCCACTGGTACACATCTGATCAATTCCTTCTTTTCCAAGTGATCATGAATCCTGCCTCTTACAATTATCTCCAGGAAATTCCCTGCCACTGGCATGAAGCTCAATGACCTGGCTTAGCCCCACTGCCCTTGTAAATAAAGGACCATTAATTATCTGCCAGTGTTCTGAGACAACCTGTGGCCAACTAAGGTGCAATAACCTCTGTTAGAGGCACAGCAGACTCTTGTTCTGTTAGATCTGCCTGGCCTGGGAATTTATTTCTCATCATGCAGTCCAGGACAAGTGAGGATTTATCACAGAGGTTAGTAGAATCCAAACATAAACTGATAACACTACAGCTGTTGTTTTAAATATTGTACAGTTCATGCTTTATATAATGCCTCTCCTCCTTGAAGCTTCAGTACCCCGAATCACTTCCCTTCTTTATTTGTATTTAAGGGTTTGTCCCAGACCCTGAATATAAAGCATTATTCACAGGGATGAAATAAATGAGGCTTTCACTCTGCTCACACAGTTAACCTTGCCAGTCTGGCATCGAAATGATCTGTTCGTAACCACTGAGTTCATACAGGAAATCCTTGCATTAACATCCTGATTTTTATTAAATCTATCTCCTTATTTATGATGTAGTTCAATGGTTATTCGAGGTCGAGTGTAAAACCACACTAGGGAGGTTAAATAGGACTGTGCTAATCACTAGGACACAAATGTTCAATCCTTATTTCATTATTTCCTCTTGATAACACATCTTTTTTCAGCAGTAATATTCCATTCTCCCTGTCATCATTCCGACACGATGTCCTAACGGGGAATTATTGGCAATGGGGCACAGAGCAGAATGGAATGAGGCTGACAGCCAAGGGTTCTCTGAAGATGAGCCTGCAGTGAGGTACAGGCCAGAAGGGAGCAGTCGAGCACTCAGAGGCCGTTGCCATGGCAGTTGTCACCTGAAGAGATCAGTGACCCTTTGACAGTTTGTAGAGTGGGAAATTGTAGGTCACATATGGCACAGATGATTCAATCATGTTTAATCAGAACTGACATTTAGGCCAAGATTTAACTATTTTACATGCCAATGTCACAGAAAATAACATTCTGCTGTGGATTTTTAACTCCTTAATTGCACAATCTTCATCTTAAAAAATGCAAAATGTAACTTCTGTTGTCTTTCTGATACTGCAAAATAATGGTTATTTATTTTCAATTTATGGCATTTTTCATACTAAACCACGGTTTATGAAACACAAGAGGATTAATGGAAGATCAGATCCCCTCCCAAGCAGTCAAACCCTACCACCCTGAGAAGCTGGAAACAACTGGTCTGAACTCATACAAAAAGAAACAGTAGGGCAGTAAATCAGGAACTGAAATTTTGGAAGGAAGAATGCCAGGAGATTAAATAAATTAAATGGTAACAATTAAAGAGAGTGCAAGAGGAGAGGGTAAACCTGTCACCAAAACAGAAAATGCTGAAACTGGGAAATGAGATATAGGGCTAATATTTCAAGTTGGAGAGTTTGTCAGAATTGAGAAAATGAGATAATAAAGGTGGTTTTAAATTACAGGGAATGCAGTGGGAAGGATGCCAGAGGATATGGTAAAGGAACTATCTGTGACAGGGTGAGGCCAGGTTAAGTGGATTAATGAGAGGCATTTTGAGAGTGATGTACTTCATTTTGTGATGTGTTGCTGATAGCAGGTGTGTGGCATGCACACAGGTCAGTCTGCACTAATGGAGAACTATGCCAATCGCACAGAAGAATGACGCAACAGATATGGCCCATTCTAAAGAGGGAAAAAAAGCACAGTATCTGAAGTTGTTGAATTCAATGATGAACCTGGAAAGCTGCAACATCTCTTAGTCTTGCATTGGCTTGTTGTAGGGTGTCACAGAAGAGAAAAGAAAAGAGGTAAGGGTGAGGGTGAAATGGAGAACGAAACATGCACATTTCCAGATCTTTGTGGTACTAGGACAGCTTGTGATAGCTGTTAAAATGAGGTGGATCATGACTCTACAAAATAGGCCTAATTATAAGTGTGAATCTGTTGTAAGTTAATGTTCTGTCCTGATCTTGCCATCCATTTCTTTTAGCAGTTTCAGCCATAGGAGTAGATGGGAGAGATTGTGAATAAGTTTTACCTCCATTTAGACAATAGACAATAGACAGTAGATGCAGGAGGAGGCCATTCGGCCCTTCTAGCCAGCACCGCCATTCACTGGGATCATGGCTGATCATACACAATCAGTACCCTGTTCCTGCCCTCTCCCCATATCCCTTGACCCCGCTATCTATAAGATAGCAGATAATGGGATAATCTCAACAGCAGATTGAGATAAGGGGATCTGGCCTGTCTTGTTATAAGCTAGTAGTAAAGAATCAAAGGATGATGAAATTAAAAGCTGTAGCCAGTATCTGCACATGGCTTTAACAGAGGCAATGGGGCAGGGAGGAACACGTTTAACTTCAGGACATACTCACAGGTTAGGACCAATGGCGGATGTGAAAACTGGGGGTTGGTCTCCTTGGGCTCGACCATAGGGGCCTGAATAAGTGCCCATCAAGGATGTGAGAGAAAAAGGCTGCAGTTCTGAAGAAAGTATCATCATCAACCTCACTACGGAGTGATTAATCATTACCAGGAATGGGTGATAGGGCTGAGTTGTTTAGGGCAAATCTCAATTAGGAAAAGCAAAAAAAAGATGGCAGTGGTTTCAACCAAAATTGTTAATTCTGTTTCCCATTTCACAACTGACTGTTTTCAACAGATTATGCTTCACTTCAGATTTCAGCATCTGAGAGAATTCATTTCCCTTTCTTCCCAAATATGGAGCAAACCTTGTAGGTCTGTTCCAGATGGCTGCACAACCTGATGTTGGTGTGCTAAAATTATGCACAGGCCTGCAATGACCAAACATTCAATGATGGATTCATCCACTTCACAGTCAACAGAAGAGAGAAACAGAGGAAACAGAGCCTGAGGAGATAGGGACTTCTTTTCACATTATATATCAATGATTTGGTAGGCACAATTGAGGGCTTTGTGGCTGAGTTCGCAGATGATATAAAGATAGGTGGAGGGGCAGGTAGCGCTGAGAAAGCAGGGAGTCTGCAGAAGGACTTGGACAAGTTTAGAGAATAGGCAAATGGAATCTAGTGTAGGGAAGTGTATGATCATGCACTTTGGTAAAAGGAATAAAGGTGTGGACTATTTTCTAAATGGGGAGAAAATTCAAAAATCAGAGCTACTGAGGGACTTGGGAGTCTTAGTGCAGGGTTCCCTATAGGTTAACTTACAAGTTGAGTTGGTGGTAAGAAAGACAAATGCAATGCTGGCATTCATTTTGAGAGGACCAGAATATAAATGCAAGGATGTAATGCTAATGCTTTATAAGACTTTGGTCACACCACACATTGTAGGCAGTTTCAGGGCCCTAATTGAAGAAAGCATGTACTGGTATTGGAGAGGTTGTTCACTTCAGGAGGGTACTGAGTGACCACTCTCCACTGGACATCGACAGCTCCTCGGTAGAGACCGTTAAGAACACCAAATTTCTTGGTGTTCACCTGGCAGAGAATCTCACCTGGTCCCTCAACACCAGCTCCATAGCAAAGAAAGCCCAGCAGCGTCTCTACTTTCTGCGAAGGCTGAGGAAAGTCCATCTCTCACCCCCCATCCTCATCACATTCTACAGGGGTTGTATTGAGAGTATCCTGAGCAGCTGCATCACTGCCTGGTTCGGAAATTGCATCATCTGAGTGGACAGCCAGCGCCTCTTCCCCAGGGCACCACTGCTCAGTACAAGAGGACATGGCTTTAAGGTAAAGGGAGGAAAGTTCAAGGGGGATATTAGAGGAAGGTTTTTCACTCAGAGAGTGGTTAGTGTGTGGAATGCACTGCCTGAGTCAGTGGTGGAGGCAGACACACTAATGAAGTTTAAGAGATTGTTAGACAGGTATATGGAGGAATTTAAGGTGGGGGGGTTATATAGGAGGCAGGGTTTGAGGGTCAGCACAACATTGTGGGCCAAAGGGCCTGTAATGTGCTATACTATTCTATGTTCTATCTCGGATCGCAAGACCCTGCAGTGGATATTGAGGTCAGCTGAGAAGATCATCAGGGTCTCTCTTCCCACCACTATGGACATTTACACTACACACTGCATCCGCAAAGCAAACAGCATTATGAAGGACCCCACACACCCCTCATACAAACTCTTCTTCCTCCTGCCATCTGGGAAAAGGCACCGAAGCACTTGGGCTCACAACCAGATTATGTAACAGTTTCTTCCTCCAAGCTATCAGACTCCTCAATACCCAGAGACTGGACTGACACCAACTTACCTCCCTCTATTGTGCCTTTTGTCTTGTCTATTATTTAGTGTAATGCCTGCACTGTTTTGTGTGCTTTATGCAGACCTGGGTAGGTCTGTAGTCTATTGTAGTTGTTTTTTTCTGTGTTGTTTTCAAGTACTGTTTCATGTAGCACCATGGTCCTGAAAAATGTTGTCTCATTTTTACTGTGTACTGTACCAGCAGTTATGGTCAAAATGACAATAAAAGTGACTTGACCTGACTTGACTTGAAAAGAATGATCATGAGCATGAAAAGGTTAATGTATGAGGAACAAACACAAAATGCCCACTATTGGAAAAAGTATAGTCTACGTTTCAGGCCGAGACCCTTCAGCAGGACTGGAGAGAAAAACTGAGGAATTGATTTAAAAGGTGGGGGAAGGGAGAGAGAAACACCAAGTGATAGATGAAACCTGGAGGGAATGGGGTGAAGTAAAGAACTGGGAAGTTGATTGGTGAAAAAGACAGAAGACCATGGAAGAAAGAGAAAGGGGAAGATCACCAGAGGGAGGTGATAAGGTGAGAGGGGGAACAGGGGATGGGAAATGGTGTGAAGTGGGGAAGGGGTTATTACCCGATGTTTGAGAAATCAATGTTCATGCCATCAGGTTAGAAGCTACCAGACTGCGACTCCTGCTGCTGACCTCAACGTCTCTAACAATCCAGAGCAGATTCAAAACCTGAACACCAGCTCCATCAGTGAAGGTTCCAATGACCTCGGACACTTCTAAAGTGCCGATTGCACAACTTCCAACTCCGACTCCCACCTTGACCTCCAGGCCTGGTCTTCATGCGCTGCCATTGGAACCCCCATAACCCCACCTCTCCTTACCCCACTGCCACTCCACAATCCCATCTCTATCAGGTCCCACCGCCAGCACTTGGGCCCTTTCACCCTACCATCCTTGATCACCCCAGACCCTCCTTCCCCTCAGACACTACCAAACTACTTCCCTCCCTCGATCCTAGCCCTCATTCGTGTCGGGTCTTCACCATCCCCTTTGACCTTCCCCTCTCTGAGGTAGAACGCTCTTTCCTCAGTAAGGGCTCCACCTTTGTCCCTCTGAGTCCACACCTCAGTGAGTTCCATACCTGCCATGATGCTAAGCTCTTCTTCAGCAGCCTATTTCTTTGGCAAGGACCCTCCATCCCACACTGATGACCCCTTCTCCTGTCTTCAACTATTCTTCTTTCCCTGGACACCCTGCCCTGGTCTTCTTCCTGCTCTGACCTTTTCATTGCCAACCAATGATATAGGAAGGAAAAGCAATGAGGTCCTGAAAAGAGAATTTAGAGAGCTAGCAGAAAGCTGAGAAGCAGGACCTCCTTGGTAGTAACTTCTGGATTACTGCCTGTGCCACGTGCCACTGAGGGTAGAAAGGGGATGATTTGTGATGCACCATCAATAACTCTTGGAGACGTGAGTAGGCTTTTATTGGCTGGAAGAAAGCACAAATAGCAAGCGACCACCACACAACATCCTGGAGACTGAGGAAGGGGCTGTGCCTCCAATCGCCTTTATACTGGGGTCTTTGGGAGGAGCCACAGGAGTGGTCAGCGGGGGGGGGGGGGGGGGAGGTGTCCAGACAGGTATATGTAGTTCACCACAATTTGGCAGATAAATGCATGGCTGAGAAGCTGGTGCAGGGGGCAGGGCTTCAGGTTCTTGGATTATTGGGATCTCTTCTGGGGTAGATATGACCTGTTCAAAAGTGATGGGTTGTATCTGAACCTGAGGGGACCAATATTCTCCTGGGCAGGTTTGTTAGAACTGTTGGGGAGGGTTTAAACTAACTTGGCAGTGGGGTGGGAACCGGAGAGAAGGGACTCAGGAAAGGATGGATGGTAAAAAATGTGAAGATAGCATGCAGTCAGATTGTCAGGAAGGGAAGGCAGGTGATGGGACTTAGTTGCAGCCAACAGGCTGAGTATCAAAACATTAGGATGCAGAGTCAGAAAGGACAGCAAATACGGTACTCAAGGTGTTGTATCTAAATGCATGCATTACAGATTGTCAGGTATGACGTTGTGGCCATCACTGAATCGTGGCAGAGGGGGTGGTGTGGGTCTACTGATAAGGAATGGCATCAAATCAGTAGAAAGATGTGACATGGGATTGGAAGATGTTGAATCCTTGTGGGTTGAGTTACGAAACTGCAAAGGTAAAAAGCTGTTGATGCCAATTATATACAGTACAGGCCTTCCAACAGTGGCTGGGAGGTGGACCACATATTATAACAGGAAATAGAATCAAATGGGCAATGTTATGGTAGTCATGGGAGACTTTAACATGAAGGTCGAATGGGAAAATCAGGTTGGTAATGGATCTCAAGAGAGTGAATTTGTTGAAAGCCTAAGAGATGTTTTTTCAGTGCATTTTGTTGTTGAGCCTACCGGGGGATCAGCTGTACTGGATTGGGTGCTATGTTTGTAATGAACAGGAGGTGATTAGCGAGCTTAAGGTAAAAGAACCCTTTTGTGTTCAACTTGACATTTGTTAGGGAGAAAGTAAAGTCTGATGTAGCAGTATTTCAGTGGAGTAAAGGAAATTAAAGTGGTATGAGAGAGGAGTTGGCCAAAGTAAATTGGAAGGAGTTGTCAGCAGAGCAGCAAAGGCGTGCATTTCTGGGAAAAATGAGGAAGGTGCAGGACATGTGTATTCCAAAAAAGAAGAAATACTCAAATAGTAAAATAGCACAGCTGTGGCTGACAAGGGAAGTCAAAGCTATTGTAAAAGCAAAAGAAAGATCATGCATCAAAGCAAAAATTAGTGGGAAGATAAGAGGATTGGGAAGTTTTTAAAAAACCTACAGAGAGCAACTAAAAAAGAAGGGAAAAGATGAAATATGAAAGCAAGCTAACAAATAATATTGGTGGATAGTTAAAGTTTTTTTTAAGTAGGTTAAAAATGTAAGAGAAATGAGAGTGGATATAGGACTGCTAGAAAATGAGGCAGGAGAAATAATAATGTGGACAAGGAGATGGCTGATGAACTAAATGAATATTTTGCTTCAGTCTTTACTGTGGAAGACACTAGCAGTATGCCTGATGTTGTAGTGTGCAAAGGAAGAGAAGTGGGTGCAGTTACTGTTACAAGGGAGAGGGTGCTCAAAAAGCTGAAAGACGTAAAGGTACATAAGTCACCCAGGCCGGATGAACTGCACCCTAGCGTTCTGAAAGAGATAGCGTTACAGATTGTGGTGGCATTAGAAATGATCTTTCAAAAAAATCACTGTTCTCTGGCTTGGTGCCAGAGGACTGGAAAATTGCAAATATCACTCCACTCCTTAAGAAAGGAGGAAGGCAGCAGAAAGGAAATTATAGACCAGTTAGCCTGACCTCAGAATTTGAGAAGATGTTGGAGTTAATTGTTAAGGATGAGGTTCAAAGGTTCAAGGGTTGTTTAATGTTAGAGAAATGTATACAATATACATCCTGAAATGTTTTTTCTTTTCAAACATCCATGAAAACAGAGAAGTGCCCCAAAGAATGAACGACAGTTAAATGTGAGAACCCTGAAGTCCCCCCCAGCTTCCCCTCCTGTGCGTAAGCAGCAGCAAGCAATGATTCCCCCACTGGCAAAAATAAACACGCATTGGTACTATCACTGAGCCCAAGCATGTGCTAAGCAATAGCAAAGACACAAAAGACACAGACCAAAGTTATCCAAAAAACTTTGCATTTCGTCTGAAATTTGACAGCCCACCGGTTCTCTCTCTCCCTGGTAAAGGAAGGGGAGAAGTCCCCCATTTTCACAGCGAGCGGGAGACATAACAACAACCTGCTGGTTTATGATCTTAAAAGTCTGGTTCCTCACTTTTTTCAAGCTCTGTGTCCGCAGTTCATCTGGCCCAGGTGACTTACTTACATACCTTTACATCTTTCAGCTTTTTGAGCACCCTCTCCCTTGTAACAGTAACTGCACCCACTTCTCTTCCTTCACACACTACAACATCTCCAGAGCCCCGAGATCTTAGGCTTCCGAATACGATTGAGATTCTCAGGCCAAACCCATGGCATGTCGAATAGTGGCCAGTCATGGAACCCTGAGAAGGGGGTCCCATTCCTGCAAAGAACCAAAGCCTGCAAGTAACTTCAGGTCAGGGTCTTCAAAAGAACCTTGAAAGGAAAAAATAAAGATATTAAAGGTGATGGAGAACTTGGTGATACAGGACAAGATAGTACAAAGTCACACACACAAAATGCTGGTAGAACGCAGCAGGCCAGGCAGCATCTACAGGACGAAATCCTAACAAAGGGTCTCAGCCTGAAACATTGACAGTGCTTCTCCCCATAGATGCTGCCTGGCCTGCTGTGTTCCACCAGCATTTTGTGTGTGATGCTTGAATTTCCAGCATCTGCAGATTTCCTCGTGATAATACAAAGTCAGCATGGTTTCCTTCAGGGAAAATTCTGCCTGATGGATCTGTTGGCTCTGTTGCAAGTTTGTAGATGATAGGAAGATTGGTGGAAGGGCAGGGACTGTTGAGGAAACAGGTAGGAAACAGAAGGACTTAGACAGATTAGGAGAATGGGCAAGAAAGTGGCAAGAAAAGTGTAATGTTGGAAAATATATGGTCATACATTTGTTAGTAGAAATAAATGAGTGGACTATTTTTTAAACAGGGAGAAAATACAGGAATCTGAATTCAGAGGGACTTGGGAGTCCTTGTGCAGAACATCTTAAAAGTTAACTTATAGGTTGAGTTGGTAGCGAGGAAGGCAAATGTCATATTAGCATTCATTTCAAGAGGTCTAGAATACAAGAGCAATGATGTGCGGCTTTATAAGGCACTGGTGAGGCCTCACCTGGAGTATTGTGAACTGTTTTGGGCCCCTCATCTTAGAAAAGATGTGCTGGCATTGGAGAGAGTCCAGAGGAGGTTCACAAGCATGATTCAAGGCATGAAAGGGTTATCACACGAGGAACATTTGATGGCTCTGGGTCTGTACTTGCTGGAATTCGGAAGGATGAGGGGAGATCTCATTGAAACCTTTAAAATGTTGAAAGGCCTAGATAGAGCAGATGTGGAAAGGATGTTTCCCATGGTGGGAGATTCTAGGGCAAGAGGGCACTGACTCAGGATAGAGGGGTGCCTTTTCAAAACAGAGATTCTGAGAAATTTCTTTAGCCAAAGGATGGTGATTTTGTGTAATTTGTTGCCACATGCAGCTGTGGAGACCAGGTTATTGGGTGCATTTAAGGCAGAGATTAATATGTTTTTGATTAGACATGGCATCAAAGGTTACAAGGAGAAGGCTGGGAACTGGGGTTGAGGAGGACATAGAAAAAAAGGGTCAGCCATGATTGAATGGTGGAGCAGACTCAATGGGCCAGATGACCTTATTCTGCTGCATGTCTTATGGTCTAACTGCTGATGGGACATTAATCATCTAGACTTTAACATACCTCTCCCCTATTCTAACCTCACTCTATGAATACTCTGCTCTCGATTTCCTCTGCTCTAATCCTAACCTCACCATCAAACCCACATGTAAGGGGTTGCTGTAGTGGTGTGATGAACTAACCTCTACCTTGCTGAGGCCTAACGCCAACTCTGACACTTTTTCTTATTTACCCCTTGGAACACCAGGCCATTGACTCCCACACCACTGCCAAACTTATTGATTTTGGGGATCTCCCACCCACTGTCACCAACCTCACAGTTCCCGCACCCTGCACCTTCCATTTCTACCTCCTACCCAAGAACCAGAAACCCTCTTGTCCAGGCAGACCCATTGTTTCAGCTTGTTTCTGTCCCACAGAACTCATATCTGCATATCTCGACTGTTTTATCCCCCTGGTTCAGTCCTTTCCTACCTATATCCATGACACCTCACACACTCTTGATATTTGCAAGGATTTCAAGTTCCCTGACCCCTGTCATCTTATTTTTACTATGGATGTCCAGTCCATATACTCTCCATACCCCACCAAGAAGGCCTCAAAGCTCTCCTGTGGTCAAGGGGACCTAACCAGTTCCCCTTGACCACAATTCTCCTCCGCCTAGTAGAACTTGTCCTCACTCTCAACTATTTCTCCTTTGACTCCTCCCACTTCCTACAAACAAAAGGGGCAGCCATGGGCACTTACATGGGTCCCAGCTATGCCTACTTGTTTGTCAGCTATGTGGAATAGTCAATGTTCCAAGCCTACACTGGTTACTATCCCTCACTTTTCCTGTGCTACATCAACGACTACATTGGTGCTACTTCCTGCACCTGTGCTGAAATTGACAACCTCATCCACTTTATTTCCAACTTCCACCCTGCCCTCAAATTCACCTGGTCCATTTCCAACACTTCCCTTCCAAGAGACAATAGGTGCAGAAGTAGACCATTTGGCCTTTCGAGTCTGCACCGCCATTTTGAGATCATGGCTGATCATCTACTATCAATACCCGTTCCTGCCTTGTCCCCATATCCCTTGATTCCCCTATCCATAAGATACCTATCTAGCACCTTCTTGAAAGCATCCAGAGAATTGGCCTCCACCATCTTCCGAGGCAATGCATTCCAGGCCCCCACAACTCTCTGGGAGAAGAAGTTTTTCCTTAACTCTGTCCTAAATGACCTACCCCTTATTCTCAAACCATGCCCTCTGGTACTGGACTTTCCCAGCATCTGGTTCATATTTCCTGCCTCTATCTTGTCCAATCCCTTAATAATCTTATATGTTTCAATCAGATCCCCTCTCAATCTCCTTAATTCCAGCTTTTGCAAGCCCAGTCTCTCTAACCTCTCTGTGTAAGACAGTCCAGACATCCCAGGAATTAACCTCATGAATCTACGCTGCACTTCCTCTACAGCCCGGAGGTCCTTCCTTAACCCTGGAGACCAAAACTGTACACAATACTCCAGGTGTGGTCTCACCAGGGCCCTGTACAAATGCAAGAGGATTTCCTTGCTCTTGTACTCAATTCCCTTTGTAATAAAGGCCAACATTCCATTAGCCTTCTTCACTGCCTGCTGCACTTGCTCATTCGCCTTCAGTGACTGATGAACCAGGACTCCTAGATCTCTTTGTATTTCTCCCTTACCTAACTCTATACCATTCAGATAATAATCTGCCTTCCTGTTCTTACTCCCAAAGTGGATAACCTCACACTTATTCACATTAAACGTCATCTGCCAAGTATCTGCCCACTCACCCAGCCTATCCAAAGTCACCCTGAATTCTCCTAACATCCTCATCACATGTCACACTGCCACCCAGCTTAGTATCATCAGCAAATTTGCTGATGCTATTCTCAATGCCTTCATCTAAATCATTGACGTAAGTTGTAAACAGCTGTGGTCCCAATACCGAGCCCTGTGGCACCCCACTAGTCACCACCTGCCATTCCAAGAAACACCCATTCACCGCTTCCCTTTCTCGATCTCACTGTCTCTATTTCCAGAGACACTGATGTCTATTATAAGCCATTGGACTCTCACTGCTACCTGGACTACACATCGTCCCACCCTACTACTTGTAAAAACGCCATCCACTTTTCTCAATTCCTTTGTCTTCACTGCATCTGCTCTCAGGATGAGTCTTTTCATTCTAGAATGAAGGAGATGTCCTCCTTTTTCAAAGAAAGTGGCTTCCCTTCTTCCATCATCGATGCTGTCCTCAACTACATCTCTTCCATTTCACACATGTTTGTTCTTACCCCATCCTCCCGCCAGCCTACCAGGAATAAGGTCCTCACCTACCACACCATCGGCCTCTGCGTCCAGCATGTAATTCTCCAAAATATCCACCATTTCCAATGCGATCCCACCATCAAGCTCATTCCCCCCCCCACACTTTCAACTTTCCCTACGCAACTCCCTTGTCCATCGTCCCTCCCCACTGATCTCCCTCCTGGAACTTATCCTGGCAAGTGGAACAAGTGCTACACCTGCCCCTACACCTCCTCCCTCATTCCCATTCAGGGCCCTAAACAGTCCTTCCAGGTGAGGCAACACTTCACCTGTGAGTCAATTGGGGTCATTTAAGGTGTTCGGTGCTCCAAGTATAGCCTCCTGTATATCGGTGAAATCTGACGTAGATTGAGAGACCGCTTCACTGAGCACCTATGCTCCATCCACCAGGAAGAGCGAGATCTCCCAGTTGCCACCCATTTTAATTCCACTTCCCCTTCTAATATCCATGACTTCCTTCACTGTCGTGATGAGGCCACTTTTAGGTTGGAGGAACAACACCTGGGTAGCCCCCAAGCTGATGGATATCAACTTCTCAAACTTCTGGTTATGCCCCGCCCACCCCTTCACCATTTCCCATCCCCTTTTCCCTCTCACACCTTATCTCCTTGCCTGCACATTGCCTCCCTCTTGTGCTCCTCCCCCCCTTCTTTCTTCCACAGCCTTCTGTCTCTTTCACCAATCAACTTCCCAGCTTTTTGTTTCCCCCTCCAGGTTTCACCTATTACTTGGTGTTTCTCTCTCCCCTCCCCTAATCTTTGAATCAACTTTTTTCCAGTCCTGCTGAAAGTGAAGGGTTTCAGCTCAAAACGTTAACTGTTCTTTTTTCCATAGATGCTGCCTGGCCTGCTGATTTTCTCCAGCATTCTGTATGTGTTGCTCGGATTTCTAGCATCTTCAGATTTTCTCTTGTAATGTATGAGGAATGTTTGAGGACTCTGGGCTTGTTCTCACTGGAGTTTAAAACAAAGTGGTGGTGGTGGTGGTGGGGGGGGGTGGGTAGATCTCATTGAAAGCTATCAAATATTCAAAGACCTAGAAGGGAATGGACCAGGGAATCCAGGACCAGATGGCGCAGGCTCAGTTTATAAGGGTGTTCCTTTGGAAGAGAGATGAGGAGGAATTTCTTTAGCCTGTGGCTTTCCAACCCAGGATCCATGGTCCCCTTGTTTAATGGCATAAAAAAAGTTTGGGAACCCTGCTTTAGCGAGACGCTGGTGAATCTTTGAAATTTATCTGCACTGTCAGCTTTGGAGACCAAGTCACTGGGTATATCTAACGCAGAGGTTGATTTGTTCTTAATTAAGGGAAAAGGGAGTAGAATGGGGTTGAGCTTGATAATAAATCAGCCATGATGGAATGGCAGAGCTGACCCAATGACCTCATTCTATTCCTATGTCTTATGATCTCGTGGGGGCAGGCCTGCTAACAATTGACGGCAGCTGAGTTACAGGACTGTATGTGTGGGTGATGGGGTGGGGGGGAGCAGCAGGGAGGGTGGAGAGTGCACGAGGTCCAGAGATTGCTGTGTTTTATAGGCAGGACTCCAGCAGTTCGGTACTGGCAGTATTACAGCTGACAGTGCAGAAGGAATGTGTGAGAAAGAACCCCCTCACCAATGTGGGCATTTCCTCATGTATTCCCATTGGCACTAGCACATTCTCCTCATCTCCCTCCCTCCCTCATTGCCAGTATCTCATCGCTGTCCTCCTGGGGCCGGCCTATGCCACCCCTCATTCCCATTCCCAATGTAGTCTGGTGTCTCCCCTCCCCCAGAACATTGTGACAAACTCCATTTCTCTCCAGCAGATTGGTTGGCTCTCCTTTTCTCAATTCTAAATAATATCCAGTCCTCTGACCATTGCCATTTTGGTAGTTTTATGAGCCACACACACAAAATGCTGGAGGAACACTGCAGTCCAGGCAGCATCTAAGAAAAGAGTACAATTGATGTTTTGGCCTGAAATGTTGACTGTACTCTTTTCTTAGATGCTGCCTGGCCTGTTGAGAGTTCCTCCAGCATTTTGTGTGTGTTGCTTGGATTTCCAGCATCTGCAGATTTTCTCTTATTTGAGTTTTTAGTGCCTCTTCTTTGGAACCAATACCAACTCTAATTTTCTTCTGAAACTATCTTTTCTGACTTATTTTTCTGTGCTGGTCAATAATTATGTCTATAAATGCCAGCATGCCATTTGCCTTCTTCAGCCTCATTCAGCCAACATTGCATCCTGTTAGCCAATTTTCATTTGATCTCAAGGGCTCCAAGCTATGTAGTCAAATACTGATTCCATGCAGATTACATCAATCATGCTCACCCATCGATTTGAAAGAATTCCCCTATCCAAACCACAGTGTCTACTTTGTTATCCACTCTACAATTGGGCTAAAGATTCAAAAGCCTGAAAGCATATACCACCGATTTCTAAGGACTGCTTCTACCCTGCTGTTATAGACTCTTGAATGGGCATCTTGTACGACAAGATGCACTCTTGACCTCACAATCTACCTCAATATCATCTTGCACTTCATTGTTTGCCTTCATTGCACTTTCTCTGTAGCTGTTTCACTTTCACCTGCACTGTTACTGTTTTTATCTCATTTATCTCAATGCATTGTGTAATAAATTCATCTGTACGCAAGACAAGCTTTTCAATGTATCTATTTTCTGTCCATATTGTATTTTTATTGTGTTTATTATAGTAATCAGTACATGTGCCAATAATAAAATAATTCTAATTCCAATTCCTTTTCCAACTACTGATTAATCTGAACCTTGAAATATTTCCAACTCCTTCCCTCCCAGAGATTAACTACCAATAACTACCAAATGGGAAATTAGAAGCAGCTTAGCCCAGCCTCTTACACCGCCAGTGAAGGTGGCTTGAGTTAGTGATAAGGTAACAGAGTCCTGTTATGGGAGTAACTACTGTCATGGTAAGGGCAATTACCTTATTCATATTTAATGTTGATAATTAAACCATCTTCATTTCCTTGCTTCAAGTTACAAGATCGAAGATTGTTTGTTATTTCCTGTACACAAGTGTAAAGGAGATCAAAATACCTGTTACTCCAGATCTGATGCATCAGAAAAAAATAGGCAAGATAACGAACACAGCAAATATAAACACCTAAGATAGCTTATTTAAATAGGTTGATTATACATTCTAGTGACAGGAAATAATAAAGTAGTGGTGGAGTTAGCGGGTGGAAGTTTTGATCAGCTTTACTGCTTGGGGAAAGTAACTATTTTTGAGACTGGTGTGGATGCTATGCAGCTTCCTCCCTGATGGGAGTGGGATGAACAGTTCAGGAAGAGGTTGGGTGTGATCCTTCATGATGTTACTGGCATTTTTCTGGCACCTTTCTGTAATACATCTTGATGGTTCAAAGTTCAAAGTAAATTTATTATCAAAGCGCATACATGTCACCATGTACAACCCTGTGGTTCATTTTCTTGTGGGCATTCCCAGTAAATACAAGAAACAGGAGAATCAATGAAAGACCACACCCAATAGGATAGACAGCAATCTGTATCTATATTTTGTCTGTTTTGTGCATTTATTATAGTAATTTGTCACATGGATTGGAGTGTAGTAGAAATAAATGAGTATACTTCAGTATTCACATTTGGTCTTAGCTGTTAGTAAGGGACAGCTGGGGAATTATTTTTTTTGTTGACTGCTATTTGACTGCTTATTACTCTATTAAAACTCTAATTAGACTGTTATATCATTAATTTAATTTCATTAGTTTTTTTATTGCTACAAGGTCATTTATTTTTGCTGGTTTTGTAATAAAGGATCAAACGTACCTTTTTCAATTTGGAAATGCATTATTTGGAAATACGTCATACAGTGACGATTGCCCTGGCTTAGTCTCTCAGAGATTTAGGTTTGTTTTCAAGTAACCGTTACACAACCAATTAGCCAAAAAAGAAACCAACAACAAATGGTGCAAATGAAAGAGAAAATAATAATAAATAAATATATAAGTAATAAATATCGAGAATAGGAAAGAGTTCTTAAAAGGGATTCTATAGGATGTGGGAACATTTAATGATGGAGCAAGTGAATTTGAGTAGCCATCCCCTTTGGTTCAAGAACCTAATGGCTGTGGGGTAATAACTGTTCCTGAATCTCATGATGTTTATCCCAAGGCTCCTGGACCTTCTTTGTGATTGCAGATGCAAGAAGAGAGCATGTCCTGGGGGGTGGAGATTCTAGATGATGGATATGGCATTCCTGTGACATCAGGCTTTTCCCATAATAGACTGACTGTATCCACTACTTTTTGTAGGTTTTTCTGTACAAGAGCATTGATGTTTCCATATCAGGCTACGATTGTGGGTAGGCTGGTGCTGGTGATGCATTGGGCAACTTTGAGTGCCAGTTGTAGAGCCTTCCTGTCTGCCACAGTGCAATTTCCTTACCATGCAGTGATGCAGCTTGTCAGGATGCTCTCTACTGTGCATTTGTAGAATGATGTGAGTATGGATATGCAAAGTCCAGCACTCTTCAGCATCCTCAGAAAATAGAGGCAATAATGATCTTTTTTGGCTGTATAGGATGAGAGAGGAGACAGATTGGTCCCAGAAAGCGCAAGAATTCACCAGGGTTCATTATTTCATTAGATGTAGGAGCAGCTCAGACACAGCTCTCGTGAGAGAGACACAACACAGAAACAGACCACCCATATCCACTCAAAATGTTGGTGGAACATAGATGCTGCATGGCCTGCTGTGTTCCACCAGCATTTTGTGTGTGTTGTACCCATATCCACTGAACACTTAGCACTGTTACTTCCAGTTCTTAAGGGTTGATGATTCCAGGGGTAAACTGTGTTGGATCTGAAGATAATATTGTCCAGAAAATTCTTCGAAGGGAAGAAAGAAACACAATCTTATGGTTACAGCCTTATTAGATGTTCGTTACAGAGAAACAACAGGAAAACACAACAGTAGTGAACTAACTCCAACTGTAAGCAATTCTGCTGTAAGTAAGGAGGTAATAAAAATAATTCACGTTTGGTGTTTGTGCTGAAAGCTATTTCAAAGTGGATAGATAAGTTCAAGTTCAAGTTCTGCTCCAATGTCAGTCAACCATATAAATGTATATTGCTAAATGAAGCAACATTCCTTCAGATCAAAGCACGCAACATAGTACATAATTCACACATGTTGGATTGTTTAGCTGATATTATCATTGCAGTTTAACAATTAATTACCTTCTTGTATTTCATATAATTATCTATATGCATTTAACTGTTTAGTATGTTTCCTAGTGGTCGCAGTATATCTATGTTGTTCAGCATGTTGCCTTGTGGTTACATTTCTTTGTGTCATTCTGGAAGCTTCTAGGTATTACATTATTTGAATAGGAGCTATCTGATTCATTAACTCTTGTCTACAAGTTTGAATGGATTTTTTTATCTGTGGTATATGAAGCATGTTGGCCACTTTTTTCTGTTGTTTGTTCTATATTTAACACTCAAGTTTGGCTAGCGGCTTACTCTAGGGGAAGACAGCCTCCAGCTCGGCCAAACTTACATTCTCCCCCCACCAAATTTAGTCATGTCCTCATGACGTTGAGATAATTTGCTAACCCTTCCTGCAAAACACAAAGGCCAAACCAGCTGTGATATAGTTCCCCAAACAGCTGGGGTTGCACTCTGTTCCCCCGGTGCTACCTAGGCCAGCCTATCCAGTGATCTCCTGATTATGTGAGACCTCCGCACCCCATCATCTACCTCTTCATGCTCTGACATGGTCTACCCAGCGAGGCCTCACTCGTGCCCATCGGCAACTCAGACCCCTCTGTCCCCGGAAAGCCCTGCTTCATCCCTTGCAGGGCCCCGCCGCAACCTAGGCTGTCCACAGATAGACCCCCCCCCAAATTTCACCTGACTCAGTGGGAGGGGATTGGAGTCTCTTCCTCATTCAATGCAGGGTTAGCAAAAGGCAGCATATACCACACATTCAGGTCCTCTACTCCGAACCAGTATCAAACTCAGTGGTGGGGGCCAGCTTAACCTCTCCCGCTGTCTGTCCCGTTATCGCCCAGCGTTTCCACAGAGTCCTCTTACTAGATGTAGGCTCCAGGTCGGGCTCTGGGTCTACCTGCACCTCTTGTCCCATGGGAAGCAGGTGGTTCCGATGGGGAATCTTGACAGGCCCATTCCCGTCCTCTGGTTTCACCTGGAAAACTGGTTGGTTTGACATCTGACTCTCCACCACATAGGGCGCAGCTGCCCAGCAGTCAGCCAACTTATGCTCTCCAGGTAGCCCCAAATTCCTTATGAGGACTCGGCCTCCTGGCAGAAGTTGGGAGAACCTCACCTTTTGATCATACCTCCTCTTATTTCCTTGATTCTGCTTGACAGCTGTGACTCCAGCTAATTCATAAGCCCTTTTCAGCTCTCTTTTCATGTCAGATACATACTTCAGATAAGTCTTCGGTGGTAAATCACCTTCATAGCTTCATTTTGGGTACAGCTGTAACTATGAACCAGATGTCCAATATGTTGACTCCACCTGCTCTTCTTGCTGATCTCCAAGGTCCCAAGCATGACTAGCAAGGTCTGGTTAAACCTCTCAGGCTGGGGAACACTGTGCAAGAGATAGGGAGTGGTCCTTGACGTCGCGACTCCAAGCATGCCCAGTAACTCATGGATGAGTCTGCTCTCAAAATCCCGTCGCTGATCACTATATATCCACCTGGGAATGCCGTAATAAATGAAATATTTCTCCCATAACACCTTTGCCACCGTAGATGCCCTCTGGTCCTTGGTAGGGAAAGCCTGTGTAGTGATCCGTGATGACTAAGACATTCGCCATGTTGCTGGCATCAGGTTCTATTGACAGGAAATCCATACACACAAGGTCCGGGAGCCCTGCACTCTGCATGTGGGACAAGGGAGCTTCCCTCGTAGGCAGTGTCTTCCGCCATATGCATTGCATGCATGACTTGCAGTATTCTTCTTTCTCTGACTTCATTTGGGGCCAGTAAGACCGGTCTCTGAGCTATCCATAGATCTTTTCAACCCCTGAATGTCCAGAATCATCATGAAGTGACTTCAAAGCAATCCTCCGAAACTTCTCGGGGAGAACCAGCTGGCAACACTGGGGTTGGTCCGGGGGGTTGACCCGGTATAGAATCTGGTTCCACAACTCCAACCATTCTCTCAGTAATGGAGGCACCTCCGCGTGTTTCGTTTGCTCTGCTTGAGCCATGTCTCCCTTTTCAACCGCTGCCCAAATGGTACCAATGCCCAGATCATCTCGCTAAGCAGCAGCCCCTTCCCCGGAAGTCAAATCCGGCAGCTGATTTGTCTTCAGAGCAGTCAGGTTACAGTGAACTTGGGGTATGGCTTCATCAGAAGCTCCCAATTGATTGACCGATTGATCCTGCCCCCCTTTCCCTCTGTCTTCACGGTGATGTCAAACTGACACATGACCTTCAGCCCCGGGGCAGGAACGCTCTCCCACTCCTCGTCCCTGTCCAATCCCTCAAGTGCTTGTCAGGACAAAGTATCAGTATCAATGTTCCTGCTTCCCTGACCAGTATTTCAGGATGAAATCATAGGCAGACAACGCCACCAACCACCGATGGCCTGTGGCATCCAATTTCACTGAGGTCAGGATATAAGTTAGGGGGTTGTTGTCTGTCCTTACCTCAAACTTGGCCCTGTAGAGGTAGTCACTCAGCTTATCCACCACTGCCCATTTCAATGCCAGAAATTCCAACTTGTGCGTGGGATAGTTTTTCTTGGAGGGTGACAGACTCTGGCTGACAAATGCAATGGGTCTCAGCCTGATACAGGATGCCCCCTAAGCCCTCCTGGCTGGCATCTGTGTGCAGTACATACAGCAAGCGGGGTTCTGCAAAACCCAGCACCGGTGACTGAAAAGGCCCCTCACATTTTGCATCCCACCTCAGTCCAAAGGCTAAAATACTGTCCACCCTCCTGCACTTTCTTCCCCAAGGGAGGGTAACCGCACAGAAGCTGTTTCAATGAGTGACTCACTTTTGCGTAGCCCTTCGTGAACGACAGAACCCGAGGAACGAGCATAGAGTGCTCACAGTCTGTGGACTTGGTCAAGTGGTCACTGCTTCTATCTTAGCCGGGTCTGTAGCTACTCCACCCCATGAGACTATGTGCCCCAAATAGCTAACAGATGTTTTGCAGAACTGGAACTTGTCCAGGGAAAGTTTTAACCCTTCAGCTTTCAGGCAGCTTAGCACCTTCAACAGACTCGCCTCATGTTCTTCCAAGGATCCACACACTATGAGGTCATCCACCTGCCCCAATACCCCACGCAAGTTCATATCCCTCACTGTCTTCTCCATGACCCACTGGAAGGTTGCAGGGGCTCCTGATATACCTTGGGGCATCCTTTCAGACTGGAAGAATCCCAGGAGACATATAAAGGCTGTTTTCTCTTTATCAGCCTTACTCATCAGGATCTGAAAATATCCACACCCTCAAGTCTACCACACTGAACCTCTTTGCACGACTCAGGCAGGCCAGCGTGTCTTCAATCTTCAGGGCAGTTTACGGGTCAGGGATAGTGTGCCTGTTCAGAGTCCTATAGTCCACACACATCCGTACCTTCCCATTCTACTTTTGGGCCACTACTATTAGGGATTCATAGGGGCTTTGGGACTCGGTGATGATCCCAGCTTCCTTCAACTTACACAAAAACTGCCAGATGTCTTCCTCCTCTGCGGGGGCCAGTCTCTGCGACTACTCTCTAAACGGGGTGTCCTCAGTCACCCAGGTAATGTGACGCATGCTCTTGGAACAACCCACATCAAACTTGTCAGTGGAAAAGACACCTTCCAGCTCCAACATCTTCCCTACCAGCCTCCTCATCCAACCTGGCGGCACTGGGGAGTCCCTGAAGTTGAATGACTCAGTGGTCAACTTCCCCATTTTTCCAATAGTTTCCCCCCAACTTGCTTCACAGGGGCTCTAGACATTACCGTCACCGGGAACAAATGCGCCAGGGGCATCCTCCGCTTGAAGGTGACCTCCCTCTTCATAGTGTTCCGGACAATCACTGCCATCTTGCGTTCCTGTACAACCGAGGGCTCCTGCAATTCGGGCCTCACCAGTACCCCAGCAGGAAATCCTGACTCACCCTCATGGTCTTCCGGAGCATCCACTAAGAGGGCTTTGGCCTCAGGCACTCCGGGAAATTTGGGGGTGCCCATCACTCTTGCTACTTTCCTGGGCTGTACCACCATTGGCTTCAACTGGGTGAACCACGCAGGCCCTTGTTTAAATTCAGTATCCAGCCCAATGCAGCCATGCACTTCCTCAAAAGCAGCTCGAAACCTTGGGTGTAAGGACAATGTTCCCAGAAAGCAGGATCTCCTTGAGAAGTTTGTGAGGGTTTGGCATGGCATCTAAAACTCTGACAAACTCCTATCAATGTGTGTTGAGAGTATATTGACTGCCTGCATCATAGGCAGGTATGGAAACACCAATGCCCTTGAACAGAAAATCCTACAGAAAGTAATTGATATGGCCCAGTCCATCATGGATAAAGCCCTCCCCACCACTGAACACATCTAAGAGGAGCACTGTCACAGGAAAGTAGCACCCATCAAAAAAAAACCCCAACACCCAAGCCATCTCTCTACTGCCATCAGGTAAAAGGTACAGGAGCCTCAAGACCCACAACACTGGGTCCAGGAATGGTTGTTATTTCTCAACAAACAGGCTCTTGAACCAGAGGGTATAATTCACTCAATATAGAGTCATTGTGTCATAGGGAAGTATATCACAGACTATTCATCCCATCTCATCCATGGCAAAATACTTAAACTGCCAAGTCCCATTGGCCTGCACCCAGACCACTGCCCTCCATTCCTCTGTCATCCATTTATTTATTGAAACTTCTCTTAATTTGAGCTTGCATGTACTACATGTGCTGGCAGCACATTCTACACTCTCATGTTCCCTTTAAACTTTTCATCTTTTACCTATAACCCATGAATTCTAGTTGTAGTCCCTTCCAACCTCAGTGGAAAAAGCTTGCTTGCATTTACCCTATCTATACCCTTCATAATTTTGTATACTGCTATCAAATCTCCCTTTAGATATCTTTGTAAATTTTCTCTGAGCTCTTTCAACCTTATTTACATCTTCCCCATAGGTAGGTGACCAAAACTGCACACAATTCTCCAAATTAGGCCTAACAAATGTCTTATACAACTTCAACATTACATCCCATCTCCTGTACTCAATACTTTGATTTATGAAGGCCGATGTGCCAAAATCTTTCTTTATGACCCTATCTGCCACTTTCAATGAATTATCGACTTGTATTCCCAGATCCTTTTGCTCTACCACACTTCTTAGTGCCCAACCGTTCACTGTGTAAGACTGACTGGTTGGCCCTCCCAAAGAGTAGCACCTTGCCTTTGTCTGCATTAAATTCCATCTGCCATTTTTCAGCTGGTCCAGTCCTCGTTGCAAGTTTTGATAGTCTTCCATGCTGTTGACTACACCCCCAAACTTGGTGTTATTCCAAAATTTGTTGATCCAGTTAACCACATTATTGTCCAGAACATTGATATAGATGACAAGCAACAATGGACTCAACACTGATCCCTCTGGCATTCCATTAGTCACAGACCTTTGACCAGAGAGGCTCTACTCTTTGTTTTTTTTTCAGAAAACCAATATTTAATCTGTTTACTATATCATCTTGAATGACAAGTGACTAATCTCTCCTGTTCAACTTCCCCTGTGGGATCTTAACTGCCTAGCTTTCGTCAACTTTTGAAAAACCCGATAAAATTGGTTAAGCATGACCTAACATGCACAAAGCCATGGTGACTATCCCTGATCAGTCCATGTCATTCCAAATGCTTATATATCCAATGACTTTCCCATCACTGATGTAAGGCTCACCAGCCAATAATTTCCTGGTTTATTTTTAGAGCAAAACAACATCAGCTATCCTCTAATCCTCCAGTACCTTGACTGTCACTAAGGATCATATAAATATCTCTGTTTGAGCCCCTACAATTTCTGCACTTGCCTCCCACAAAGTCTTGGGGATTTATCCACTCTGCCTCAAGACAGCAAACACCTCCTCCTCTGTAACCTGTATAAGGTCGATGACCTTGCTGCTTCTTTGCCTCACTTCAATAGACTCTGTGTTCATCTCCTGAGTAAATACAGATGCAAAAATCCATTTAAGATTTCCTGCATCTCTTTTGGCTTTATGCATGGATTATCTTCTGATCTTCCAGAGTATCAATTTTGTCCCTTGCAATCCTTTTGCTCGTAACGTATCTGTAGAATTCCTTAGGATTCTGCGTCCCCTTGTCTGCTTGAACAACCTCATGTTTTCTTTTCATTCTCCCGATTTGTAAGAAAATCATTCGCTCCTACGAGGAAATCTGCAGATGCTGGAAATTCAAACAACACACACAAAATGCTGATGGAACACAGCAGGCCAGGCAGCATCTATAAGGAGAAGCACTGTCGTTGTTTCAGGCTGAGACCCTTCGTCAGGGCTAACTGAAAGGAGAGATAGTAAGAGATTTGAAAGTAGTGGGGGGAGGGGGAAATGTGAAATGATAGGAGAAGACCAGAGGGAGTGGGATGAAGCTAAAAGGTGATTGGCGAAAGTGATACAGAGCTGGAGAAGGGAAAGAATCATGGGACGGGAGGCCTTCGGAGAAAGAAAGGGGGAGGGTGCACCAGAGGGAGATGGCGAACATGCAGAGTGATGGGCAGAGAGAGAGAAAAAAATCCGAACAACTAAATATGTCAGGGATGGGGTAAGAAGGAGAGGAAGGGTATTAATGGAAGTTAGAGAAGTCAATGTTCATGCCATCAGGTTGGAGGCTACCCAGCCGGTATGTAAGGTGTTGTTCCTCCAACCTGAGTGTGGTTTCATTTTGACAGTAGAGGAGGCCATGGATAGACATATCAGAATGGGAATAGGATGTGGAATTAAAATGTGTGGCCACTGGGAGATCCTGCTTTCTCTGGCGGATAGAGTGTAGGTGTTCAGCGAAACGGTCTCCCAGTCTGTGTCGGGTCTCAGCAATATATAAAAGGCCACGGCGGGAGCACTGGACACAGTATACCACTTCAGCCGACTCACAGGTGAAGTGTCACCTCACCTGGAAGGACTGTCTGGGGCCCTGAATGGTGGTGACAGAGGAAGTGTAAGGGCAGAATAAGTGCTGCCTGGCCTGCTGTGTTCCACCAGCATTTTGTGTGTGTCATTTGTTCCTACCTGCCTTTACCTGTGACACACCTTTTTTTTGTTAACCAGGGCCCCAATATTTCTTCAAAACCAAGGTTCTCTAAACATGTTATCTTTACTTTTTTATTCTGACAGGCACATACAAGCTTTGTATGCTCAAAATTTCACTTTGAAGGCCTCTTACTTCACTCGCCCCATCAGTGAACGGTTCCTACAACCTATGGACCCACTTTCAAAGAGTCTTCATCTCAGGTTCTCAATATCTATTGTTTATTTGTTTATTTTTTTATATTTGCACAATTTGTTGTCATTTGCACAATGCTTGTTTGTTTGTCTTGTCGGGTGCCATCTGCATGGTTCTTTGATTTATTGAGTACACCTGCAGGAAAAAAATTCACAGTTGTACATAGTGATAGGTATGTACTTTGATAATAAGTTTACTTTGAACTTTGAAATAAAGGAGTGAAAAAACAACATTAAGTGATTAAGTGTAATTGAGTCAAAGTGTATTGTATGGTGCTAAGAGACCAGCTGAAGCAATATTGGAAAATTCTGCAGGGACTTTAAGATTGTGGTCTTACCAGTGATGCAGCTGGTGGCACTTCTCCTTGGGAAATACCCTCTCTATTTGAAAATCCTCTGAGACAGTGACACTATCCTAACCAAGGAATTACATGATGGCCTTTAGTGACTCAAGTGAGCATGATAATGATGAAACAATAGGATCGGCAGCTTTGTCCCAACTTGCTTTAATAAAGACTAAGGGAGTTAAGACTTGCAGAACTAAAGATGGAATCTGTTAACGTGGATTGACAGTGGATTACCAGGTTGCTAATCAACATATCAACAATCTAACATCTATAGTGGCAGATTTCCCAAAGTAAGTGGGAAGTCACTGAGCATTGTGCAAAAGCCGTTAAGTCAGCTGTTACCTACAACAGTCTAACAACTGCGTTCATTTATGGGTTTGTGTGACTACAGCAGAGCATGGGTTGATTCATATGCTGAAATTATTCAACTGCAAAGCAATTAGCTGAAGAGCAGTTAGTGCTCAGATAACTTTGAGACTCTTAATAAAGAACAACTGAAGTTGTTTTAAACTTTAAAGTTAACATTGCATACTGTATCTGCATTCAGAATATTTGATACAGTACAGGTAAACCATTTACTTTGTATGTCAATAAGAAACTCATGATGGCAGTCTTCACTGAAGAGCACGGCACCTGCAGCATCTTATTGATGATTACTCTGCTAAAGGTCTTTACATTGATGGCTTCTCAATGATTGAGGTGAGGATTGAAATGGTTGGATGGGCAGTGCTCTCTGAGATTGAAATGCTGGATTCGGAAAGCATGGCTACTGGTATCTCTGTGCAACAGGCAGAACTGGCAGCTCTGATTGAAGCCTGTAGTTGGCAGAAGGAAGATTAGCTAATACTTATAATAATTCTCGGTATACTTTTGGAATTGTTCATGATTTTGGAAACTTATGGAGACAAAGGGAATTTCTTGCAACTGTTGGAACTCCAATCAAGGTGGCCAACGAGTACAAGAACTCATGAATGTCATACAATCGCTGTTATAAATTGCTATTTTAAAATGTATTAACAGCTATTGCATAATGGCTACAATGGAAGGCTAAGGAAATCATTCACAGATGAAATTATGAAAAAAGCAGCAGGGGAAGAAATGAAAGAAGTTAAAAAGCTCAAAGAATTGGAAGAACTATTGAGGGCATATGCGGTAAGCCTGACAAATGAAATTATGGAAACAAAGTTAGATCCTGTATCACAGACGAACATATTCAGGAGATCTAACCTCAATACTCTAACCGGGAAAAGTGGTTCTGGATGGAGAATGGTGGGAAGTTAAATAGTGAAGGAACATGGAGATATGGCACTAATCATAGTTCCAACAGCATTACTTCCTTTTCTGTTACAGCAAATATATTCTCTAGGACACAGTGGAGTGGAAAAGGTGATCAACAGATTCTTCCTTTGGTGGTGGAGTCCAAAGTTCAGTGCACAAGTTTACAAATATTTGAAGGGTGCATGACACTGCACAAAATGTATCCTTGAGCAGCAGATATGTTACTACAATTAAGGGCTTCTGCTCCACCTGGTCCATTTTTATACTTACAACTTATGTTACTTTACCAAAATTTCAAGGATATGCAGATATACTGGTATTAGCAGACACATTTTCAAGGTGGGTGAAAGCTATTCCAGCAAGGAAAGCCATGGTTTTAGCTCTTCCTAACGTCTTATGTAACATCAACATCATCATCATTATTGTATGACATAGGCGACCATGGTCTCATGACCATGATTGTTCTTGGCAAATTTTTGTACAGAAGTGTTTTGCCATTGCCTTCTTCTAGGCAGTGTCTTTACAAGTGTGTGATTTCAGCCGTTATCAATACTCTTCAGAGGTTGTCTGCCTGGCATCAGTGGTCGCTGAACCAGGACTTGTGCAATGCACCAGCTACTCAAGCCACGGCTACTCTCATGGCTTCACTTGATCCTGACTGGGGGGCTACGCTGGTGCTATACCTAGCCCAACAGTGATCTGCAGGCTAGTGGAGGGAAAGGATGCCTTATACTTCCTGTGGGATAGACAAAACTCTGCCCCTAGCATCAAGAAAACTAATTAAGTCCATTGAATGTAGTAACAGGGCTTCCTATGTCACTGCTCTCAGAGCTCTCAATCTCAGAAAGGCAATCTCAGATATCCTTATTATGGCTGACAGTTTAGTCAGCCTTGTACAGTCAGCTTCTCAGCAGGCTTCTAACACTTGGAGCAATCCATCAGAAGGAGGACACGCCCTGCTTCCTCGTGCATGGGTCCTGATAAAGAAACTGCATAGGAACATCTGAGGGCTCAATGGGAAGATCAAGTACTGTCATTTACCAACTTAGTGGTGAAAGTAAATGGATATGTGCCAGCCACTACAAGCAAGCTACAGTGGTACCGATGAGGACAAGCGCCAGTAACCTCTGACCCAGTGCCTTTGTTGCTAGGCTACAGTGAGCGAATCACTAACCAAGCAGAAGACTTCCAGCAGAGATGACAGCTATTGGATGTTATGAAGTTTATTCTAATGCTATTTGTTGTTATATCTTTGCCAATTTTTCCTCCTCCCATTAGGTTCACATGTATTTGCTGATTCTGTTAACGCCTCTAGCTGTTGGTATGTCAATGTATACTGCACACTTCAAAATATTCACCAGCACTTGGCGTTCCTGCAGACCCAGAAGAAACATCCACCCTCTTTCTTAAACAATCCAGCAATGACGAGGTTTCATTATTCTCAAGTGGAACATAAATATACAATGATCGTGCCACCCACATAAAATCTTAGACTACATCATTTACAGTATGTAAATATAATCAGCACGACTTAGGGAATATCATATCCAACCCTATTCCTGTCTTATCCTGGGATATCTCTGTATCTATATCCAATGTTCATGACAAAGCTATTAAATCTTTTCATGACTTCATTATAAAAGCTTGAGTTCACAAGGTACCATTCCGGTGGTGTATTGTTCATGCAGTTATATTTTATATTGTCCAAAATGGGGTAATAATTCTGGAATTTTCATTGATGATATCTAACAGCAAAATATAATAATTCAGCAAGACTCCTGTTGAGTAAAAGATATTACCTAAGTGCATGGAATAATGTGTAAGTTATGTCTAGAAATGGGGCTTATGCTTCTCTTCCACGTAATTGGTTAGGATCTTGTTACTTGATATATGTCTTTCCTTACCTTTACTTCCCAAATCTAGAAGTAAATGAGACATTTCAAAAGAATTTCTTGCATAAAATTTATTCCTATTTTATGTTGCAAGGAGAATAAGAGAGTTTAAAATATTGCTTCAGCTTTAGAAAGAGTAAATAATGACACCGCTAGTACCTTGGAAAAATAACAAAAATACCTGTCGTTCATAAGCTGTTTCTTCAAAATCACATGGCATTAGATCTTCTGTTAGCAGTTATGGCAGGAACACGTGCAGTTATAAGCAAGGTGTGTTGTTACATACTTGACAAGCTTGAAGGTTTACGAATATGGTCATATTCATAAAGAAGCACTAAAATACTATAGTCTGATGGATGAGGTTTCTTTGACTAGATTCATATAAGTCTCAGAAACTAGGGTTACTCAACCTATAAATCACAATATTTATCCTAATACACCATTATAATTTACAGTACACCATTTTTCCAATCATTAATAAAATAGTTTAAATCCACATAAATTACAATCTGATAAATCCTGTGAATACCCTTTGGTATTTCCATAATTTATGTAGTTTTTTGATTATTTTATTCATAATGTAGATACTACAAGTTTCTCTTCCTTGGAATTTTTCAGATGTAATGATTCAAAATTTGTGACTTAGAATCAAAGGTAGGGTGTGTTGGATTAGACTGTATAATTGTAATTAATTGTCTGTTTGTATTCTATTTAACTACCTAAAACATATAACTGTTTAGTATGCTTCCTAGTAGTTACAGTATGTATATGTAATTGTTCAGTGTCTTCCCAAATGGTTAGTTTTTTGTATCATTCGGGAAGCTTCTTAGTATCACATTATTTGAGTAAGAGCTATCTGATTGGTTAACTCTTATCTGTGGTATAAGGATGGTTGAATATGGTGGCCTGCCATCTTTTTCTGTTCTTTGTTCTCCTATTAGACCTATGCTTCTCCCTGTTTCCAATACTCTTTGTTTCATTTGAACTTAATCCTCTTTTTTGACTTCCAAAAGAACCTTCAATCAAAAACATCTGAATCCAACACACACAACACATAAAGTAATATTACCACAAATCGCTTAACAAATCACAAGGTGCACTTATTACACAAGAAAAACATTAAACAATATAATGCAACTGGCACCCCATTCTTGATGAGACAGATAGTGGGAGGGAGTTCAGTCATCTCATGGCCTGGGGGAAGAAGCTATTTTCCATCATAAAAGTCCTTGTCCTAATGCTATGGTACTGTTTGCCTGATGTTAGGGGGTCAAAAGGATTGTTGATTAGATGGGAGGTATGATTAGCAATGCTAAGGGCACAGTGTATGGAGTACTCCTGATAAGTATGTCAGATGGGTGGAAGAGAGACCCCAATGATCCTCTCAGAAGCTTTCACAATCCTTTGTAGGGACTTGCAGTCAGATTCTTGCTTACCCTGGTGGCATATCAACCCCTCTAGTCCCAGCTTAATTCTCAAAATAATTATTTTATTTGTTATTTTAATTATCCACCCATTACTTGTGGGCATTTGTTTCATTTTGAATGTATTCTTTGGTTACCTCTTATACTTTAATTTTAAGAGCCATTTTTTAAGCTGATGCAACCGTCTCTGTGACTGTTCAGATTTAAACCTTCATTCTTTCTTTAACTGTCTTAAGTAATTTAAGCAATGATTTGAATCAATGCAATCATCCTTTATTCAGGAGAGTTGTTTAATGTCCCAGCCAATAAATTCAATTACCTGAAAGTTGTAAAGTTCAATGGAAATTGTAGCTGAATTAATAATTTTAAGCCATTGAATTTCATTTTCCCACAATCTGTGCTATCGGTGGTAGTAATACTTCTATGATGATGTTAAAAAAGTTGTATGTTCACCTTTGGGTTTCACTCCAACTCATGGCATTCTAGCCTACATTTCAGAGATATCACGAGACAGAATACCACTAGGGCACTTTGAGATATATAAAAAAAACATTGTGCACCTACCTCAGTGATTGTGAAGCTGTTAAATAATCAGAAACATTCAAATGATGATTTATCCTCTAGGAGGGAACCCTGGTTTGGATAATATCTGACTCCAGGCTCAAGTCAACTGGTTGACTTCTAACTGCCCTTGTACTAGTCTTCTGAGGTATTCAGAAATCCATAAGTTACCCATAAATTCTTTATCATAATAAAAGTTTTCTGAACTTCTAGATTTCCTTTTAGTCTACCTTCTCTTGAAAGTCCTGTGAGTCCCCAAAGCTCCAATAGAATTAACCTTTAAGATTCCATTGAAATCTCTATTTCATATTAGACAATAGACAATAGACAATAGGTGCAGAAGTAGACCATTCGGCCCCTCGAGTCTGCACCGCCATTCTGAGATCATGGCTGATCATTCACTATCAATACCCAGTCCCTGCCTTGTCCCCATATCCCTTGATTCCCCTATCCATCAGATATCTATCCAGCTCCTTCTTGAAAGCATCCAGAGAATTGGCCTCCACCATCTTCTGAGGCAGTGCATTCCACACCTCCACAACTCTCTGGGAGAAGAAGCTCTTCCTCAACTGTTTTAAATAACTGACCTCTTATTCTCAACTCAACTCTGTTTTAAATAACTGACCTCTTATTCTCAAATAAGGGAATTCTCATATTGTCACACTCCTGGCCATGGCATCCTATCGGAGGAAACTACAAAGTATTTGCACAGAAAATCAGAATCGGATTTGTTATCATTGATTTATATGCCGTGGAATTTGTTGGTTTGTGCCAGCAGTACAGTACAAAGAAATAAAGTTACTATAAATTACGAAAATAAATAGCACAATAAAAGGGAATAATGAAATAGTGGTCATGGGTTCATGGATCATTCAGAACTCTGATGGCAGAGGGAAAGAAGCTGTTTCCAAACATTTTGTGAATTTTTTGGCTCCGTGCCTCCTCCCTGATGGTGCTATTGAGAAATAGGAACGCTTTGGCAGGTGAGGGTCCTCAGTGATCAATGATTAATGACTTTCTTGATGCACCACCTTTTGAAGATGTTGATGGTTGTGAGGGCTGTGCACGTGATGGAGATGGCTGACCTTAAAGTACTCTGCAGGCTATTTTGATCCTATTTTGATTATCCATACCAGGCAGTGCTGCAACCAGTCAAGATGCTGTCCATTGTACACCAACATGCAAATCTCCTCAAACACCTCACAAAACATAACCACTGGCATGTCTTCTTTGTGACTGCATCAATATGTTAGTCCCAAGTTAAATAGTCTAAGATATTAATGCTTAGGTATTTGAAACTTTTCATCCTTTTCCCCTCTGTCACCTCAATGAAAACTCAGGTATACTCCTGACTTCCCCTTCCTGAAGCCCACAATGAATTCCTTGGTCTTGCTGATGTTGAATGTGAAGTTTTTGCTGTGTCACCACTCAACCAGCTGAAATATCTCACACTGACACCATTACAACATTCATATGATAGATTTTTACAAAGAAAATGACGTTGATGTGATTTAGGTTTAAGAAAACCATAATGACACATTTACTGAACTACAAAAACTGACTCAAAGACCTTTACATAATTACCTCATCATGTCAGACCCACCTCTTTAAGAGAATCACAACCCAATTTCAGTGTTTGTGAATTCTGTATATTTCCACCAATTACATTACCCTACACACGTCCCCTAGAGTTCACTAAAATCAGAGTGTGAGTCTGTCTCCTGCTTGGATGAGCTGCCTGTCTCAGGTCTGATGTTCCATGTTGGAGGAACAACAGGTGCCTCTTTTTTTATCAAACTCATGGCCATGTTGTGATGGCACGGGCATGGTAGTGGTATCCTCCAAATCTTGGTGGGCCACTTTAAGGCGACCTACTAAAACACATTCAGGTTTACCCCTCTTATCTATGATAAGGGTCTTTTCTTTCCAATCCAAAACGCAGAGTGGGCCATCGTAAGGGGGCTGAAAGGTTGTTGGTGTGCATCATGGCGGACAAAAACAAACAAAGAGGAATGTAGGTCACAGGAACCCAAGAGTGCTGCATGCCATGATGGGAGGTAGGAACAGGTGCAAAGGAATTGAATTTACCAAAGAGGATGGACTGTCAGTGAGAGGCCAACTAGGCAGTCGTGGCAGTGGGAATAAATTCACTTGGCTACCTGTATACCAACTCCACTGCAGATGACTGCAGGTCTCTTTCGGAGCTGTTCTGAACCCCAGCAGGACCCACGGGAGACAATTATGCTAACACTCAACCATCACAGAAACCCTCAAAGCAGTGGTGAAACTGCTTTCATGGGCCATTGGACTGCAGGTGCTATGTTGTGTTGTGATGTAGCTTAACACCAAGATTCTATGCCATTTCAGCCCAGAGGTCTGATATGAATTGGACACTGCTGTCAGAGGAAATATCGGATGGGGATGTTAAACTGAGCAACCCAGGTGCTAATGAACACCTGAACCATGTTTATGGCTGATCATACAGGGATGACCTCTGGCCATCTGATGGTATGTTTGCCATCATAAGAAGGTGCAAGAAACTGCGGGAAGGGGAAAGAGGACCAACAAAGGTACATTGATATGGTCAAACCATCACTTAGGGACCTGAAAAGGTGCCAATGGTGCATGATGGTTAGCTTTTGTCTGTTGACACTCCACACAGGCTGCAGTCCAATCATGGATGTCCTTTCTAAAACTGTGCCACACAAACTTTAGTGCAGCCAGTTTCTGTGAGGCCTCCTGTGATGCCTTACGGAGTCAAAAACAGTTCACCCCCGGTTTGCGGGTGCTATGGGATAAGGGTGGCTGGTTGAGATATCGCACAGGAGAAAAACCACAGCTTCCCCAAACTTACCTCTGAATGGGCAACATTTTGCTTTGTTAACACCAAACCAGTGTTATAAGTGCGCTGCAACAGCTCAAACAGTAACACAAGTGTGGATCTTCAAAACAACACCTGGGACGCGTAGGAAGAAAATCAAAAACAGTTGCATTGTTGCTGCATCAATTCCTCTTTCACAGCATTTAATAGTTTTTTTGTAAGTTAAAGATTTTTTTAATGCTAATGGAATCAAACAACAAATGTCATGACATACATCAATGGTAAATCTGATTCTGATTCAATTGGACTGAGAGAATTGCAAAACCAAACCTAAAAGGATTGCAAGAATACTGAAAGTGAGGAACTTCTAAAACCGAAATCATACTGCTTTGGGTTTTCACAAAATTTGCATAATTTTGATTATGTTCTAATTTTGCATATTGACTTGAAGCATATTGTGAATTTATACAAGAAGCATTACCCTTAACAGTCAGCTAACCATATAGCAGCAATACATTATTATTTAATACAAACTAGTCTCCATAAACATAATGCTTCATAGCCTCAGTGCTCTTGTCCAAGGTATATGATATTATAATGTATTCCAATTTCAAGGAGCTCAGAACCTCTGTTGAAGTGATTTGTCTACAGTAGATGCAATATCACGGGCTCTCCACACTGCTTTGGAGTATCTAGATACCCGTAAGTCATTCATAAGGCTGCTGTTTATCAAACATCCCCTCAGCATTAATCATCAAGCTACTAAACCTGGGCTTCTGTACCTCCTTCTGCAACTGAATCCTCCACATTCTTATTGGGAACCACAGTGAGTGCAGATTGATAATAAATTCTCCTCCTTAGACCAGGTGTTGTAAATTGGTAAGAATGGATGGGTAATTCACAGTCAGCAAAGACAGAATAGGCTAAAGGGACGGTTTCTGTGCTCCAGGACTCTATGACTCGAACAAAATAACTTCAGGTTCTGATGGTGTACTTGGTAGGGCACTGAAAGCCTATGCCAATCAACTGGTGGGAGTGTTCAAGGACACCTTCGTCTCTTTTTGCTACAGTCAGGCTCCCACATGCTTTAAAAGAGTGACAAACATACCAGTGCCAAAGAAGATCAGGGTGAGCTGCCTCAATGACACTCACATCTACTGTGATGAGAGGTAGTCATGGCTAGAAACAAGTCCTGCTGAAGCAAGGACCTGGGCCCACTACAATTGGGTTAATTGAACTCAAATGGCATCATAAATTTGCCAAACGCACAACTATGATTGGCAGAATTTCAGATGGGGATGAGGAGGTGTACAGGAGTGAGATGGGTCAGCTGGCTGAGTGTCTCAACAACAACCTTGCACTCAGTATCAATAAGAACAAGGAATTGATTGTGGACTTCAGGGAAGAGAATTTCGGGGAAAATACACCAGTCCAGTCAAAGAATCTGTAGTAGCAAGGGTGTGCAGTTTCAAGCTCCTAGGAGTCAATTCCGAAGATTTATCCTCGGTCCAACATATTGATGCAATGACAAAGAAAGCACGAGAACAGTTACTGTGTATTTCATTTGAGCTTGAGGAAACTTGGTATGTCACCAACACTCTCGCAAATTTCTACTGATGACAGTTCATGGCTTCCTCTTGTGCCACAATGAGACCACCCTCAGAGTGGAGGAGCAACACCTTTTATTGCATCTGGGTAGCATCCAACCTGATGATATGAATATTAACTTTTTTCATTCCAGTAAAAGAAATTTTCCCTACCACTGTCCTCCACTTCTGTCTCTCCCTCTGGCCTCTTACCTCTTCTTACTTGCCGATCATCTCCCTTGGGTCCCCTCTTCCTTCCCTTTCTCCTATGGTCTACTCTCCTGTCCTATCAGATTATTTTTCCTCCAGCCCTTTACCTTTCCTACCCAGCTGGCTTCACCTCTCACCTTCTAGCTATCCTCCTTCCTCTCTTCCCACCTTTACACTCTGGTACCTTCCTGCTTCCTTTCCAATCCTGAAGAAGAGTCTGGGCCCAACATGTCAATTGTTTATTTATTTCCATGGACCCGCTGAGTTCCTCCAGCATTGTATGTGTTGCTTTCTACTGATATGCTGTTAGGGCATTCTGACTGGCTGCATCACCCTGGGTCGGAGGGGCCACTGCACAGGATCAGAAAAAGCCTGCAGAAAGTTGTAAACTCAGCTACTCCATCATGGGCACTAGTCTCTCCAGCATCGAGAACATCTTCAAAAGGCAATGCTTAAAAAAGATGGCATTATTAAGGACCACCCATCACCATCATGGCCTAAGGTAGAAGGAGTCAATTTTAGAAAATCTAGCACATTTATTTTTCACCCTCCCCTAATGTTGCCACCATGTTCTCATGGACCTCCTTGGGTGATAAGCCCTTAAGACCGAGGTAGAGGATGACTGCACGAAGGCTGATGTTGTCCATTTTCTCAGACAGTGCTTACTTGCAATTTCAATTATCTGAAACAGAAATACCACAAAAGTTATTAAATTCAAACTTCCTGCATAATCACTCAAAGAGTTGAACTGCACGTGCATATAATGAGAGCTGTATAACTCATCTTCTACCTTAGGCTACGAAGTTATCAGTGTGTGTGTGTGTGTGTGTGTGTGTGTGTAATGTCTTATTGTAATTTAGTTTTTTTATTATTATGCATTGCAAAGTACTGCTGGGGCAAAACAATAAATTTCAAAACATATGCAAGTGATATTAAACACAAAGTGTACTGCAGATGCTGTGGTCAAAGCAACATGTACAAACACGCTGGAGGAACTCAGCAGGTCAGGCAGCATCCATGGAAACGAGCAGTCAACATTTCAGGCCGAGATGTTGACTGTTTGTTTCCACAGATGCTGCCTGACCTGCTGAGTTCCTCCAGCGTGTTTGTATGTGTTGCCAGTGATATTAAAACTGATTCTGGTTTATCCCCAGCTCATGTGTTACACTGTCACTTGATTCCCTTAGTCAACTGATCTTTGCCTTAAATATTTTGTGACTGAGTCTGCACAGTTCTCTCAAGCAGAGATATGAAATTTCCCCTGGGTGAAAATATTTCCCTTCATCTCTGTTGACACCGTCGTTTGGATCCTGGTTCTACAAAGCTCAGTACGGAGCACCATCATGCCTTCATCTCCCTTGTCCTGCTTACCTTTATCACCACTGATGCTGCTCTGTCCCACAATGTTTTCCCACCTCACAAAAGTACTCGTCTTTTAGGAGACAGCTGACCCTTCATCAGCAATTTTTGTACTTTTAGAGATACAGATGCATTCAGCCCTTCTGACTCACTACCCAATTACACACATGTGACTAATTATACTAACTTCAGAATGTGGGAGGAAACCAGATCACCTGGAGGAAATACACACAGTCATGGTGAGAATGTACAAACTCCTTACGGACAGCGGTGGATTTCCTGAACATTCCAGACCCCAACCACCCCTCCGATTTAATTTAAAACCCTTAGTTTTCACAATGTATTTCAACCTGATTAATTTTTCCAATAACTATTAAGGCCTTTGACAAGGGCTCACATGGGAAGTGGCTCTAAAATGCAAAACCGTGGATCTGGGACAGTTCAGAGAATTGAATCCAAACTGCATTCCAATTTGTTTTTCAGTTTGTTTAATGAAGTCAGTCTGAGCTTGATGGAAGGATTGGAAGCCTTGCGGCATTATTTGAATAAAATGACTGCTCTGACTTGAACAACTGCAAATTCCACTTAATATATCGAATTAATTGGGTTGTGACATGACATGACATTGGTTTGACCTTCTCATGTGCTCTGCAGATTGCTGATGGACATGTTCAAAGTAACTGAAAATCAGTATCTTTTTCTTCCCCTCTGCTTACCATGTCATGTTGTGAGGCTTCACTTCAGAAACTGACAAGAGTAATTTTTCAAGTGTTGGTTGGTGCTACTTTTCTGCTGAAATGCTCAAGATTAATTCCTGCCTGGTTTATTCCTGACAGAGGCAGGAAGGCAGAAGACCCCGTAGAAGGCAAAGGTCTTTTCAGCCCTCCTCTGAAGCCAGGGAATAATCAATACAGATCAGGGCTGGTGTCATACCACTGCTGCCTTCATCACCACAACCGTGATGATAAGCTGAGGTGTCCATGTTACATTGGCACTTCAAATCAACTTTAAAATATCCATATGATTCAAGGAGTAGTCATGTCACCTTAAGCTCTGGTGGGAAAGAACAACATTTATGAGGCAGGTGCAACACCTGTCTTATCGTGTGTAATTTGATTTTCTTTAAAGAGTGTGATGACTAATTACACTAGTTGCTAATAGGCCATCAGAAGAGCCCAGAAGGAGGTATTGGAAGGAGGCAGGAAGGAACAGGAACCACACACTTCTGGAAATAAGGTTTTGTTTATAAGAAAAAACAATATTTACAAAATATTTACATGAGCAAGAACAATTCAAAATTCAAACATTCTGTTTAGGTTCCAAATCTTAGATATCAAAACACAACATACTCCTTTTTAATTAGAATCACTGATATTCATTAGAATAGTGTTTGTTTCTCCAATTTCTCTAACTAATTAGATCTAGTGTTATTCTCTATTTAAAAGTTTAGAGACCTTTTTACTTATCCCTAGTTAGTTAGAGAACCAGATATAATTCCGACTCTCAAGTATTATAGTTAACTTCAGTTTCAGTTCCAGGCAGTATATCTACAAGTTCAAATTCAAATTCAAAAATTATATATACACAGTTTAACTCCTTTCATGACAATTCACCAACATCCCAACTATTAAACAAAGTAAATCTCAATCAGTAACGTATCAAAGTCTTTGCAAAAATAATCAGTTCTTACAGAAAATCAAATGTGGATTATTGAATGAAAATAAACTTAAACATTGAACCGTGTTAAATCCTCTGAGTCATTACACATTTCGTTCCCACGCTGATCTCTCATCTTGGGTGGCTCGCCATTATGTTTCTTGGTTCGTTGGATGAAATAGTTAGAACCATAGAACATTACAGCACAGAAACAGGCCTTTTGGTGCTGAACCATTTTTCTGCCTAGTCCCACTGATCTGCATCTGGGCCATATCCCTCCAAACCCCTCTCATCCATATACCTGTCCAAGTTTTTCTTAAATGTCAAAAGTGAGCCAGCATTCACCACTTCATCTGGCAGTTCATTCTACACTCCCACCACTCTCTGCATGAAGAAGCCTTCCCCAATGTTCCCTTTAAGCTTTTCCCCCTTCACCCTTAACTCATGACCTCTGTTTTTTTTCTCCCCTGGTCTCAGTGGAAAAAGCCTGCTTGCATTCACTCTATCTATACCCATCATAATTTTATACACCTCTATCAAATCACCCCTCATTCTCCTACGCTCCAGGGAATAAAGTCCCAACCTATTCAACCTTCCTCTGTAACTCAGTTTCTCAAGTCCCAGCAACATCCTTGTAAACCTTCTCTGCAGTCCTTCAACCTTATTAATATCCTTCCTGTAATTAGGTGACCAAAACTGCACACAATACTCCAAATTTGGTCTCACCAATGTCTTATACTACCTCACCATTATATTCCAACTCTTATACTTAATATTTTGATTTATAAAGGCCAATGTACCAAAAGCTCTCTTTACAACTCTATCTACTTGTAACGCTACTTTTAGGGAATTATATAGACAATAGGTGCAGAAGTAGACCATTCGGCCCCTCGAGTCTGCACCACCATTCTGAGATCATGGCTGATCATTCACTATCAATACCCAGTCCCTGCCTTGTCCCCATATCCCTTGATTCCCCTATCCATCAGATATCTATCCAGCTCCTTCTTGAAAGCATCCAGTGAATTGGCCTCCACCGTCTTCCGAGGCAGTGCATTCCACACCTCCACAACTCTCTGGGAGAAGAAGCTCTTCCTCAACTCTGTTTTAAATAACCGACCTCTTATTCTCAATCCATGCCCTCTGGTACTGGACTCTCCCAACATCTGGAACATATTTCCTGCCTCAATCCTATCAAATCCTTTAATTATCTTAAACGTTTCAATCAGATCCCCTCTCAATCTCCTCAATTCCAGCGTGTACAAGCCCAACCTCTCCAGTCTCTCTGCGTAAGACAGCCCTGCCATCCCAGGAATCAACCTAGTGAAACTACGCTGCACTTCCTCAATTGCCAGAATGTCCTTCCTTAAACCTGGAGACCAAAACTGTATCTGTATTCCCTGATCCCTCTGTTCTACTGTCCTACCATTTACCTTGTATGTTCTACCTTGGTTTGACCTTCCGAAGTGCAATACCTCACACTTGTCCACATTAATCTCCGTCTGCCATTTTTCTGCCCATTCCTCCAACTGGTCCAAATCCCTCTGCAAGCTTTGAAAACCTTCCTCACTGTCCACTACACCTCCAATCTTTGTATCATCAGCAAATTTGCTGATCCCAATTTGCCACATTATCACCCAGATCATTGATATAGATGACAAATAACAATGGACCCAGCACTGATTCCTGTGGCACACCATGAGTCACCGGCCTCCACTCAGAGAAGCAATCCTCCACTACCACTCTCTGGCTTCTTCCATTGGGCTAATGTCTAATCCAATTTACTACCTCTCCATGAAGACCTAGTGACTGAATCTTCCTAACTAACCTCCCATGCGGGACCTTGTCAAAGGCCTTGCTGAAGTTCATGTATACAACATCCACTGCCTTCCCTTCATCCACTTTCCTGGTAACTTCCTTGAAAAACTCTAATAGATTAGTTAAACATGACCTACCATGCACAAAGCCATGCTGACTTTTTCTAATAAGTCCCTGTCTATCCAAATACTTGTAGATCCTATCTCTTAGTATTCCTTCCAATAATTTACCTACTACCGATGTCAAACTTACTGGCCTATAATTTCCCAGTTTAATTTTTGAGCCTTTTTTAAACAACGGAACTTCATGAGCTATCCTCCAATCCACCGGCACCTGACCCATGGATATTGACATTTTAAATATTTAGAAACATAGAAGCATAGAAAATAAGTGCAGGATAGGCCATTCAGCCCTTGGAGCCTGCACCGCCATTCATTATGATCATGGCTGACCATCCAACTCAGAACCCTGTACCTGCTTTCTCTCCATACCCCCTGATCCCTTTAGCCACAAGCCACAATCTAACTCCCTCTTAAATACAGCCAATGAACTGGGCTCAACTGTTTCTGTCAGGGCCCCTGCAATTTCAACACTAGTCTCCCTCAAGGTCCGAGGGAATACCCTGTCAGGTCCTGGGGATTTATCTACTCTGATTTGCCTCAAGACAGCAAGCACCTCCTCCTCTTTAATCTGTATAAGTTCCATGACCTCCCTACTTGTTTGCCTTGTTTCCATAGACTCCATTCTAGTTTCCTTGGTAAATACAGATGCAAAAAACTCATTTAATATCTCTCCCATTTCTTTTGGTTCCATACATAGCCAACCACTCTGATCTTCAAGAGGACCAATTTTATCCCTTACTATCCTTTTGCTCTGAACACACCTGTAGAAGCTCTTAGGATTATCCTTCACTCTGACTGCCAAAGCAACCTTGTGTCTTCTTTTAGCCGTCCTAATTTCTTTCTTAAGTATTTTCTTACTCTTTTTATACTCCTCAAGCATCTTATTTCCTTCCTGTTGCCTGTACATGTTATACATCTCTCTCTTCTTCTTTATCAGAGTTCCAATATCCCTTGAAAACCAAGGTTCCTTATTCTTATTCACTTTGCCTTTAACCCTGACAGGAACATACAAACTCTGTACTCTCAAAATTTCTCCTTTGAATGCCTCCCACTTACCAATCACAACCTTGCCAGAGAACAACCTGTTCCAATCTACGCTTTTTAGATCCTTTCTCATTTCTTCAAATTTGGCCTTTTTCCAGTTTAGAACTTCAACCCAAGGACCAGATCTACCTTTATCCATGATCAAGTTGAAACCAAAGTGTTCCCCTACACACACTTCCATCACCTGCCCTAACACATTTCCTAACAGGAGATCTAATACTGCATCCTCCCTAGTTGGTACATCTAGATATTGATTTAGAAAACTTTCCTGAACACATTTCACAAACTCTAACCCATCTAGACCTTTAACAGTATGGGAGTCCCAATCAATGTGTGGAAAATTAAAATCCCCCACAATCACAACTTTTTGTCTCCTGCAGTTGTCTGTTATCTCTCTACAGATTTGCTCCTCCAATTCTCGCTGACTATTGGGTGGTCTATAATACAACCCTATTAATGTGGTCATATCTTTCCTGTTTTCTCAGCTCCACCCATATGACCTCAGTAGACAAGCCCTCTAATCTTTCCTGCCATAGCACTGCTGTAATATTTTCCCTGACTAGCAAAACCACCCCCCACCCTTCATCTCTCTGCCTCTATCTTGTCTGAAACATCGGAACCCAGGAACATTGAGCTGTCAGTCCTGCCCCTCCTGTAGCCAAGTTTCAGTAATGGCTATGATGTCATAATTCCATGTGTCAATCCAGGCCCTCAGCTCATCTGCCTTTCCCACAATACACCTCGCATTGAAATATACACTCCTCAGAAGATTGTTACTATCACACACAACCTTACTATTTGTGACTTTGCATGAACTACTAACATCATTTATTTTCACCCCTGTTCCACTATCTACTCTATCACTCTGGTTCCCATCCCCCTGCAAATCTAGTTTAAACCCTCCCCAGTATCACTAGCAAACCTCCCTGCAGGTATATTGGCCCCTTTGTAGTTCAGGTGTAACCCGTCTCTCTTGTACAGGTCCCACCTGTACATCATCCCACCAGTTGATCATCCACAGTAAGTCAATTCACAAACTTGTACAAAACTTGACTAAATGCCTTGGTATGATTTTGCAGAATTAATTGCTGACTACACGATAGGGATTTTGGACACTGGTCTCTGCTGATATTGTTTCGTTATAGCTGCTGTGTGTTATAGCCGTAGCTTGAATAAATCTTTTATCGCTATTGTCTCTCCTCCAGGGGTTTCACCCTGAGATTTTCAAGTTAGTAGGATAAAGGTACTCACTATTAATTCCAATCTTAACAGTTCATATGTTCAGCTTCTAATCAAATCAGAATCAGAATCAGATCTATTATCACCGGCATGTGACATGAAATTTATTAACTTAGTAGCAGCAGTGCAATGCAATACATAATCTTGCAGAGAGAAAAATATAATTAAAATAAAACATAATAATAAATAAACAAGTAAATCAATTACATGTATTGAATAGATTTTTAAAAATGTGCAAAAACAGAAAAACTGTATATTAAAAAAAAAGTGATGTAGTGTCCAAAACTTCAATGTCCATTTAGGAATCATATGGCAGAGGGGAAGAAGCTGTTCTTGAATTGCTGAATGCATGCCTTCCGGCTTCTGTATCTCCTACCTGATGGTAAAAGGGGGAAAAGGGCATGCCCTGGGTGCTGGACGTCCTTAATAATGGACACAGCCTTTCTGAGACACCGCTCCTTAAAGATGTCCTGGGTACTTTGTAGGCTAGTCCCCAAGATGGAGCTGACTAGATTTACAACCTTCTGTAGCTTCTTTCGGTCCTGTGCAGTAGCTCCTCCATACCAGACAGTGATGCAGCCTATCAGAATGCTCTCCACAGTGCTACTATAGAAGACTTTGAGTGTATTTGTTGACATGCTAAATCTCTTCAAACTCCTAATAAAATATAGCCACTATCTTGCCTTCTTTATGATTACATCAATATGTTGGGACCAGGTTAAATCCTCAGAAATCTTGACACCGAGGAACTTGAAACTGCTCCCTCTCTCCACTTCTGATCCCTCTGATTGGTATGTGTTCCTTCGTCTTACCCTCCCTGAAGTCCACAATCAGCTCTTTCATCTTACTGACGTTAAGTGCAAGGTTGTTGCTGCAGCACCATTCCACTAGTTGGCATATCTCACTCCTGTACACCCTCTCGTCCCCACCTGAAGGTCTACCAACAATGGTTGGATTATCAGCAAATTTATAGATGGTATTTGAGCTATGCCTAGCCACACAGTCATGTGTATATAGGGAGTAGAACAGTGGGCTAAGCACACACACCTATGGCACACATACCAGTGTTGATCGTCAGCGAGAAGGAGCTGTTATCACCAATCCACACAGACTGTGGTCTTCCCATTAGGAAGTCAAGGACTGTGTTTCTGCGTTTTGATGCTTTGTTTCTGTCCTTGTCCATCCTGTGTCCAGCCTGCCCCCCCCCCCCACCCCCGCATAGCATTTAAAAAAAAAATCTTTTTTTGATCGGTTTTCATCTCTCCGCAGGCAGAACTTTCCAACATTACAATTTTGGGATATAGCGATATATGGAAGGTAAGTGTGATTGGTATAGATGAGCATTCTGGTCAGCATAGACATGATGGGTCAAAGGTCCTGTTCCTATGTTGTACATCTCTGTCTAAAACCTATTATCATAGTTCTGGTGTCATCACAATCTGGTCTACTTTCTAAAAATGTTTTATTCTAATATTCCTTTTCATGCTTTTCTGTTCCACTGTCCTGGTGCTGTTTCTGGGGTTCATTAACAATCATAAGTAAATGGACATATATGTTTACCTGGAAATGAAGATGTTATCACATTTGGCTTTACGAAGAACAAAAAAATGGAAATAAGAATTCTGTCTTTGACTCATCAAACCTGTCTCATCACTCATCAAGATCATGACTGATCCTTGACCATTGCACCATTTCCCTACACAGTCAACCTATCCCATTATTCCCTGAATGTTCAGTATGATGCACCATCAATAACTCTTGGAGATGTGAGGCGAGATATAGGCTTTTACTGGCTGGAAGAAAGAACAAGCAGCAATTGACCACCACACTGCATCCTGGAGACTGAGGCCGGGGCGGAGTCCCCAATCGCCTTTATACCGGGGTCCGTGGGAGGAGCCACAGGAGCAGTCAGCATGTCCAGACAGGTATATGTAGTTCACCACACAGTATTAAATGAACAATGACTAAGCAGTCTTAGTCCTCTGGGGTAGAGAAGACTGGAATAGTTCTAAAGCAAATCTGGTATGGTGAATCCCAGCTAGAGATATTTCCAATGCTCAGTAACTAGTATGCCTAAATGTAGCATTAGCACATTGAGCTCTTGATACTGAAATCATTCTGCTGATTTCAGTGCAACCACAGGACAATGTGCTGATGCAGCTACACACTTTAGGAAATATCAGGCTCAGATTGATTTTATTAAACAAACAATAATTAAGAACTTGGTCTCTAATAAGGTTTATACCTTTATTTGAAGAAGGATAGTACATTACTGTCATGTATAAGGAACCATCTACTTTTTATTAAAAAGGATTTCCTCTGAAATGATATTGCTGCTGTATTTACCTCAGCCCCGAGAGTGTCAGTGAGTCGGTTAGTGTTAGATGGTGCAGGTTCACAGCTGCCATTCTGAAGGAACGCTATAGGTGACTTTGCATCTCCCTGGGCTGTGAGTTAATTCTCAGCCTCCACCAGATCAGTGACAGCAATAATGTCTGGGTACAAATAACAGTATCACAAACAAATTGGATTCACACCAAACATAATACATGGAAAAGATAAATATCATAAGAAACAATTAAGAAGAATACAGTTATCCACGATTAGGAAAGAATATGAAATCCATTTAAGCTGATTCTCCATACCCGAATCAAATCATTCATCTGATTCCTGTCTCTGCTTTCTTATACCTCAACTATTGTACTTGGTAACATGATTCCAATAGTTATTGTGACTAATAAAGAATATCATTAACAGCCATTAACTGCAAAAATTCTAAACATTAACTTGTTTGAAACAGGACTGAACATTGATCTGGAGCAAAATGATAAAGGGAGCTTGTTAAAGTAGATGATGTATTTAAATCAACCTTCTGCCCTTCTCTTGTTTCTGGCGTCACTAGTGACTCTCACTTATCTATTTCTCTCTGCAGCCTGAAGTGCTTGATAGGTGCAGTGGAGCATGTTGCAGGCTCAGGAAATTCTTCAAACCCACACATTTTGTGGTACTTTTTATTATAGTTATTTCTCTTTCTCTCCATTTCATTCTTCTTATTGAAACGAATGTACCCCTCGGTTAGTGGTAGGAGTTCACTGCATAAAAAAGATTGGGACCCCTGTAATTGAGTGAGCTGCCCACCCTCTGTATTCAGATATCTCTGAGACATTTTCTTACAAATATAGTGCTGCTTCCACATTTTCAAGGTCCATCAAGGAACCATATAACATATAACAATCACAGCACGGAAACAGGCCATCTCGGCCCTCCTAGTCCGTGCCGAACTCTTAATCTCACCTAGTCCCACCTACCTGCACACAGCCCATAACCCTCCACTCCTTTCCTGTCCATATACCTATCCTATTTTACCTTAAATGACACAACTGAACTGGCCTTTACTACTTCTACAGGAAGCTCATTCCACACAGCTATCACTCTCTGAGTAAAGAAATACCCCCTCGTGTTTCCCTTAAACTTCTGCCCCCTAACTCTCAAATCATGTCCTCTCGTTTGAATGTCCCCTACTCTCAATGGAAACAGCCTATTCACGTCAACTCTATCTATCCCTCTCAAAATTTTAAATACCTCGAACAAATCCCCCCTCAACCTTTTACGCTCCAATGAATAGAGACCTAACTTGTTCAACCTTTCTCTGTAACTTAAGTGCTGAAACCCAGGTAACATCCTAGTAAATCGTCTCTGCACTCTCTCTAATTTATTGATATCTTTCCTATAATTCGGTGACTAGAACTGCACACAATACTCCAAATTTGGCCTTACCAATGCCTTGTACAATTTTAATATTACATCCCAACTCCTATACTTAATACTCTGATTTATAAAGGCCAGCGTTCCAAAAGCCTTCTTCACCACCCTATTTACAGGAGACTCCACCTTCAGGGAACTATGCACTGTTATTCCTAGATCTTGCTGTTCCTCTGCATTCCTCAATGCCCTACCATTTACCCTGTATGTTCTATTTGGATTATTCCTGCCAAAATGTAGAACCTCACACTTCTCAGCATTAAACTCCATCTGCCAACGATCAGCCCATTCTTCTAACTGACATAAATCTCCCTGCAAGCTTTGAAAACCCACCTCATTATCCACAACACCTCCTTCCTTAGTATCATTGGCATACTTACTAATCCAATTTACCACCCCATCATCCAGATCATTTATGTATATTACAAACAACATTGGGCCCAAAACAGATCCCTGAGGCACCCCGCTACTCACCGTGATTCTCTAAGGGGCCAATTTTATCCCTCACTATCCTCTTGCTTTTAATATAACTGTAGAAACCTTTCGGATTTACTTTCACCTTATTTACCAAACCAACCTCGTATCTTCTTTTAGCTTTTCTAATCTCTTTCTTAAGATTCCTTTTACATTCTTTATATTCCTCGAGCAATTCCTTTACTCCATGCCTGTATCTATTGTAGACATCCCTCTATTTCCGAACAACAGGCCATTCATGAGTTCTTCATTTTGTTGTTGAATGATTTCAATTTTGAACCATTTATGTATTTCTCTACATATTCATCATTAGTGTTATATAACAAAAAGCTGTGAATTTCATTCTTTCAATTGAGATTAAATGCAGCAGTTCGGAATTGCTCAACATGGAACAGTTGGGCTGAAGGTCCTGCAAAATTTCAAAGTCCAAAGTAAATTTATTGTCTAAGTGCATATATGTCACCATATACTACCTCAAGATCCATTTCATTGTGGGCATTCACAGCATATACATAGAAACACAATAGAATCAATGAAAAACTGCACACAACAAAGATGGACAAAAAAGAACATGTAAAAAACAACAAATTGTGCAAATACAAAAATAAAATATTACAATAATAAATCAATAAGTAATAAATATCAAGAACATTAGTTGTAGAGTGCTTGAAAGTTAGTCTATAAGTTGTGGGATAATAATAATTACTATTATTATCATTAATTATCTGTGATCAGAGCTCAATAATAAAAATATAACAAATGCAATAAATACTTTTGCTATATCCATATTAACATATTCTTTAAGCATAATATCTTGGTTCACACCGATCTGGAAAATTTACAAAGAAAAAGTGAGAAGTGAAATGACAAATTTTGGAAAACACTATGCATTCTTATGCACTTAGATTAAGTCTACCTAGAACAGAAGGAGGAAGAGGAATAACAGACATAAAAAAAATTGCACAACAGAAGAAGTTAACCAGTTGAAGAGATGACCCTCCATGAAGACGTCTCCTTGATCTGAATAGACTAGATGTTGACAAGGAAGAGTCGAACACCTGGCTCAAAATTTGAGACTGCTTCCCAGAAATAGAGGGGTTCCTTGTGGCAATACAGGGCCAGGTGGTTAACAAGAAAAATGATCAAAAATCTTGCTTTAAAATATAAACTCATAAAAGACACCATACCTTACTATAACTACAAGCCTAATAGAGTTTTAGAGTCAGAGTTCCACAAATTATATTATGTCTGATCCATTATTACAGATAAGACAATCCAGAATAACCATCTGGATATAATAGATTATGGAACATGAACAGGGTGTACATTGTCCCAAGAGTAATATCTACAAACTGGTATCATCTCAAAGTCACTACACAAAAGCAGTAGACAATTAGGCCTACCCAGCAATATTTATGTAAATCTCCAGAAAGCCACAATACCAAACACCACTAGAATAGTTTAAAAGTTCCTAGCAATTTAGAAGTGAGCACATTTGGCTATGTCTGTACCTCAGATTTTACCAACTTGAGCTGAGAAAAAAATAAAATAAAACAATAATAATAATAACTCTATTGATAGTACAATTTTCATACAAGGTAGTTCAAAGTGGTTTGCAAGAGGATAAAGTGCAAATGTGAAAATAATATTAATAGGCAAGAACATAGAAAAAGATGTTAGTTAAAAACAAATTTAAATAAATAGGTTCTAATCTGGTGTATCAAAGTGTCAACTGAGTCTTATAGTTTTAGGCATTTAATTCACAGTTTAGGAACATAGTTCAAAAAAGAAATGTTTGAAAGTGGTTCAAAATTCAGTTCAGTGTTGGGGTGCATGAATTTCAGTGAAGTTATTGCCTCTTGTTCCAATGCCTGATGGTTGAGGGGAAGTAACTGTTCTGGAACCTGGTGTGGGTCCTGAGCCTTCTGTACCTTCTTCCTGATGGCAGCAGCAAGAAGAAGGCATGGCCTGGGTGATGGGGCCCTTGATGATGGACACAAAATGCTGGTGGAATGCAGCAGACCTGGCAGCATCTATAGGGAGAAGCACTGTTGATGTTTCAATCCAAGACCCTTCATCAGGACTAACTCCTGTTAGATGTTGCCTGGCCTGCTGTGTTCCACCAGCATTTTGTGTGTGTTGCTTAAAATTCCAGCATCTGCAGATTTCCTCATGTTTGCTCCTTGATGATGGATGTTGCTTTCCTCCAACTGCACTCCTTGTAGATGTGCTCAATGGTGGGGAGGGCTTTCTGACAGTCTAGTATGGGGGGGGGGCTACAAGACCAAAAGAAGCTGCAGAAGGTTGTAAATCTAGTCAGCTCTATCTTGGGTACTAGGCTACAAAGTACCCAGGACATCTTCAAGGAGAGGTGTCTCAGAAAGGCAGCGTCTAATATTAAGGACCTCCAGCACCCAGGGCATGCCCTTTTCTCATTGTTACCATCAGGTAGGAGGTATAGAAGCCTGAAGGCACACACTCAGTGATTCAGGAATAACTTCCCCTCTGCTATCCTATTCCTAAATGGACATTGAACCTATGAACACCACCTCACTTCTTAAATATATATTATTTCAGTTTTTGCACAATTTAAAATCTATTCAATATTTGTATACTGTATCTGATTGATTGATTTTATTCTTCTTCGTCTTCTTCTATTTTATGCATTGCATTGAACTGCTGCTGCTAAATTAACAGATTTCATGACACATTCCAATGATAATAAATCTGATTCTGATTCTGATGGACTGGCTGTACCTATTACTTTTTGAAGGCTTTTCTGTTCAAGGACGTTGGTATTTCCATAGCAGCCCTTGCTGTAACCAGTCAGTATACACCCCACCATGTATCAATAGTAGTTTGTCAAAGTTTTAAATGACACGCTGAATCTTTGTAAACTTCTAAAAAATTAGAGGTGCTGTCTTGCCTTCTTTGTAATAACAGCTACATGCTGGACCCAGGACAGATCCTTTGAAATGATAAGAGTGAGGAATTTAAAGTTGTTGATTCACTCCACCTCTGGTCCTTTGATGAGAACTAGTTCATGCACCTCCAGTTTCCTCATCCTGAAGTCAATAATCAATTCTTCGATCCATCATCCATGCTGTATGACTCTAGGATTCTCCTAACCCCAGATACTCTTGAGGGAAAGAGTTCCATAGAACATGGATGTTACTTTTTGCTCAAACAAGAGAAAATCTGCAGATGCTGGAAATCCAAGCAACACACACAAAATGCAGAAGGAGCTCAGCAGCTCAGGCAGCATCTATGGAAAAGAGTAAACAGTCAACGTTTCAGGCCAAGGCCCTTCATCAGAACTGGAGAAAAAAGATAAAAAGTCAGAGTAAGAAGGTGGGGAGATGAGGAAGAAATGCAAGGTAGTAGGTGATAGGTGTAAACGGGAGAGGATAAGGGGTGAAGTAAAGAGCTGGGAAGTTAATTGGTGAAAGAAATACAAGGCTGGAAAAGGGGGGACCAGAGATCAAGGAATAAAGAAAAGGGAGGAGGAGCACCAGAGGGAGGTGATGGGCAGGTAAGGAGATAAGGTGAGAGAAGGAAATTAAGAATGGCTACTAGAAGTTCAAGAAATCGATGTTCAAGCCATCAGGTTGGAGGCTACCCAGACGGAATATAAGGTGTTGCTCCTTCAGCCTGAGTGTAGTCTCATTGTGGTAGTAGAGGTGGCCATGGACTGACATGTCGGAATGGGAAGTAACATTAAAATAAGTGGCTACTGGGAGATCCCTCTGTTCTGGCAGATGGAGCATAGGTGCTCAGCAAAACAGTCCCTGAATCTATGTTGCATCTTGTCAATATACAAGAGGACATACCAGGAGCACCAAATACACTGGATGACCCCAACTGACTCACAGGTGAAGTGTCACCTCACCTGGAAAAAATGTTTGGGACCCTGAATTGTAGTGAGGGAGGAGGTCTAGGGGCAGATGTAGCACTTGTTCTGCTTGCAAGGAAAAGTGTCAGGAGGAGATCAGTAAGGAGGGATGAATAGACAAGGGAGTTGCATAGGGAGTGACCCCTGAAGAAAGCAGAAAGTTGGGGGAAGGAAAGGTGTGCTTGGACATGGGATCCTGTTGGAGATGGTGGAAGTTACAGAGAATTACGTTCTGGATGAGGGGAATGGTAGAGTAGTAGGTGAGGACAAGAAGATCCTGGTAGGGTGGCAGGAGGATGGGGTAAGAGCAGATGTGTGTGAAATGGAAGAGACATGGCTGAGGGCAGCATTGCTGGTGGAAGAAGGGAAGCACCTGTCCTTTTAGAAGGGGTACATTTCCTTAGTTTTGGAATGAAAATCCTCATCCTGAGAGTAGATGCAATGGAGATGAAAGAATTGAGAGGTGGGAGGTGGCTTTTTAACAAGTAATACGGTGGGAGGAGGGAAAATCTGGGAAGATGTGAGAATCAGTGGATTTATGAAAGATATCAGTAGATGGCTACTTGGAACAGTCGATGTTCCAAGCATATACTGGTATCACTCCTCAACTTTTCTTATGCTATGCGACGACTGCATTGGTGCTGCTTCCTGCACCAAAGCAGTGGAGCTCATTGACTTCATCAACTTTGCCTCTAACAGCTACAATGCCATTATATTTACCTGGTCAATTTACAACACCTGCCTTCACTTTCTTGATCTCTGTCTCCATCTCTGGAGATAGTTTACCTACTGATATCTTTTATAAACCCACTGATTCTCACAATTACCTGGTCTATACCTTTTCCCACTCTGGTACCTGTAAAATGCCACACCCTTCTCTCAATTCCTCTGTCTCCACCACATCTGCACTCAGGATGAGCCTTCTCACTCCAGTATTAAGGAGATATCCTCCTTCTTCAAGGAAAGTCCTCCCCTTCTCCACCTGCCCTCACCCACATCTCTTTCATTTTGTGCACGTCTACCCTCACCTCATCCTCCCACCACCCCATCAGGGATAGGATTCCTCTAGTCCTAACCTAGCATCCCACCAGCCTCCGTGTCCAGCACATAATTCTCCATAACTTACGCCATCTCAAATGGGATCCCACCACCAAGCACATCCTTCATTCTCTCCCCCACCCTACTTTCTGCTTTCTGCAGGGAATGTTGGAGGAACAACATCTCATATTCCCAAAGGGTACCCTCCAACCTACTGGCATGAATATTGATTTCTTGAACCGCCACCCCCCCCCCCCCCCCCCCCCGATTCCTCTCCTTCACCATTCCTCATTTCCAGTTCCCTCTCTCATCTTATCTCCTTACCTGCCCATCACCTCCCTCTGGTGCTCCTCCCACCTTTCTTTTCTTTCTTCCATGTCCTTCAGATTCCCCTTCTCCAGCCCTTTATCTCTTTCACCAATCAACTACCCAGCTCTTTACTTCATCCCTCCCCCTCTCTTGGTTTCTATCTTGCAATACTTGCTCCCCTCCCCCCCACCTTATTACTTTGACTTGTCATCTTTTTCTCCAGTCCTAATGAAGCCTGAAGCATCAACTGTTTATTCTTTTCCATAGATGCTGCCTGGCCTCCTGAGTAACCCCAGCATTTTGTGTGTGTTGCTTGCGTTAATTTTTGTCTCTACACAGAGAAACCCTGGTTTATCAGAATCTCTTACTGCTCTGGATCTCCAATAATCAGGCTGTTAGTTGGGCATCTTTGCAGTTAGCAATCGTAGAGCCATAAGGGACTGCAGATGTGGGAATCTGGAGCATCACACTAAATGCTGGAGGAACTCTTAAATCATCTATGGAGTGAATTGGACAATCAATGTTTCTGGTTGAGACCCTTCATCTGGACTGATTACCTTCCTTCTACCTGTTAATCCACAATTTGGGCAGGTCTCTCCTGCTTCAGAACTCTTCCTAATACTTCAGAATTTCCACGGTGTTCAATTTTTCAAGCCAAACATGAATGAATTTTACTTTCCTTCTCCCACACTCAGTACAGATGACACTGGGATGATCTCGTGATCACTATATTTCTGCTCTGCGCAGACATTTCAGTTCCTGTTTTGGGTTCTTATGATTTGGTTTGATTCATTAGTTTAGGCATGGACCATGTCCTCTGTAAAATGTAGTGTACTCATTTGGTCCTGATGAAGGGTCTCGGGCCGAAACGTCGACAGAGCTTTTTCCTATAGATGCTACCTGGCCTGCTGTGTTCCACCAGCATTTTGTGTGTGTTGTTTGAATTTCCAGCATCTGCAGATTTCCTCATGTGTACTCATTTGGTAATGTCCTTTGATCTATCTCAGAGTATCAACACATCCCTAATGTTTAACTGAAACACTGGAGGAACTCAATGGGACAGACAAGAAATGGAGGGTTGACATCTTACAGGGTAATTAGTTAATACTCTGGAAGTGTTTGGCTGGGGAGGATATTTGGGATGAAACACTGGAGAGGAAATTCAAGGGAGCAGTGAGTTTGGGAGTGGCTAACTGACTAAGGAGAGGCTAAGAAGTGTAGCTTTCTTTGTGTTTTTTTTACGTAGTTCAGTCTAGTTTTTATACTGTGTCATGTAACACCATGGTCTTGAAAAATGTTGTCTCAGTTTTTACTATGTACTGTACCAGCAGTTATGGTCGAAATGACAATAAAAGTGACTTGACTTGAGATAGCAGAGAATTTATGCAAGTATAAAAATGGTTGAAAATACATGTCTGTAAATGAATGAAATTCGAAGAATAGGTTTGGGCAGTTGAAACGACAAACTGATTGTAATAAAAGACAATAATAGATTTGACTCAAGTAAGTTCAAGAAAGGTTACATAACATTGCTTTTGATTCTAGCATCTTCCCCCTTCCTTTCCAGTACTAAAGAAGGGTCTCAGCCCAAAATGTCATCTGTCTGTTCATTTTCATGGATGGGGCCTGACTGGCTAAGTTCATCCAGCATTTTGTGTGTTTTACCTAAGATTCTGGCTGTACTAAATTCAGGAAAGATAATGGAGCAATAGTACTGATCAATGATAACATTACAACGAAAGAATGCAATAGGATAAGATAGAGTCTAGCTGATTAGAGTTAAGAAATGGCAGATGAACATCAGCATGGCTGAATGGTGCACACCAACACATACTAATTTGTAAACAAGATGCAAGAATTTTGGATTCTGATAAGTTGTTTGTAAATCAATATATTTCCATTAAAGTAGCATCTATTCGTTTTCTCTTTATTTCCTTCTGGAAGTGGAAAATGTGCCCAGCCTGACCTGGCAGGTAATCCCCCTGCTCTGCATTTTGCTGCTGCCATATTCTACATTTATTTGTTTCTATTCTCACTCTTTAACTGCTCCCATTGACCAGAGGACCTTGTTCACAAAGTTTCCCTCCATTTTACCTTATCTGCGACACCAACTCTCCCCTACACTCCCTGCATTATCATAAGCTTCTTCTCTCCATCTGAGTTCTAACAAGGGTGCTTTGACTCAGTTTCCCTTCTCATAGATGCAGACTGATCTACCAATTATTACCAGCATTTTCTATTTTTATTTTAGATTTTCAGCATCTGGGTTTATGCAGCTTGTTTTAGATTTTTACACAGTTGAAATATCATTGAAACACAGAGTCATACAGCACAGAAGCAGGCCAGATGGCCCATCCTGAACACCAATCTTCCAATCCCTGATTAGGAGTTTTCTCTATTTTGGAAATTCAAAAGCAACGGGCCTACAGTAGATGTTATCTTGTTGGCTCTTCATACAGCCTTGGAACATCTGGACAGCAAAGATGCTCTTTATCAATCACAGCTCAGCATTTAACACCATTATCCCCTCAAAACTAATCAGTAAACTCCAAGTATGTTCATCGGTAAACTGGGCCTCAATACCCTTTTGTGTGATTGGATCTTGAACTTCTTCACTTATACACCCCAGTCAGGTTGGATTGGCAAAACATCTCCTCCACAATCTCCATCAGCAGAGGAGCACTGCTGGGATGTGTACTTAGCCCCCTAATGATTGTGTGACTAATTACAGCTCCAACACCATACAAGTTTGCTGATGACACCACTGTTGTGGACTGAATCAAAGGGGGTGATGAATCAGCATCCAGGACAGAGACTGAAAGCTTGGCTGAGTGATGTAATAACAACAACCTCTCACGCAACGTCAATAAGACCAAGGAGATTGTAGACTTCAGGAGATGGAATGAGCCAGTAATCATTAGAAGATCAGAGGTGGAGAGGGTCAGTAATTTTAAATTCCTGAGTGTTACTATCTTAGAAGATCTGTCCTGGACCCATCATATAAATGTAATTGCGAAGGAAGCACGACAGCATCTCTACATCCTCAGGATTCTGTGGAGGTTCATCATGTTGTTAAAATCCTTGGCAAACTTTTATAGATATCGGGTGGAAAGTGTGCTGACTGGCTGCATTATGGCCTGGTATGGGAACACCAATGTCTTTGAGTGGAAAATCCTACAAAAGGTAGTTGATTCGGCCCAGTAGGTCACAGGTAAAACTCTCCCAACCATTGAGCACATCTACATGAAATGTTGCTGTGGAAAAGCAGCATCCATCCTTAAAAATCCTCAGCACCCAGGTCATGCTCTTTTCTTTCTGATGCCCTCAGGTAGAAGGTACAGGTGCCTCTGGGCTCATACCACCAGGTTCAAGAACAGTTACTACCCCCCCAGCCATCAGCCTCTTGAACAAAAGGGGATGGCTACCCTCACTTAAGGGCTCTGTTATATTGTTATTTCATGCTCGTTATTTATTGCATTTGCACAGTTTGTTTACAGTTAACGGTTCTTGATGTTCAGTTTACAGTTGCTGTTCTATAGATTTGCCTAGTATGTCTGCAGTGAAAAGAATCTCAGGGTTGCATGTGGTGACATATATGTACTCTGATAATAAATTTTACTTTGAACTTTTGTACTTCATTCTTTGCTTACCCATACAGCTCTTAAATGCTGTCAGCAAATCTGCTTCCTCCCTGCTCTCTCTCAGCAGTGTGTTCCAGGTACTCCCCACTCTCAGTGATAAAGGTCCTTCTCAGATCCTCTCTGCATCTCTTTACCCCTTACACTACATCTCTGTGCTCCAGTTTTATCCTGCTCTGCTATGGGGAAAGGTTCCTGCAGTCTGCCTAAATATCTCAATGATATATCCTCTCCGCCCCAGGGAGATAAGACCCAAACTGTCCTGACTCCTCATAATTGAAATGCTCTATCCCAGACGATATGCTCTCCATCACTATCATGTTTGCTCTGCTGGGATTTCCATGGACTTGTCTCATTGAGAAGAGTTTTGCATAGAATGATCAAAAAGTCATCATTCTTAGCGTAACTTTTGAAATAGAAAAAAAACAAGCAACAATTCTCAGGTTGTGAATAAAGAAGTAAATGACAAATATAAGATTTCTAAAGAGGCAATGGCTCAATTTCACTCAAGAACACAATTAAACAGTGCTTCTTAGATGAGTAAAGGTACCCAAATTAAAGTGGTGGAAAGCAGGGGTTTGATAAATATTATGTCTAGCAAAGAAGCAAGCTGTACAAGGTAGAAGTAGGGGGAAGTGAGAATTGAAATGGGTGAGGCAAGGGGGGACCATGAGAATGAATTATCAGATGACACTGAACTGAGGTGCTCAATGACTGCTTTGTATTTGTCTTCAGTAGGGTTGTGTTGTCAGGAATCTGGCAGAAAATGAATTTTCTAACAATGTAACAGATGAAAAATACAGACAATGGGGACATACCTGCAGAAAAGCAGCATTGAACAGAGACTGGTCATGTCCACTGGTTAAGGTTCATCCTGGGCTGCAGAAGGAAATTAGATAGAATCCATCCCCAACCTTTCTATCCTCATTCGACTCTACAGTTCATCAGTTATCTCCTCTGCAAAATGGAGAGTCACAACCCTGGCAACCTGAAGTCAATCAACCTGGCGATATTGGTGGGTAAGTTTTCTGATATATTTCAAGTCACATTTAATTGAACAATTACAGTTTAATAAATATAAACCTGTATTGAATTTATGGACACATCAGGACTGGCCATGTTGAAATATCTTGTATGATACACTGTATATGGTAGATGAAGTGGATGCACAAATGCACTTTCAATGTGTGGTCCAACAGGCATCACCAGATCAACATCTTGGCAAAATGGGAATGTCTGTTGAACTGAATGTGAGAGGAAAAGCCAATTACATGGGTGTCTCTATCTTCAACTTTTTTCCCATTCTTTACTGACTGAGAAGGCCAGTACAACAAGTGTGAGAGGACTTTGTTTGCAGTGAAGGGAATGGAGAATGTGAGTGTTGCCATGTCTTATAGAGGCATATAAAAGCATGAGTGGCCAATCCACTCAGCCTTTTTGCCAAGATTGGGGAATCAAGAACTGCAGGCCTCCATTAGTCTCGATAGACCATGGATTTGCATCTTGGAAAGTTTCCAGGGCGCAAGCCTGGGCAAGGTTTTTTTTTTAACAAAAGACCGGCAGTTGCCCGAGCTGCAAGTCTTCCCTCTCCATGCAACCAATGTTGTCCAAGGGAAGGACATTAGAATCAAGAACTAAAAGATATGTAAGAGAAATATGAGGAACATTTTTTTCATACAGAATTAACCTGCTTGAGGAAGTAGTTGAGGCAGACACATTTACAATATTTAATCAACATTTGGACAGGTACATGGCTAGGGAAGATTCAGAGGGATATGGTCCAAACACCAGCAAATAGGGTTTGCCTGGAAGGAGCATATTAGTCAGCAAGATCCAGTTGGGGCTGAAGATCCTGTCTGCATGTGTGCATCCTCAAATTTTACAGTCAGAAGTTTAGAGATTGTGAGAAACTGAGTGTAGGAGAAGTACAGATATGCTCATCAATAATTACTTCAGCCCCACAGCTAGCCACAATTCAGATCTTGATAAAACATCGTCTTCCCTATGGAGATTTAAAATCATCTTCCATGGTATTAACGTTTTCAAGAAAAGAGAAGGTCTACCTTGCAAGAAAAGGAGAGGTTGGTCAGCAAATGCCTGCCACATGTAAACTCTAAGTTGTAAGTAAGGCCTGAAAAAAGTTCTAAGTCTTTGGGAGAGAGGTAAACTAACTGAATGCATCCAGTGGTCGATTGGTAAAATAGTGTGGTTGGGTGGACATGGCATTTGAGATTGGACTCACTCACCTTAACAACTCGTATAATCATTGAAGTTCTAACTTCAGATCATCCAAGTGCTTTCAGCAACAGCCTGATGGGATGGGCACCCTGTATCTCAATACTCCACTTCTGCTTCTATGTCACTGAGTGTTGGCTGGAATTGACAGACCCCGAAAACAGCTGGCAGTGCAGATTTACTGCTGGCAACCTAATGAACTCCTCTTCAACTTAATTGATCTTCAGACCACATTTTATATTAACCAAATAAATCAATAAGTTATTATTAATGAAAAAATAATTTTTAGATCATTGGACACAAGAAATTTTATACAATTGGTGTTGATGCTTCACTTTGCTTTTAATTGTAATAATTATATTTTAGAGATCTTGAAGCATATTTCACTGAACTTTGCCATTATAACTTACAAGTCATAAGTTCAAGTTCAAGCTTTGTTTTTACTTCATGGAAATATAAAGTTCTTCCATCTTAAGGTCAAATTCAGGCCACAGATCATTTATAGTGATGTGCTCTTTTTGATGTGTACTTAGAATAGCTACTAGACAAATGTCAGCTCGAAAAATGCTTTTCCACTTCAGTGATCTAAAATGTGACTGACCTGGGTTAATGCACTGAGGATGAGGGTGAGGAAAATGCTTTAGTACATCAGCACATTGTCAGACATTCCAGTCAGGGTCATTCTGATTATGTAACAGACAAATATAATGTGCAAATTTCCAAGTAAACTAATAAAGTGAGATTCTCTAGAATCAGAAGTACAGTGGACTGACTTTGTATCAAATGTATCAATTATGATAGTTTTACTGCCAACATCATCTGGTGCTTTTTCTCTGTATTATATTATTTCTCTGAAATTTTACTCCCATCACTTTGTTTGTGAAAGTATTGACTGAATGCTGATTACTTGTTGACAACTTGCTTGAGAGATCAGTGTTCATTTGTGAGCTTGAGGATTGGGGAACCCCAGGGAATTGGCAGTTATCAAAATGTAGGTAATTTATTTGGAGAAGGTCAATGGCAGCAGATGATAACTAACAACATGAATGTAGATACTCCGAACATGCACCACCTCTAACAGGCTAGAAAGAATGGGCACAGATTCTGTAGTTTCTCCAAAGTTTGGCATTGACATCATGAGCAAAAGTCCTTCCAAAGTCTACAGCTGAGAAGTGCATGGGTCCTATGTTCCATGGGTGGAGGCGCCCTTGGCTCAAACAGTGGCGGGTTGACATGCTCATGGTCATGTTGTTCTACCACGGGTACGGTAGAGGAATCCTCCAAATCTTGCTGGGCTTGTTTAAGGTGATCTACCAAAATATATTCTGGTTAACTCCTCCAACTATGATAAAATTCTTATCACTCTGATCCAAAAACATGGAACAGAATATTGTAAAGGGGCCTAAGGGGATATTAGTGTGCATCATGACATACAAAAACAAATGAGGTGGAGTGTAGGTTAACAGGAACCCAGGAGTGCTGTACACCATGATGAGAGGTAGGAACAGGTGCAAGGGAATTGAATTTACCAAGGAGGGTGGAGCTGTTGAGAGGCTGACCAGTCCAGAATAAAATCACCTGGCACTTGCAACAACAGCTCATATACCAACTGAGCCACAGAACAAAAGAACCTCTTTTGTTCTGAGCCCCAGCAAGACCAACAGAAGACGATCATGTCAGCACTCATCCATCTGGGAAGCCCTCAGAGCAGCCTTTAAGGAGCGGTGAAACCACTCACGTAGGCCACTGGACTCTGGGTGATATGCCGAGCTGTAATGTAGCCTAATGCTGAGGTTCTGGGCTATGGCAGTTCATAGATCTGATGTGAATTGGGGGCCATGATCAGAGAAATATTAGATGGGTGCCAAACCAAGCAACCCAGGTGCTGATGTACACCCAAGCCACATTAATGGCCATTGTCGATGCTAGACTGATGACCTCAAGCCTCTTGCTGGTACAGCCCACCATGGCAAGGAGGGGCATGCAGCTGTGGGGATAAGGGGGGAGAAGACAAACCAGATCCACATTGACATGGTCAAACTGTCGCACAGGGATCTTTTTCACCTGCTGGCACTCAACATAGGCTATACTCATATCATGCATTTCCTGTGTCACTCAATCTTTTGTGCAAACAGTTTCTGTGATGCCTTCTGGCCTGGATGTGAGAGACCACGAATGGAGTCCGCCTCCAGTTTGCAGGCATGATGGGGCAAGGGCGACTGTTTGAGACATTGCACAGGAGAGAAACCCCACCTTTCCTGAACTTAATGTCAGGCCCATGACTGCTATTCAGTAAGATCTCTGTGTCAGTAGCTTGGTTGGCTGTCATGCTAGCAAAGTCAACCCCTATGCGCACGACCCCAAATGCTGGACATTTCTTCAAGGTGTTCTAGTTTTACCCCATTTCATAAAGCTGTGCAAGTTTTGAGGCCATTGTAAATTAACCTCAATGTCTTGGTGAGCAGTGGAATCTGGAGGGAGCTTATAGAAGTGAGGGGAGAATAAACTTGGAATTATGTAGGATTTCTGTAAATAAATAAATTCAGTAATACAAAGAGCTCATTTCCATGCTGTTTGACTCCATGTTCTATCTTCACAAGTTGTTTCTTAAATGTAAAATTAAAGATATCTTCCAGCAGCTTTTCTCTGTTGCCAGATAAAATTTATTTGCAGTGGGCTGAGGATGGATGTTGTGTGAAAACACTAGAGGTGTCCACCACACCACTCAACCTCATTAGGCAGAGTTTGCAAAGGACTTTAAAGAGCTGGGGTGATATTTGAGGAGATGAACTTTGGCTGCTTCTTAGTGGTAAATTTGACCTATTTGACCAAATTTTGTTTCATTGCCTGCAAAATGACCCCTGAATCCAAGTCACATTATTGACTCCCTGACAAGGAATGTTACAATGTTTAATCCTCAAAGTTCAGAGTAAATTTGTTATCTGAGTACATATATCTCACCATATACAACCCTGAGATACATTTTCTTGTGAAGAATCATGATAAATACAAGGAACACAACAGAATCAATGAAAGGCCCTATCCAACATGCTGTTTTTCCTTTTTGTGCCTTGTGGTGCATCAGGCAGCATTTCTGTAACATTTGATTGGCTTTTATGAGGCCGAGTTTCTAGCTCGATGCTCAACTCAGCATGTATGGAAAACGTGCAAGGAACCAACCAGATTTGAATTCAAGACCATTTGCCTTGAACTCCGCCGCCGATACCACTACACCATTGGTTGGCTCTACCCAACATGGATGGACAAATAACCAATGTGCAACAGACAACAAACTGTGCAAATACAAAAAGAAAGAAAAGCAAACAAATAAATAAATAAACAAACAAACAGCATCATCCGTAAACAACAAACAAACAGTTGCTGCCAGTAACTGGGACAAAGCGGAGAACAGAACAGAACAGAGCCTCCATAAGATTCAAAGCAAAAACCTGAGAGACATCATGAAATATACAAAAATATTTATTTTCCATTTGAACTGAATCAAGTCTTATTTGGGAATGTATCAAAGGCACATTGTTTACTTGAGCAGGGTTTCTTAAGATGGTATAGAGGCACATGTTTTTTTGATTAGGTTCTTGATTAGAGTTTCAGATGCCACTACTTAAAGCGTGTGACAGTTTACAGGTAGATCAAAAGGCAAGAGATTCACTAAAAGCATTACTTATTGATAGATAGATAGATAGATAGATAGATACTTTATTGATCCCAAAGGAAATTAGAGTCACAGTAGTATTGCAAGTTCACAGGTATACAATATCAGAAGATAAATAAGAATAAATAAAATAAATTTAAAAACTTAAGCATTCTAACAGGATGTTGTCATCACTTCCCCAGCTATAGGTTGACTCATTGTAGACCCTCATGGCTAAGGGTAAGAATGACCTCATATAGTGCTCTTTGAAGCAGTGCAATTGTCTTAGTCTAATGCTAAAAGTGCTCCTCTGTTCAGCCAAGGTAGCATGCAGAGGGTGAGAAACGTTGTTCAGAATTGCCAGGATTTTCCGTAGGGTCCTTTGTTCTACCACAGCCTCCAGTGTGTCCAGTTTGACTCCTATAATAGAGCCAACCTTTCTAATCAGTTTATTGAGCCTCTTGGCATTCCAAGTGTTGATGCCGTTGCCCCAGCATACCACCTCATAGAAGACTGTATTGGCGACAACAGACTGGTAAACATGTGAAGGAGTCCTCTGCATACTCCAAAGGACCCCGGTCTCCTCAGGAAGTAAAGAGGACTCTGGGCCTTCTTCCACACAGCCTCTGCGTTGGTGCTCTACTCGTCTATTGTCTAGGTCCACCCCCATGTACTTGTAGGTCCACATCCACTTCCTCACAATCAATAGCAACAGGGAGCAGTACAGGCTTAGTCTTCCTAAAGGTCCATCACCATCTCCTTTGTCTTACTGATGTTGAGCTGCAGATGTTTCAGGTTGCACCATTTGACAAAGTCCTCCACCAGGGTCCTGTATTCATCCTTCTGTCCTCCCTTTATACACCCAAATATTGCTGAGTCATCAGAGAATTTCTGCAAATCTAAAGTCCAATGTATACAGGAAAATACCTTTTCTGAAGCAAATCGTGGTGAACTATTGCTACTGGTAAGTAGGCAGAGTGAGGCTGGTTCAGGGGATGAGCCATGCTGGGGCAATGCAAAGGACAACGTCTTCAAGCCAGGGTTGGGGGTGAAGTGAGTCACTTGGAGAGGAGTCGACGTGGAAAGGTTTCGATGCCCAGGTGTGAGGTTAGATTGCTCCAAGCGCTGAGCCAATTTGGTGAGATTGAGAATGTCTTCGTGCTGGGCATTCCAAGGGTGTCATTGCACTGGGGTCCAGGCCCTAGAATGAGACCCTGGTGCTAGGTGCTAGGACTATTTAAAAACTGACACAGATAGACTGAAAACCTGGGTGCCAGGAATGGATGCAAGGCTAGGGCTCATTTTGCTCATTCTCCCAGAAATGTTCATTCCTTTCTCTGCAGTGATGAGGCGGCTCTGCATTTTTGCCCCACTGGTGCGATGAGCTGGCTAAAGACTGGGGCTTACTCCGACTGCTCTGGGAGTGGATAAGGGACTCATTCCGGTTCAGAATGCTATTGTCTTGCTTCGCTTTGTGTGATCCGTGATGTTTTTTCTCTTTTTCTCTGCGCAGTGGCTTTTGATCTTTTTTAAAAACTAGGTTATTCGGGTGTCTTTGTAAGCAGAAAATTTCAAGGTGCATGATTTATATATTTTTTGATAATAAATGTGCTTTGAATTTGAATCTTTTAATTAGTAGGAGCATCAAGAGCTGGCAACTAGTTCTGTTCCACAGGGGTCCAAAAGTGGTTCATAACAGCTCTCATCTTGGTTTCTCCTTACCCAGACCTTCCCTTCATTGTAGAGGTGGATGCCTCAGACATCAGAGTGGGTGCCATCTTGCTTCAACAATCACCTTCAGATGGTAAACTGCACCCATGTGCATTCTTCTCCAGGTGACAATTTCCAACAGGGAGGAACTATGCCATCAGAAATCAGGAACTTCTTGCGGTTAAGGTCACTCTGGAGGAATGGCATCATTGGCCAGAGGAGGTCAAGAACTCTTTTATCATTTGGACTGACTACAAGAATCTGGTCAAGAGGCTGAATTCCAGACAGGCCAAGTGCTTTGAATCATCCTGACCTATTGACTGGGGTCAAAGAACCAGAAGCCAGATGCCCTGCCCCGTCAGTTTAATGAACTGGAACAAGAGGAGCAACAAACCACCATTCTTCCCCAAGCCAGGGTGGTAGCGCCAATACGTTGTGAAATCAGCACTCCTGTTCATAAGGCCTGAGCACAAGGGGAGATTCCTAAGAATGGCTGTTTGTCCCAAATTCCATCCAGTCATGGGTGCTCCAACAGGACCATTCATCAAGAATGACCACACACCCAGGACCCTCAAGATTATGAATACTTCTGGTAAGATGGCAACACGTTTGAACACAGCGGCCTCTCAGAGTCCGAGCAAAGGTGTACTTTTCTTTTAAAAATATGTTTCTTTATGATTGTAAGACTATACTGTAGTCCAAGAACAGTGGGTATAGCAACAGTGATCTGTCTGTTGTCGGAGCTGGTGGCTGGATGTGTCGAATGAGTTAGTGGATGGGTTGGAGAAGGAGAAGCTGACACTCAGCCAGTTGAAGGAGAAAACAGTGCTCGGCTGGGAGGAGGAGGAACTGGCGGTCGGGTCAGAGGAGGAGAAACTGACAGATGAGTCAGAGGAAAAACTGACGGTTGGGTCAGAGGAGAAGCTGACGGTTGGGTCAGAGGAGAAGCTGACGGTCGGGTCAGAGGAGAAGCTGACGATTGGGTCAGAGGAAAAACTGACGGTCGGGTCAGAGGAGAAGCTGACGGTTGGGTCAGAGGAGAAGCTGACGGTCGGGTCAGAGGAGAAGCTGACGGTTGGGTCAGAGGAGAAGCTGACGGTCGGGTCAGAGGAGAAGCTGACGGTTGGGTCAGAGGAGAAGCTGACGGTCGGGTCAGAGGAGAAGCTGACGATTGGGTCAGAGGAGGAGAAACTGATGGACGGGTCAGAAGAGGAGAAACTGGTGGTTGGCCAGGTGCAGGAAAAGCCGGTGAATGGGTCGGAGGCACTGTGTCACCAGCACGGATTCGGCAGCACAGCAAATACGGCAATTGCTCTCATGAATATGCATGCACCTGCTCATTATTATTTCATTGTGATTGTATTTAACTCCATTCTTTCCATCGTAGTGCTTGTCAGGACTTGAACCTGGTACAGCAATGCTTTGCTGTCTGTTTGCATCTGGCTTTGCCTGAGAAATTGGTCTGTTGAGTCAACTGTCTCTGAAGACTAGCGATATTCATTTTATATTTAGTTATTCCTTTCAGCCGCAATGTAGGCTTTGTTTTCCATTTGAGAGTTTTAGTTAATGGCCCTGTTTGGCCGTTTATTGTTTTCTTTTCCTTCTAACTCTGTTCACATTAAAGTCTGAACTATCGACCTGCTTCAGTGTCTCTCGGTCTGCCCTTGAGCCATATCCAAATTCGGTGACAGCAAGTCTCAACCACAAAAAGATGGATCCAGCAGAGCGTGAGCAGCTGACGTGGCCCTGAATTTCATTGGTCAGGTAGGAGACAAACTACAGGCAACAGAATCTGTTCTGAGTGAAGTTACAGGGTCAATGAGGCAGAAAGTCTCGTGCTGACAAGCCCAGTCTCATCTGGAGGAACAGGTATCATCCCTAAATGCAATGGTTGAACAGCTCAATGGGACTCAGGCGTCTGCAATTTCTGCATTCACAACCGTCGTCCACAAACATACTGTGAACAGCCAGCATCAGCTGACAGCCATTAACATTCTCGCCAACGCAATTCAGCAGCCTCAGGCCGCCTCAGTTCCACTTCCAGCGTCTCACAGGTCCTCCTTTTCTGCTACTAATGTTCCCTCTCCCGCACCCAGACACTCACGTCCATACAGGAACCGAGTATTCCACCACCGGGCAGGTATTCTGGTGAACCCAATGGCTGCAGGAATTCTAATGCCCAATGCGAGTTGACATTCCAAGCCTGGTCATTTTGGTGATTATGCGTGAAAACTGGTGTACATGTTCAATCTTCTTGACGGACCTCCACTCAGCCTGTTCAACGCTTTACAGGAGCGAGGATACCCTGCAGTCCAGTTGTTCTGACATTTTGAGGTGAAGGGTTTTTGATCTTCCAGTATGGGGTCAGGAGGCTGCCCACCGACTCTTGGACCTGCACCAAGGCAGAGGAACGGTGAGAACCTATGCAGTTAAAGTCCAGGGGCTTGCAGTAGAGATGAGTTAGAACGAGAGATCTCTCATTACTACCTGAATGCAAGGGTTCGGCATGAGATCAATGTCTGGGACGAGCTGGATAGTCTGGATGATCGGATTAATCTGGCTGTTTGAGTTGATGACTGGGTAACTGAGTGGCGCAGGGAAAGAATGTTTCAAGCTTCCTACTGTACCTGTCTTTCCTCACCCTCTCTCCCTCCCTCACCTGATCACCGTTTTTCCTTGCTCTCTTCCCCTCCCTCACCACCCAGCACCCAGTCCACAGAGGAGCCTATGCAAGTGGGGCACATGTGCCTGTCTCAGAAGGAACAAGGACGACGCAGGAGGACAGGTTCCTGCTTCTATGATGGAGATCGAGGACACCTCTGGGCAGCACATTCCAGTAAAGGAATACCCCGTCAGCAGGGAGGGGAATCCTGACGGGTCGGTTTTCTCATCAGTCAGCTTCCCCTAATTCTTTAATGCAGCTTCCTTGTCGTGGAGGTCTCAGACCCATGAACTTATGGCATTTATCAGCTTCTGTGCAACTGGGAATCTCATGGATATCTCTCTCACTCAGAGATGGGGAGTTCCAACTCTGGTATTCAGAGAAAGGATCAACATTAAGGCGCTGGATGGTCGAGCTCTGGGAACTGGCCAGATTCACCTTTCAACCCAACCCCTCAATTGGTGCTCGAAGGCAACCATCATGAAGAAATATCTTTCTATCTGGTTAATTCACCTGAACTGCCACTGGTACTTGGTCTCCCCTGGTTACCCCTACATAACCCATGGAACGATTGGTCTCTGAAGATACTCCAAGAGTGGGGACTGGCATGCCTGTCTACCTGTCTGGGTCCAGCTCAAGCTCCATTCCATGAACCACCCCCCCCCCACCACACTGGCCATAGGCCTCCCACCTGGCACTAGCTCTCCCCTGGGCTGGTTCCTTTCCCTTTCTCGGCTTGAAACTGTGGCCATGGAGGAATATATGTTGGAGGCATTGGCCATGGGGTTTATCCTCCTGTCAAACTCGCCAGCAGGAGCAGGCCTCTTTTTCTGAGCAAGAAAGATGGGAAGCTCCATCGCTGCATCATTAATTGGTTCCTGAGCAACATCCCTGTGAAGAACCACTCCCTCTTCCCCTGCTAGCTTCTACATTTAAACATCTCCAGGGAGCAACCATATTTGGCAAAATTGGTCTGTGCAATGCTTACAACCTTCTTCGCATAAGAGAAGGGGATGAATGGAAACGGCTTTCAACATGTCTAATGGTCACTGAGGACCTGGTGATGCCTTTTGGTCTGGCCAATGCCCCCGCTGTATTCCAGGCCTTGGTTAACAATGTGCTCAGGGACATGTTGAACCAGTTTGTGTTTGAGTATTTAGATGACATCCTTATCTTTTCCCGCTCTCATCAGGAGCATGTCCGGCATGTCCAGAGAGTTCTCAGACAGCTTTTTGAAAATAACCTGTATACCAAGCCCGAAAAATGTGAATCCCATAAAGACCAGGTGTCATTTTTGGGCTATATACTTACCCCGTCCAGTGTTAAAACGGACCCTAGTAAAGTTCAGGCAGTTGCAGAGTGGCTCAAATCATCTACAGTCAAATTGGTACAGCACTTCATGGGGTTTGCAAACTTTTATCGCCGCTTCATCTGGAATTTAGGCTCTATTGCGGATCCTATAAATACACTCACCAAGAAGACCTCGGCAGGATTCCATTGGATGGATGATGCTGACCAACTAAACGACCTTTCACCACTGCCTTGCTACTGCAACACCCAGACCCATTACAGCCATTCAGTGTCGAGGTGGATTCATCCGATGTCGGCTTTGGAGCTGTCCTCTCCCAGAACTCTGCCGGCTGCACCCTTGTGCCTTTCTTTCCCGTCGCTTGACTCCAGCTGAGAGGAGATACGATGTTGGAAGCCAGGAACTTCTGGGTGTCAAGGAGGCCCTGGAGTAATGGCAACACTGGCTGGAGGGGGCAGAGCATCCATTCTTGATCACAAGAACCTCTCGTATATTTAGGATGCTAAGAGATTCAACTCTTGTCAAGCCCGGTGGGCTCTCTTCTTCACACGGTTCAATTTCATCCTCACATATTATCCCGGCAGCAAGATTACAAAAGCCGATGCTGTCTCCCAGCAGTTCAACGGATCTGAGGACAATGCCAATCCAGAGCCCATTCTTCCTCGCTTGTGTATCGCTACTCCAGTGGGAAATCAGGGCAGAGGTGAGGGCCACCCAAGAGTCAGACCCAGGCCTGGATGGGAGACTTCCCAACTGACTGATTCTTCCTGCTGTGGTGCATTCCAAAGTGTTAGAATGGGGTCACTCCTCCTGTCTGGCTGGACATCTGGGAATTCAATGGATTCAGGAGTTTATGAAGAGACAATTTTGGTGGCCATCTATATTCCAGGATGTCCATGACTTTGTATCTGCCTGTCCCAGCTATGCTCAGAACAAGATATCATGCCAGCATCCTATGGGTCTGCTATGTCCACTGCCTGTGCCCCACTGTCCCTGGTCCCACCTCTCAGTAGATTCTATCACTGGGCTGTCCCCTTCTAATGGAAACACCACCAGTTTGGTAGTTGTGGATCAATTTTCCAAGGCTGCCCACTTCATTGCCCTCCCCAAGCTCCCATGGGCTAGTGAGACTGTCACACTCATGGTTCAATATGTTCAGGCTCCATGGCATTCCTCAAGTATATTGTCTGATTGTGGACCACATTTCACTTCCCGCTTTTGGAAGGCTTTCTGCTCTTATAGGAGCCTCTTGTCTGGCTTCCACCCACAATCCAATGGCCAGACTGAGAGAGTGAACCAGGAGTTGGAGACAACCCTGCGTTGTCTTGCCTCTTCCAACCCCACATACTGGAGCTCACAATTGGATTGGGCAGAGATCGCCCACAATAACCTCCAGTCATCCTCCACCGGTATGTCTCCCTTTGGATGCCAGAAGGGATTCCAGCCCCAACTCTTCCCTGATCAGGAGATTCCTGCTGCTGAAGAGCTGATCCAGCGCTACAAGCATACCTGGAGACCAGCCAGGGCTTCTCTGCTGCATGCCCAGAAACAGCATCCCCATCAGGCTGATGGGTTGCATAACCAGGTAAGGCCATTCAAGCCAGGAAAGGAGGTCTAGTTGGCATCGTGGGATCTTCCCCGAAAGTCAAGAGCCACAAATTGGCATGGTGCTACGTGGGACCATTTGTAGTGGAAAAGGCTGTAACAAGCTGTATACCAGCATCACTGAAGATCCACCCAGCATTCCACGTTTTCCAGCTCAAGCCAGTTACTACCTCTCCCCTGGCCCCAGTTACCCCACCTCCCTGCCTGGTAGATGGTTTCCTTGTCTATACAGCTTGGCGCCTTCTGGCATCTCACTGGGTAGGTTGTAAGGTCCAGTACCTTGTGGACTGAGAAGGGTATGGCCCAGAAGAACGTATTTGGATCCTGGAGAGGGACATCTTGGACAAGTTACTCATCTGGGACTTCCAGCGGACACAGGTCTATGGGCTCAGGGGCTGCATTTAGATGGGGGGGGGAGCCCTGTCACCAGCACAGATTCGGCAGCATAGCAGATAGGGTAATTGTGCTAGTAAATATGCACATGTCAGTTAATTATTATTTCATTGTGATAGTGTTTAACTCCATTCTTTCCATAGTAGTGATTGTCAAGACTTGAACCCAGCATAGTAATGTTTCACTGCCTGTTTGCAATTGGCCTAGCCTGGGAAATTGGTCTGTTGAGTCGACTGACTCTGCAGATTAGTGATAGTCTTTTTATATTTAGTTATTCCTTTCATCCGCAGTGTAGGCTTAATTTTCCATTTGAGAATATTAGTTAACCTTCCTGTTTGGCCTAGTGTTTATTGTTTTCTTTTCCCTTTTAACTCTGTTCACATTAAAGTCTAAACTATTGACTTCACTGAGGCTTCACTGCCTCTTGCTCCACGCTCGGGCCATATCAAAATCGGTGACAAAGTGATCTGGGTGCAAAGCACATTACTGCCTGCTCCTTGTAGTCATCAGAGTTGGTGCATGAAAGCAGCGTGCAGTGTAACTGAGTAGCTGTCTTGGATATTTCTCGCAATCGTAAGACCCTGTTGGACATCAATAATGTGAAATGCAGCTCCCCAAGACCCCAAAGATTAGCCCAACCTTCCACATCTCTAAATTAAAACCTGTCTGCACCAGCCCCTTAGCCCCACCAGCATCAGCCCATCTGCCATCCAGGTTTATTGAGGGGGAACTGGTCCTCACGGTGTGAAGTCTTGTGGACTTGCATACTATTCCAGGTGTTCAGCAATACCGCGTCGATTGGGAAGATTCAGACTTGAGGAGAGGTGCTGGGTGCCTGAATGAGACATCTTGGATCCAGCTCTCATCCATGATTACCATCTCTCCAAGCAGCCAGGGTCATAAGGAGTTGGCTGTAGGGGAGGTATCCTGTCAAGGAATGCCATCTTCCAGGATTTAGATGCTCTAGCTTCCTGGAGTACGGATAACTGGCATGGCCCTTTTAAGGGTTCAGGGTCCCTTTAATTGATAGTCATGTATTGGGCACCAAGGATTGAGTATTTAAGGAGCACTTAAACTGAGATATGATGGTAAGCCTACTCGTGATACTGTCTAACATATAGTTTGAGCTCAGATCCAGTTTGATACTGAGTCTCAAATCTTGCTTTGGATACCCCAGCATTTTGATCCAAACCATCCTTGTCATAAGATGTGCGGCTTGATAGGCTAATTGGCCAGTCCAGTTTGCCACAATTGTGTGTGAGTGGTCATATCCTAAGGGTGTTAATGCAGATATGGGGAGAATAAAATACAATTAAAAATAATAAGCACTTAATGTATGGTCAGGCTCAATCGATATTATTCCCATCAATGTCTACACTCAAGCCTCATTTGTTCCTTCTGTGTGTTTAATATCTAAATGTTACTTAAAATGTTATGATACTATTGACTTATAAGTGACTTATCACTATATTCATGTGAGGAAAATATGTGCTGTGTATTTAACATTAAATTCATTAGATAAACCCTTTTAGAAATGAAACTTCAGGCCATTATGCCTGAAGTTTGGGATAAGTCCAGAGGGTGAAAGTTCCAGTATTTACTTTACATTTAGAATACATTGGAGAAACACCCAACTTAAATTTCAAGAGACAATCTGGAGTCAGATGGGCTCTATGCAGAATTTTGAGTTGCAATGCTTTTGTTATATTACAAACTTAAATCTTCTTTGCATTATCACAGGTGTCTTCCCATGTTTCAGCTGTAAGTTCTACTCCCAGCTCTCCCTCCCAGACCCTTCTCAGCTGCTCAGCCTGTCCACAGGAACATTCCCTCAGGATGCTGTGAAAAGTACTGATAGAGACTTCATCCTTAGAACAAAACACACTCTTTTCTATGTCAGAACTATAGAAATCAGTTAACAATGATGTTTTTTTCTGTATATAATCCCTTATCTGAAAGAAACGAAAAAGATCCTTGTTGGGTATGTTAAATTTCTGTACTATTTGACTGAAAGACATCATCGGTCCTTCATCAAACAAATTTCCCTCTCATTCTAAACAATACTGCCATTTCTGTTTCTTCAAATCTAACATTACACATTCCAGTGTTACTCTTTTGTCAGGGGATGATAGATATTTCTGTTGATGGACAGTGTCACCCGTGAGGTGCTTTACCTGAGAGAGTGGTTGAGCATCTTGAGCACTCTTGGAATGAAACCCATCCAAGGATATGAAAAATACTCTAATACATTATTTTCCTGCCTTTCATATGGTGGAAAGGCTTTAAAAAGTGATTGAATGTTACAGGATTCCCAGTCTTTTTTCCTGTTCATCACCAGTGTTTATTAAGTTTAGTGATGAAATTAAATTATTCACTTTAGCATCAATCTCTATTTTTTGCTGATCAGATTATCTTGAAGGGCTGAAATGCACCTACATCATCTAGTAATGGGGTAGCAGAAAATATCAACATGACAATACAGAGCCGGTAGTAGTCATTGTCTGATAAGCTCCACCTAGCTTGAGTTATTGAAGTAAAAAATGGTGTTGTCCTTTTGAGGATTTATTCAGCAAGGTCTGCAGATGTGCCAGAATAAATTCAAATGTATAGACCAGGGCAAGAATATTGTTAGATAATGATGAAAAACTTTTTTTCTTGTGTCAGAGGGTAACAACTATGATATACTGGAGCACCAGCTTGGACCGTGTCAGGCAAGTGTAAAGAAGGATCTATATATGGTACAAGTTATTTTCGTTTTTTGAGCAAGAAGTCTTTAATAGAAATGATAAGACTACTTATTTTTAACTTGTGGGTTTCTGTGAATGATTGCAGTGACTTCTACATTCTGCTCTACAATAATCAATCTAGGTGAGTTATGGAGATTTACAGGCGGATCTGTGATGAAAGCCATGTGTGCTTTATTGCTGAGTTCAAAGCCTGAGGCAACTTCTTCCTTTGCTGTCATCAGTCAGCACTGGACTGAAAATAATTCCTCATTTTACAAATAGCCTGCATATTCTACACCAAAAATATTTCCTTAATTAGAACAAAGATCTCAAAATGGAAGGGTCCCAGTGATTTTCCAAAGCAAGTTTGTCTTTAGGTGTTCTTTGGATGGAATTAATTGAAATTGAAGTTATAGTCAGGAATTTCTTCATCCTTAATGTAGAGTGGGGAAAATTAATTGTATAATCAATCTCAATAGAATCCATTTGTTGAGATGACAGATTAGAAAGTAATCTTAGCAAAAGCACCAGTATTGCAGAAACACCAGTCACATTTTTAATGATTGTGTTTTGGAAGTAAATGAGGAATTCAAACCTTGCAATGACATCAGGAGTACAAGGGGAAGAGTTCTCAGTTACAGCTCTCTCTGCTTTAAACTGTCATTAGTGACTTGTTAAAATTAATCCATCCTCCTTCACAGCCAGTTCTGACACAACAACACACACAAAATGCTGGTAGAACTCAGCAGGCTAGGCAGCATCTATAGGGAGAAGCGCTGTCGACATTTCGGGCCGAGACTCTTCGTCAGTTCTGACACATTTCCTTTCCACATATCTGACTGTTTATCATCCACTCTGCACAAAAGGGTTAATCTAGATTACAGAAGGGATTACAGAAGTGCAGGAGTGCTAGCTAATCCTGTGTCCACAAATGATGGTCGGAAGTACCGTACAATGAGATGTATGATCCTTTTCATTCTATTACCAGCATACATGTTCTGAAGCTTATTGTTTCTCAGAGTGTTCTGATTTTGAGTACTAAAGACCTTTGTAATCATTTGTGAGATCCATCTGCTGAAACTTTCAAGCTGCCTTTTGGCTTCATGGTAATGCTGAATCAGAAGGTTGTAGGTTCAAGCTCTATTCTTGGACCTGCAAATGTTATCCATGCTGACATTTTCCTAGGCTGTTGGAGTGTGGCAATCAGAATCAGAAGTGCCAGCATCAATGTGCAATACTGAAGTGAAGCTGTCTGTCTGTTCAGAATGGATGTAAATATCCCCTGTTGCCATTTAAGAGCAGGCACTTGAGAAGCTTGACCAAAATGAATTCATTTACTTCTGGGATCTTTTTAGTCACGTTTTGCATATCATTTGTCTCCCTTGTGCTTTACCAGCAGTGTGTTAGCTGACAAGCATTATAAAGTGTTTGGAAGCGGGAACAAGAAATTCTTAAACTCAAGTTGCTTCCAATGCATTAAAACTAGGAGGACTCTCCACCAAGCACTCCAGTCCTCCAGTGCTACCAGGGAACTTCAGTGTAGGTCATGCCTGGCTTTCACTCTTATAGACAACCAAAAGTTGATTTGTTGGAAAAACACATAAATTACTTGGCATGGACTCGTTGGACCAAAGAGCATGTATTGCTCTATGACCTTGTGTTAACTGCAAATCTGTAGTCTTGCAATGAATGGCATCAAAAGCACACAGGACAGGGTAAGAAAGAATAATTACTTAAAGTGCAGGGAGAGGGGAGGCTAGCTGTCGCTATCCTTAGGAATGAATGTGTGTACGTATGTCAGATGATTTTTTTTCAATGATTTTAAGTTTGTTGGCCCCCAGCGTCTTATTTTCACCATGGACATCCAGTCCCTATATACCTCCATCCCCCACCGAGATGGTCTCGAAACTCTTCGGTTTTTTTTGGATTCCAGACCTAACCAATTCCCCTCTACCACCACTCTCCTCCATCTAGCGGAATTAGTTCTTACTTTCAATAATTTCTCCTTTGACTCCTCCCACTTCCTCCAAACCAAGGATGTAGCCATGGGCACCCGTATGGGTCCCAGTTATGCCTGCCTTTTTGTTGGCTTTGTGGAACAGTCAATGTTCCAAGGCTATACCGGTATCCATCCCCCTCTTTTCCTTCGCTACATTGACGACTGCATTGGCAGTGCTTCCTGTACGCATGCTGAGCTCATCAACTTCATTAACTTTGCCTCCAACTTTCACCCTGCCCTCAAATTTACCTGGTCAATTTCCGACACCTCCCTTCCCTTTCTTGATCTTTCCGTCTCCATCTCTGGAGACGGCCTATCTACTGATATCTACTATAAGCCTACAGACTCTCACAGCTACCTGGACTATTCCTCTTCCCACCTGGACTATCCCCTTCTCACAATTCCTCCGTCTCCGCCACATCTGCTCTCAGGATGAGGCTTTTCATTCCAGGACGAAGGAGGTATCTTCCTTTTTTAAACAAAGGGGCTTCCCTTCGTCCACCATCAACTCTGCTCTCAAACGCATCTCTCCCATTTCCCGCACATCTGCCCTCACCCCATCCACCCACCACTCCACTTGGGATAGGGTTCCCCTTGTCCTCACCTACCACCCAACCAGCCTCCAGGTCCAACATATAATTCTCCATAACTTCCGCCACTTCCAATGGGATCCCACTACCAAGCACATCTTTCCCTCCCCACCTCTTTCTGCTTTTCACAGGGATCACTCCCTACGCAACTCCCTTGTCCACTCGTCCCCCCCATCCCTTCTCACCGATCTCCCTCCTGGCACTTATCCTTGTAAGCGAAACAAGTGCTACACCTGCCCTTACACTTCCTCCCTCACCACCATTCAGGGCCCCAGACTGTCCTTCCAGGTAAGGCGACACTTCACCTGTGAGTTGGCTGGTGTGGTATACTGCGTCCGGTGCTCCCAGTGTGGCCTTTTATATATTGGTGAGACCCGATGCAGACTGGGAGACCGTTTCGCTGAACAGCTACGCTCGGTCTGCCAGAAAAAGCAGGATCTCCCAGTGGCCATACATTTTAATTCCATGTCCCATTCCCATTCTGATATGTCTATCCATGGCCTCCTCTATTGTCAAAATGAATCCAAACTCAGTTTGGAGGAACAACACCTTATATAGGTAGCCTCCAACCTGATGGCATGAACATTGACTTCTCTAACTTCCGTTAATGCCCCTCCTCCCCTTCTTACCCCATCCCTGACATATTTAGTTGTTTGCCTGTTCTCCATCTCCCTCTGGTGCTCCCCCCACTCCTTTCTTTCTCCTGAGGCCTCATGATCCTTTCCCTTCTCCAGCTCTGTATCACTTTCGCCAATCACCTTTCCAGCTCTTAGCTTCATCCCAACCCCTCCGGTCTTCTCCTATCATTTTGCATTTCCCCCTCCCCTCACTACTTTCAAATCTCTTACTATCTTTCCTTTTGGTTAGTCCTGACGAAGGGTCTCGGCCCAAAACGTTGACAGCGCTTCTCCCTATAGATGCTGCCTGGCCTGCTGTGTTCCACCAGCATTTTGTGTGTGTTGTTGTTTGAATTTCCAGCATCTGCAGATTTCCTCGTGCTTGCACATATGCCAGATCTTTGAATTGAATAATATTAGACCATAGTTCATAGGAGCAGAACTATGCCATTTGGCCCATTGAGTCTGTTCCATCATTCCATTATGGAGTTCAATCCGGACAAGTGTGAGGTGATGTATTTTGGAAGGACAAACCAGAAGACTGAGTACAGGATTAATGGTCAGTTACTTAAGAGTGTGGATGAACAAAGGGACCTTGGGGTTCAAATCCATACATCCCTTATGGTTGCTGCACAGGTTGATAGGGTAGTTAAGAAGGCCTATGGGATGCTAGGCTTCATTAACAGGGGGATTGAGTTCAAGAGTAGAGAGGTCATGTTGCAACTCTACAAATCTCTGGTGAGACCACACTTAGAGAATTGTGTTCAATTCTGGTCACCTCATTATAGGAAGGATGTGGAAGCTATGGAGAGGATGCAGTGGAGATTTACCAGGATGTTGCCTAGTTTGGAGAACAAGTCATATGAAGCAAGGTTAGCAGAGCTGGGACTTTTCTCTTTGGAGCGTAGAAGAATGAGAGGGGACTTGATAGAGGTGTACAAGATTATGAGAGGCATAGATAAGGTGGATAGTCAGTCCTGTTTCCCAGGGCACCAATAGCAAACACTCAAGGGCATATGTACAAAATTAAGGGAGGGAAGTTTAGGGGAGACATCAGGGGTAAATTTTTTGCACAGAGGGTTGTGGGTGCCTGGAATGACTTGCCAGGAATGGTGGTGGAAGCTAAAACATTAGGGGTATTTACGAGCCTCTTGGATAGGCACATGGATGAAAGGAGAGGGTTATGGGGTAGTGTGGGTTTAGTACTTTTTTTTAAGGATTATATCAGTCGGCACAACACTGTGCTGTAGTGTTCTATGTTTCTATTTCATCATGGCTGATTTATTATCCCTTAACCCCATTCTCATGCCTTTGCCCTGTAACATTTGACATGCCCATTAATCAAGAACCTATTAAATTCCATTTAAAAAATACCTAATGACTTGGTTTCCACAGCCATCTGTGGAAGTGAAACCCACAGATGTCCCTCAATTCTGAGGCTCTGTGCTCTGGTCCTTGACTTCCCTACTGCAGGAAACATCCTCTCCATATCCACTCTACCTAGGCCTTCCAATATTCAATAGGTTTCAATGAGATTACCTCACCTCCCCCACCACATTCTTTTAAACTCCAGAGCCGTCAAATGCTCCTCGTAGGTTAACTCCTTCACGCTTGGGATCTTTTTTTTGGGCCTCCTCTGGACCTTCTCCAATGCCAGAACATCATTTCTTCAATAAGTGGCACAATACTGCCTACAATGTTCTAAGTGTGGTCTGATCAATGCCTTATGAGGCCTCAGCATTACAACTTTGCTCTTGTATTTTAGTCCCCTGGAAATGAATGCTAAAATTGCATTTGCCTCCCTTACAACTGCCTCAACCTTCAAGTTAACCTTTAGGGAATCCTGAATGAGGTCTCCAAGTCCCTTTGCACCTCTGAGTTTTGATTTTATCCTAATTTTTAGACAATAGTCCAAGCCTTTATTCTTTCTGCCAAAGTGCGTAATCGTGCACTTCCTTATACTATATTCCATCTGCCACTTCTTTGCCCACTCCCCCAATCCTCCTGCAGATACCCTGCTTCCTCAACACTGCTTGCCCCTCCACCTATCTCCGTATCATCCACAAACCTAGCCACAAAGCCATCAATCCCTTCATCCAAATCATTGACATAACGTGAAAAGAAGCAGTCCCAACATTGACCCCTGAAGTGCACCACAAGTCCCTAGCAGCCAACCAGAAAAGGCTCCCTTTATTCACTCTTTTCCTCCTGCAAATCAGCCACTGCTCTATCCACGCTCCTATCTTTCCTGTAATACCATGGGGTGTTGTCTTGTTAAGCAACCTTATGTGAAAGGCCTGCTGAAAATCCAAGTGAACAACATTCACTGACTCTACTTTGTCTATCCTCCCTGTTATTTCCTCAAAGAATTCCAGCAGATTTGTCAGGCAAGATTTTCCTTTTAGAAAACCTTGCTGACTTTGACCTATTTTATCATGTGCTTCCAAGTACTCTGAAAACTCAACCTTAATAATAGACTTTGTTGTGTATGTGACCGGGTTACACAACAAAACTATAAGTAAAAACGCTAGAGACTAGAGCTAAGTTAACAGGGTTTTTCACTTATGGAATCCAAACTGAACAATACAGATCAATACGCGCCCAATAGTGCATGCTCAATAACATATTACTACGACATAAAATAGTCCCATATTATACAGTAGGCTATTATGGTACGCTCCTCCCCTTTTATTTTAAAAGTGTATCAACTTTTTTTTATGCTAAACAAATACTGTATATGTATCCTTAATATACAAATGCCCACCCACTGTTTACTTAGTAACTTGATAATATGAATATATAACAAAGTAACATAATAATAATAATTATAACTCAGGTCTTTTGGGGGGTGCTTCTCTGCCCTTCTGAGAAACGTCTGTCAATAAACTTGTTTGTTTTAATACAGATTTCCATAAAAAAATCATGAAAAATTGATCTCTGAGCATAGGGAGATGCTTCAAAGGTCTGCTTCAAAGATGAAGCATGGTCTGCTTCAAAGATGACTTGCCACCAACAAAAGAAGTGGTTGGTGATCTTCTGTCTCTGCTAGTTATTCAAAAGTCAGGGCAATCCCATGACTCAGAGAAAGATCAGTACTTTACCAGTAACCTTTCACCATTTGGTGCAGCAGTTGATCGAAATCCTGTTGTTCATTCCATTAAGCTGCTGTTAAAGTACAGTTTTGCTGATATTATAGGTTACCTGCAGTGCTATCTGGCTCAAGAGAGAGAATTCCTTCAGGTGCACATTCAGCACAAGAGTGAAAATACAACAATAGAACCCTTACAGTTTGTTGCCAGAATTCGCCTCTGTTTTGATGCTGTTTCCCAACTCCTTTGTGAAAAACAAGACACATTGGCTGAGGATTCAAAATATGTATGTGCAAAAGAAACTTTCCCACAAAGGATTAAGTGTATTATTCTCAATGGAGGAAAAAATTGGTTCAAGATTTACCTTGTGCGAAAGCTGTTCTGCTTGAATGGAATTGATTTTGTCCCCGTGTTAGGTTTACCTTCTTCCCCAGCAACCTGGTTTTCCTTTATTTCACCATCCTCCGTAATTTCTCCCTGAGGCTGGTTGCTATATTGTGGGCAGCAACCATAGTGACAACGAACAAAGTAAGGTAGGTAACGTCTTCTGTAAGGAGGGCGATGTTGCTGATTTTGATAATCTTGGTTTTCTCCATCTGTTGCTGTCTCTGCTCCATCTCCTTTCTCTCCACCTTCAATCTTCAGTTGGTAATTATGTGGTGAACCTTGGTGGCAAGGGTTGCAGCAACGATAACGATTTCTGTCCGCGACATGTCGGATTCCTTGAACTGGATCTCCTCTCAGACCAGTTACGTTTGCTGCTTCTGCACCCTTTTCACCTTCCACTGTGTCGAACCCCACAGTTTCCCCGTCTCTAACACTGCGGAGGTATTTCCGTGGGTTATTCTTTTTTATAACAGCCTGATGTACAAACATGTCTTCCTTTGTATCATTCCTGTTGATGAATCCGTATCCATTTCGTACGTTGAACCTCTTTACTGTTCCAAGAACCTGTTTTGCGATGACTTTCTTCTCCCCGGGGGATTTGGGTTTGTCTGGCTGTTGCTGCTGCTGTTCGGATTGCTGCTCCGACTCGTCCTCGCTCATGGTGTTGACAGGCTGAGTGAGGCGGTTGTGGCTTGGACTGGTCTGAGGTGGGAGCTCCGCTTCTTCTTTCTCTCTAATATAATTCCTTTCCACTTTTTCTGTCTCCACTTGCAGAAAAAGCTCTATTCCTTGCTTGTATTGTTGATCTAGTTTCTTCATCCTTTTCTGATACTCCTGCAAACTGCCTTCCTGTAATTGCTGTAGCTGTCTTTTGAGAGATGTCAATTTCTCCTGGTATATCTGCTCTTTTACTTCCAGATAGTCTTCATCATCCTGCTTATTAGCAATATCTATCTCCCTGTCAATGCTGTCTAGCTCCTCCTCGTCATTGTAATAGTCGACAATAGGTGAGAGGAGAGCTGCGGACATCTTCCCCACCGAGCTGCCCTCCTTTGTTGATACATCTGGTGCCTTGATGGAGTGCCAATCCAACTGGATTTTCCTGAGCCATTCATGTCCCAGCAACAGTCATCCTCCATTTCTCAGTACATAGAGGTTCAGTTGCTGTGTTTTACCTCTGTGGGTCACTATCACTTTAATTTTTTCCTTTGGGACACACTTTCTGTCCTATGTAAGTCTTTAGCAGTAGTTTAGTTTGTTTCAGAGGTATGTGAAAAAAACAGTTGTTTGTATTCGTGTACAGAGATCACCGTTAAAGCTGAGCCTGTGCCCAACTCCATTTTCAGTCTCACGCCTGCCAGTTGTGCAGTGATCCATATTACTCTTCGATCATCTGCCTCTTTCACGCTGTGAAGTTGCAGACAAGACAATTCACTTTTGTCTGAGTTGTTTTAATCAGAACTGCTTTCTTTCATTTTGTGTACATTGTTGTATTTTCCTTTCTGGGGTTTCTTGTTTCTCTGTATTTTGTCATTTTCCTGTTGTTTACTAGCTTTGCCACAGTTTCTGCATTCTTCCTCTTTAAACTAACCGTCGTCAGGGTCATGTGACATGTTCCAACAACGGTAACATTTCTTTCTTTCATTTCTGTTCAACATGTTCCCACAACGGTAACATTTCTTTTCTTCACTTCTGCTCACTGACATTTTATTCGTAGCATATTCCAGGGATTTTTGTTGTATTTCTGAAACAGCTTGTGCGCTATTTCTAATGATATTGAGATGTTTAGCGCTTTCTCGAATGTAAGGTCTTTTTCACAAAGGAGCTTCTTCTGTGCGGTTTCACAGTACATGCTACACACTAACCTGTCTCTCAATGTGTCTGATAGACCCATTCCAAATTATTCACAATATTCAGAAATGCTTTCATTTTTGCTCTGATCCTGGTTGTTGGAACCCTGGAACATTAAGCTGTCAGTCCTGCCCCTCCTGTAGCCAAGTTTCAGTAATGGCTATGATGTCATAATTCCATGTGTCAATCCAGGCCCTCAGCTCATCTGCCTTTCCCACAATACTCCTCACATTGAAGTATACACTCCTCAGAAGATTATTACCACCACAAACAACCAACAACCTTATTATTTGCGACTGCATGAACTACTAACATAATTTTTTTTAGCCCCGTTCCACTATCTACTCTATCACTCTGGTTTCCATCCCCCTGCAAATCTAGTTTAAACCCTCCCCAATAACACTAGCAAACCTCCCTGCAAGTATATTGGTCCCCTTGTAGTTCAGGTGCAACATGTCTCTCTTGTACAGGTCCCACCTGCCCCAGAAGAGGTCCCAATGATCTAGAAATCTGAAACCCTGCCCCCTACACCAGTTTCTCAGCCACGTGTTCATCCTCCAGAACATCCTACTCTTACCCTCACTGGCACGTGGCACAGGCAGCAATCCTGAGATTACTACCCTCGAGGTCCTGTTTTTCTATTTCCTACCAAGCTTCCTACTCACTCTTCAGGACCTCCTGACTCTTTCTACCTATGTCATTGGTACCGATGTGTACCACGACATCTGGCTGATCACCCTCTCACCTCAGAATGCTGTGCACGCGATCAGAGACATCCCTGACCCTGGCACCCAGGAGGCATCAAACCATCCAGGAGTCTCTGTCACGACCACAGAATCTCCTGTCTGTACCCCTGACTATGGAGTCCCCTATCACTACCGCTCTCCTCTTCTTCCTCCCTCCCTTCTGCACTGCAGAACCAGACTCAGGAGGATTTAACCTAATTTGGCAGGGGGATGAAAAGTGAAGTGATAGGGCTGGGGATGGGGTAATAGTATCCAAATAGGTGTAGTGTAGTGAGACAGTGAGGAGTTACAGGCAGATGACCAGGCAAAATTGAGATCAGTGGGATGAGGTAGATGATTTTGTAGCACAGTAAGAGATTAGTGGGAAGTTAGAGGATTGGGAATCTGTTAAAAACCAACAACTAATAACAAAAGCAATATGAAGGAAAAAAATGAAATATGAAGATAATATAGAAGACAATACCAAAAACTTTGTCAGATATAGAAAGAGTAAACAAGAGGACACAATGGATATCAGACTACTGGAAAATGATGCTGGAGAGATTGTAATATGGGGCAAAGAAATTATATAACCATATAACAATTACAGCATGGAAACAGGCCATCTCAGCCCTTCTAGTCTGTGCTGAACACTTACTCTCACCTAGTCCCACTGACCCGCACTCAGCCCATAACCCTCCATTCCTATCCTGTCCATATATCTATCCAAATTTACTTTAAATGACAATACCGAACCTGCCTCTACCACTTCTACTGGCTCATTCCACACAGCTGCCACTCTCTGAGTAAAGAAATAGCCCCTCGTGTTACCCTTAAACTTTTGCCCCCTAACTCTCAACTCATGTCCTCTTGTTTGAATCTCCCTTACTCTCAATGGAAAAAGCCTATCCATGTCAACTCTATCTGTCCCCCTCATAATTTTAAATACCTCTATCAAGTCCCCCCTCAACCTGCTACACTCCAAAGAATAAAGACCTAACTTGTTCAACCTTTCCCTGTAACTTAGGTGCTGAAACCCAGGTAACATTCTAGTAAATCTTCTCTGTACTCTCTCTATTTTGTTGACACCTTTCCTATAATTCCATGACCAGAACTGTACACAATACTCCAAATTTGGCCTTACCAATGCCTTGTACAATTTTAACATTACATCCCAACTCCTATACTCATGATGATGAGAATTTTGTGCCAGTCTTCACTGTGAAAGACACCAACAGTATTCCAGAAGTCTATAGTGTCAGAAAAAAAAGTGTTATATCTCAATGCAGGGAGAATAAGGTGGATGATTTTGTTGCACTATTACAGATTGTCAGGTATGATGTGGCCATCACTGAGGGAAGGTTGTAGATGGGAGCTGAATATCCAAGGTTACACATTGTATCAGAGGGATAGAAAGGTAGGCGGGGGGTGGCATGGCTCTGCTGGTAAAGCATGGCATCGAATCAGTAGAAAGATGTGACATAGGATAGGAATGTGTTAGGATTGGATAGGATGTTCTGCTCGTAAGGCAGAACGTGCCCTTGACAAAGCCATGCTGACTATTCCTAATCATATTATGGCTCTCCAAATGTTCACAAATCCTGCCTCTCAGGATATTTTCCATTAACTTACCAACCACTGAAGTAAGACCCACTGGTCTATAATTTCCTGGGATATTTCTACTCCCTTTCTTGAATAAAGGAACAACATTTGCAACTCTCCAATCCTCTGGAACCTCTCCCATCCCCTCTGATGATGTAAAGATCATTGCCAGAGGCTCAGCAATTTCCTCTCTCACCTCCCACAGTAGCCTGGGACATCAGACATCTTGTCTGATCCCAGAGACTTAGCCAACTTGATGCTTTCCAAAAACTCCAGCACATACTCTTTCTTCACATCTACATGCTCAATCTTTTCAATCCGTTGTAAGTCATCTCTACAATCACCAAGATCCTTTTCTGTAATGAATACTGAAGCAAAGTGTTCATTAAGTACCCCCACTACCTCCTCCAGTTCCATACACACTTTTCCACTGTCACACTTGATTGTTTCTATTCTCTTACATCTTATCCTCTTGCTCTTCACATACTTGTAGAATGCCTTGGGGTTTTCCTTAATCTTGTCCACCAAGGCCCTCTCATGACCCCTTCTGGGTCTCCTAACTTCCTTCTTAAGCTACTTCCTGCTAGCCTTATAATTTTCTAGATCACTACCAATACCTAGTTTTTTGAACCTTTCGTATGCTCTTCTTTTCTCCTTGACTAGATTTACAACAGCCTTTGTACACCACAGTTCCTGTACCCTACCATCCTTTCTCTGCCTCATTGGAATGTACCTATGCAGAACCCCACGCAAATATCCCCTGAACATTTGCCACATTTCTTCCATACACTTCCCTGAGAACATCTGTTCCCAATTTATACTTCCAAATTCCTGCCTGATAGCCTCATATTTCCCCTTACTCCAAATAAATGTTTTCCTAACTTGTCTGTTCCTATCCCTCTCCAATGCTACAGTAAAGGAGATAGAATTGTGATCACTATCTCCAAAATGCTCTCCCACTGACAGATGTGACACCTGACCAAGTTCATTTCCCAATACCAGATCAAGTACAGCCTCTCCTCTTGTAGGCTTATCTACATAATGTGTCAGGAAACCTTCCTGAACACACCTAAATAACTACACCCCATCTAAACCTCTTGCTCTAGGGAGATGACAATCAGTATTTGGGAAATTAAAATCTATAAAAAAATCTATTGAGTGGTCTATAAAAAAATATCCAATAAATTTATTGACCCCTTCCTGCTCCTAACTTCCAGTCAGTACACAATTCCTCCATGACTTCCTCCTTTTCTGCAACTGTGACACTATCTCTGATCAGCAGTGTCACACCCCCACCTCTTTTGCCTCCCTTCGCTGTCCTTTCTGAAACATCTCAAGCCTGCCCCACCAGCGGTCAGAGCAAAACATCATGCTAGCATCCTGCTATCACGCTATCTCCACTGCCTATGCCCCACCACCACTGGTCCCACCTCTCAGTAGATTTCATCACTGGTCTGCCCCTGTCTGATGGAAACACCTCCATTTTGTTTGTTGTGGATCAATTTTCCAAGGCTGCCCACTTCATTGCCCTCCCCAAGCTCCCACTGGATTGTGAGACTACCACACTCATGGTTCAACATGTGTTCAGCCTCCGTGGCTTTCCTCAAGACATAGTGTCTTCCCGCTTTTGGAAGGCTTTCTGCTGTCATGTACGAGCCACGGACAGCCTCTCATCTGATTTTCACCCCCAATCCAATGGCCAGACTGGGAGAGTGAACCAGGATTTGGAGACAACCCTGTGCTGTCTTGCCTCTTCCAATCCCATGTACTGAAGCTCCCAATTGGTTTGGGCAGAGATTGCCCACAATAATCTCCAGTTGTCCTCCACTGGTATACCTCTCTTTGAATGCCAGAAGGGATTCCACCTTCTGCTCTTCCGTGATCAGGAGATTGATGTAGGAGTTCCTGCTGCTGAACAGTTGATCCAGTGCTAAAAGTGCACCTGGAGGCGAGCCAGGGCTTCTCTGTTGTATGCCCAGAAACAACATGCCAACAGGTTAATTGGCTCCATCACCAGGTAAGGCCATTCAAGCCAGGAGAGGAGGTCTGGTTGGCATCAAGGGATCTTCCCCTGAAAGTTGAGAGCAGCAAATTGTCACTGCACTATGTGGAACCGTTTGTAGTGGAAAAGGCTGTCAACAAGGTGTGTATAGATTGTGTCTACCAGCATCACTGGAGATCCACCCAGTATTCCATGTTTCCCAGCTCAAGCCGGCTACTACCTCTCCCCTGGCCCCAGTCACCCCACCTCTCCCTCCTCCCTGCCTGTTAGATGGTTCCCTTCTCTATACAGTGTGGCATCTCCTGGCATCTCGCCCAGTACATGGTTGAGTCTAGTACTTAGTGGACTGGGAAGGGTATGGCCCCGAAGAATGTACTTGGATCCCAACGAAGGGCATCTTGGACATGTCACTGATCCGGGACTTCTAGCAGATTCAGGTCTATGGTGTCTCAGAGGCTGCACCTGGACGGGGGGGGGGCCTGTCACCAGCACGGATTGGGCAGCACAGCAGATACGGAAATTACGCTTGTGAATACGCATGTGTCAGCTAATTATTTCATTTTGATAGTACTTAACTCATTTTGTTCCATCACAGTGCCTGTCGAGACTTGAACCCAGCACAGCAACACTTCGCTGTGCCTTGCCTGAGAAATTGAACAATCAAGTCAACTGACTTTGAAGACTAGTGATATTCATTTTATGTTTAATTGTTCCTTGCAGCCGCAGTGTAGGCTTTGTTTTCCATTTGAGAGTTTTAGTTAATGGCTCTGTTTGGCCTAGCGCTTATTGTTTTCTTTTCCCTTTTAACTCTGTTCACATTAAAGTTTGTGAACTATCAATCCGCTTCCATGTCTCTCGCTCTGCACTTGGACCATATCCAAACTTGGAGACAGCTCCTTATCAAGTTAAAGTGGTATTACAGGAAATTTACTGGCATGGTTAGAGACTTGGCTGATTTTTAGAAGGCAGTGAGTGGGAATAAAAGGATCCTTTTCTTGTTGGCTGCCAGTGATTAGTGGTGTTCCGCAGGAGCTGGTGTTAGGACCGCTTCTTTTTAAGCTGTATATCAATGATTTAGATAGAATAGATAAAACCATAAGATATTTGGAGCAGAAGTAGGCCATTTGATCCATCAAGTTTGCTCTGCCATTCAATCATGGGCTAATCCAATTCATCCCCACTCCCCTGTTTTCTCCCTATACCCTTTGATGCCCTGGCTTTCTAGCCAAGTTTGCAGATCAGTGGAGGGGAAGTTAGTGTAGAGGAAACAGATAGGCTACAGAAGGACTTGGGCAGATTAGGAGAATGGGAAGAAAATGGCAAATGAAACAAAATGTTGGAAAATTCATAACCATATAACATATAACAATCACAGCACGGAAACAGGCCATCTCGGCCCTCCTAGTCCGTGCCGAACTCTTAATCTCACCTAGTCCCACCTTCCCGCACTCAGCCCATAACCCTCCACTCCTTTCCTGTCCATATATCTATCCAATTTTACCTTAAATGACACAACTGAACTGGCCTCTACTACTTCTACAGGAAGCTCATTCCACACAGCTATCACTCTCTGAGTAAAGAAATACCCCCTCATGTTTCCCTTAAACTTCTGCCCCCTAACTCTCAAATCATGTCCTCTCGTTTGAATCTCCCCTACTCTCAATGGAAACAGCCTATTCACGTCAACTCTATCTATTCCTCCCAAAATTTTAAATACCTCGATCAAATCCCCCCTCAACCTTTTACGCTCCAATGAATAGAGACCATGGTCATGCACTTTGGTAGTAGAAATAAATGTGCAGATTATTTTCTAAATGGAGAGAAAATCCCAAAATCTAAGATGCAGAGGGACTTGGGTGTCCTTGTGCAGAACACCCTAAAAGTTAACTTGCAAGTAGAGTCAGTAGTGAGGAAGGCAAAGCAATGTTAGTATTCATTTCAAGAAGTCTAGAATACGAGAACAGGGATGTGATGCTGAGGCTTTATAGGACACTGGTGAGACCCACCTTGAGTATTGTGTACAGTTTCAGGCTCCTCATCTTAGAAAATATATGTTGGCATTGGATAGGGTTCAGAGGAGGGTCACAAGGATGATTCTGGGAATGAAAGGGTTATCATATGAGGAAGTTTTGATGGCTCTGGGTCTGTACTCACTGGCATTTAGAAGGATGGGGGGGGGGATCTCATTGAAACCTTTCAAATGATGAAAGGCCAGTAGATGTGGAAAGGATGTTTTTCATGGTGGGGGAGTCTAGACAACAGGGCACAGCCTCAGGATAGGGGGTGTCCATTTAGAATAGGGATGCTTAGAGCTTTAGCCAGAGGGTGGTGAATTTGTTACCATAGGCATTTGTGGAGGCCAGGTCATTAGGTGTATTTAAGGCACAGATTAAGAGGTTCTTGATTGGACACAGCATCAAAGGTTGCAGGGAAGTGGAGTATGAGGAGGAGAAAAGAGGGTCAGCCATGATTGAATAGATTGATGGGCCAAATGGCCTAATTCTGCTCCGATGTCTTATGATCAATGGTCTAATTGAGTTTGATTGCTGTTAATAAGGAGAAAGCGCTTGGGAAGCTGAAAGGTCTGAAGGTAGTTAAGTTACCTGGACCAGATGAACTACATCCAGAGTTCTGAAAGGGGTAGCTCAGGAGATTGTGAAGGCATTAGTAGTAACCTTTAGTCAGTGCATGTTGCTTGCTTGGATCTTTAGAAGGCCTTTGAACAAGATGCTGCACATGAGGCTACTAATTAAAATAAGCCCACGGCATTACAGGAAAATTATGAATGGATAACGGAAGAAAGAGAGTCAATGAATGTTGTACATTTGGACTTTCACATCTTTGACAAGGTACTAGACATGACGCTGCTCACAAGATGGTATGCTTGCAGTGTTCTGTTCTGGGTAACAGATGTGGGATTTCTGAGAGACATCCAGCCTCCCCAGTGACATGTCTGCACCAAGTACATTGTGATCAGCTCCTTGGAGACATGGTTAGGGAACTGGAGTTGCAGCTCAATGACTTTCAGCTTGTTTGGGTAAGTGAGAAGGAGATAGACAGGAGCTACAGGGAGGTAGTCACCCAAAGGCTGCAGGAGACAGAATAATGGGTGACTGTTAAGAGAGGGAAGGGAAAACATCAGATAGTGGAGAGCACCCCTGAGGCTGTCCCCCTCAACAATGTCCTCCATTGTGAGTGCTGTTGGCGGGTTGGGTGGAAATGACCTACCTGGGGGAACAGCAACTGTGCATCTGACACTGAGTCTGGCACTGTGGCTCAGAAGGGTAGGGAACTGAAGAGGATGGCACAGTAATAGGGGACTCTATAGTTTGTGGGATTCTGTGGATGCAAATAGGAAACATGAATGGTAGTTTGCCTTCCAGGTGCCAGGATCTGCTATGTTTCTGAACACATCCACAAATATCCTATATATCCTATATCGCTAGGTGCTTTTTAGACTTATTCTATTAATCCAGTTCAGGTATGGGGGAGACAGTCAGAGCAGTGGTGTGCTCCGTATGCAGTATGTGGGAAGTCAGGGTCAACACAGTTGTCCCTGATGGCCACACCTGCAAAAGGTGCGTCCAGCTGCAGCTCCTATCAGACCGAGTTAGGGAGTTGGAGCAGTTGCTGGATGAACTACGGATCATTCGGGAGGTGGAGGCAGAGATAGATAGGAGTTATCAGGAGGTAGTCACACCAAAAAACCAAGAAGTAGGCAGATGGGTGACGGTCCAGAGAGGCAGGGGGAGCAGGCAGAGAGAGCAGAGCACCCCTGCAGCCATTCCCATTAACAATAAGTATACAGTACTGGATACTGTTGATGGGGATGACCTACCAGGAATGAGTTGAGGTGGTCCTGCCTCTGGCACAGAGGTTGAACCCTCAACTAGAAAGGGGAGGATGGAAGAGAAGAGAGCGATAGTTTTAGGGGACTCTATAGTTAGGGGGGCAGATAGGAGATTTTGTGGGGCAGATCGGGAGTCTCGGATGGTTTGTTGCCTCCCTGGTGCCAGGGTCCGGGACATCTCAGATCGGGTGCAGGCTATTCTTGAGAGTGAGGGCATGAACCCAGATGTAGTGGTCCATGTAGGGACCAATGATGTAGGTAAGGTGAGTGAGGGGGTCCTGCTTAGAGAGTTCAGGGAGTTAGGAGTGAAGCTGAAAGGCAGGACCTCCAGGGTGACAATCTCGGGATTGCTACCTGTGCCACGTGCGAGTGAGGCGAAGAATAGAATGATTATGCACATTAATACGAGGCTGAGAGCATGGTGCAGGAAGGAAGGGTTCAGGTTTTTGGATAATTGGTCTTTGTTCCAGGGACATTGGGATATGTTTCGAAGGGATGGTCTACATCTGAACCGGAGGGGTACTAACATTCTTGCAGGAGTATTTGCCAGTGCTGCTCGGGGGGGGGGGGGGGGGGGTTTAAACTAGATGTGCAGGGGGCAGGGATCCAGATCCAGAGGGTTGGTCAGAAGGTGCATGGGGTTAAATGTGTACAAGGTTTGGGTGATCTTGAGAAGGTCATCAAAATTCAGGGTGCAATTTGCCCGATGGAAGTTCAAGGAGCTGGGTTAGGTACAGTAGACAGTGTTTTAAGCAAAGAGAGGAGGAATGGGCTAAGAATTCTATACTTGAATGCGCGTAGTGTCAGAAATAAGACAGATGAGCTTGAAGCTCAGATGAAAATGGGGAACTACGATATTGTTGGGATAACGGAGACATGGCTGCAAGGGGATCAGGCCTGGGAATTGAGTGTACCAGGGTATATGTGCTATTGTAGAAATATGGGAAGAGGGGGTGGGGTGGCCCTGTTGGTGAGGAACGAGATTCAGTCCTTAGCAAGAGGTGACTTGGGAACAGGGGAAGTAGAGTCTGTGTGGATTGAGCTGAGGAACACTAAGGGTAAAAAGACCCTAATGGGTGTTGTGTACAGGCCCCCAAACAGTAGCGTGGATATTGGGTACAAGTTGATTAGGGAGTTAACATTGGCATGTGCTAAAGGTAATACAGTCGTTATGGGAGATTTCAACATGCAGGTGGACTGGGAGAATCAGGTAGGTGCTGGACCCCAGGATAGGGAGTTTGTGGAGTGTGTAAGGGATGTAATTTTGCAACAGCTTGTGCTTGAGCCAACCAGGAACGAGGCTATTTTGGACTTGGTGATGTGTAATGAACAGGAATTGATAAGTGATCTTGAAGTAAAGGAGCCATTAGGAAGTAGTGATCATAACATGATAAGTTTTTATCTACAATTTGAGAGGGATAGGGGCAGATCAGAGGTGTCAGTGTTGCAATTAAATAAAGGAGACTACGGAGCCATGAGGGAAGAGCTGGCCAAAGTTAAATGGGTGGATGCCCTGGCAGGAAAGACAGTGGATCAGCTGTGGCAGATATTCTTGGGCATAATACAAAAGATGCAAATGCAGTTCATTCCAATAAGAAGGAAGGATTCAAAGAGGGAGAAGGGGCCACAGTGGTTGACAAAGGAAGTCAGAGATTGTATAGCATTAAAGAAAAAGAAGTATGACAGGGCTAAGATGAGTGGGAATACAGATGATTGGGAAAGTTTTAAGGAACAGCAGATCTTAACTAAAAAAGCAATACGGAGAGAAAAAATCGGGTATGAGCTCAGTCTAGCCAGGAATATAAAAGGGGATAGCAAAAGCTTTTTTAGCTATGTGAAGAGAAAGAAGATAGTTAAGAACAATGTTGGCCCCTTGAAGAATGAATTGGGAGAAATTGTTATGGGAAACAGGGAAATGGCAACAGAATTTAATGCGTACTTTAGATCTGTCTTCACCAGGGAGGACACAAGCAATCTCCCAGATGTATGGATGGGCCAGGGTCATAAGATATCAGAGGAATTGAGACAGATTGACATTAGGAAAGAAACCGTGATGAGTAGACTGGTAGGACTGAAGGCTAATAAATCCCCGGGTCCAGATGGTCTGCATCCGAGGGTTCTAAAAGAGGTGGCTCAGGAAATTGCGGATGCATTGGTAATCATTTTCCAATGTTCCTTAGATTCAGGATCAGTTCCTGAAGATTGGAGAGTGGCTAATGTTGTCCCACTTTTCAAGAAGGGAGGGAAGGAGAAAACGGAGAACTATCGCCCTGTTAGCCTAACGTCAGTCGTGGGGAAGATGCTTGAGTCCATTATTAAGGATGAAATAGTGGCACATCTAGATGGCAGAAATAGGATTAGGCCGAGCCAGCATGGATTTACCAAGGGCAAATCATGCTTGACTAATCTGTTGGAGTTTTTTGAGGGTGTAACAAGGATGTTAGACGAGGGTAAGCCAGTAGATGTTGTGTACCTAGATTTTCAGAAGGCATTCGATAAGGTGCCACATAGGAGATTGGTGAGTAAAATTAGAGCTCATGGCATTGGGGGCAGGGTTTCAACATGGATAGAAAACTGGTTGGCAGATAGAAAGCAAAGGGTAGCAGTGAATGGGTGTTTCTCAGAGTGGCTGGAGGTGACTAGTGGGGTACCATAGGGCTCTGTATTGGGACCACAGCTCTTTACGATTTATGTCAATGATTTAGATGAGGGCATTGAAAACTATATCAGCAAGTTTGCTGACGATACTGAACTGGGTGGCAGTGTGACATGCGAAGAGGACGTTAGGAGAATACAGGGAGACTTGGATAGGCTGAGTGAGTGGGCAGATACTTGGCAGATGTCATTCAATGTGAATAAATGTGAAGTTATCCACTTTGGAAGCAGGAACAAGAGGGCAGAGTATTGTCTGAACGGTGTCGAGTTAGGTAAGGGAGAAATGCAAAGAGACCTAGGAGTCCTAGTTCACCAGTCAATGAAGGTGAATGAGCAAGTGCAACAGGCAGTGAAGAGGGCAAATGGAATGTTGGCCTTTGTTACAAGGGGAATTGAATACAAGAGCAAGGATGTTCTTTTGCATTTGTACAGGGCCCTGGTGAGACCACACCTGGAACATTGTGTACAGTTTTGGTCTCCAGGTTTAAGGAAGGACATTCTGGCAATTGAGGAAGTGCAGCGTAGATTCATTAGGTTGATTCCTGGGATGGCAGGGCTGTCCTACGCAGAGAGGTTGGAGAGATTGGGCTTGTACACGCTGGAATTAAGGAGATTGAGAGGGGATCTGATTGAAACGTTTAAGATAATTAAAGGATTTGATAAGATTGAGGCAGGAAATATGTTCCAGATGTTGGGAGAGTCCAATACCAGAGGGCATGGATTGAGAATAAGAGGTCAGTTATTTAAAACAGAGTTGAGGAAGAGCTTCTTCTCCCAGAGAGTTGTGGAGGTGTGGAATGCACTGCCTCGGAAAACGGTGGAGGCCAATTCTCTGGATGCTTTCAAGAAGGAGCTGGATAGATATCTGATGGATAGGGGAATCAAGGAATATGGGGACAAGGCAGGGATTGGGTATTGATAGTGAATGATCAGCCATGATCTCAGAATGGCGGTGCAGACTGGAGGGGCTGAATGGTCTACTTCTGCACCTATTGTCTATTGTCTATTGAACTGCAACTGTGACCAATTTGAGTTGATATCGAGGGCCAGAGTCATCGTAGCAAGAGTGAAGCCATGCTCTTTGGTAGCTGGACTGACTGGTCCAACCTTCCACTCACATGAGATGGTGGGGATGTGGTTTGAAAAGGCTAGAGGCATGTAAGAAGGAGATGGCTAGAACAGACATGTCTGGTCAAACACAAAAACAAGTCTTTGGGAACAGCATTCTCTGTTAATTAAGGGGAAAGTCTTGGTCATTAGTTGCAAAATGCTCTCAGGACTGCTGTACTTGAAGGCGTGGCCTATTCCTTGCTCCTCTGCCTCAATAATCACCTGTCTTTCAGTTTATCTGGGGATCTAAGATGTAGCAAGTCCAACAGGTCCCAGATGCACCAGTCCCCTTAGTGTTTGTGCAAAGGTGAACCCAGTGATGCCCTCACCTTCATATGTCTGTATCAGTCAATATGTGAACCCCAGGTACATGGAGAACAGTTGTCACTGCGTGCTGATGTCTTAGGCCTGGCTCCATTTCTGTGGAATATCCCAGTCAGCTGGTCTTTGCCACACTACCTGTGTATCATGGAAGATTTCTTTGAAGTAAATGCCTTTGGATCATAAGAGGTGGAGCAGAATTAGGGATTCAGCCCATCAAGTCTGCTCCGCCATTCCATCATGGCTGATCCCGTATCCCACTCAATCCCACGCACCTGTCTTCTCACCATATTCTTTGATGCGGATCAGGAAACGATCAACTTCCACCTTAAATATACTCACAGACTTGGCCTCCACTGCAGAGCATTCCACAGATGCACTACTCTCTGGCTAAAAAAAAATCCTCTTTACCTCTGTTCTAAAAGGTTGCCCCTCAATTTTGAGGCTCTGCCTCTAGTTCTGGATTCCCCCACCATAGGAAACATCCTCTCCACATCCTCTCTATCTAGTCCTTTCAACATTTGGTAGATTTCAAAGAGATCCCCCGCATTCTTCAAAATTCCAGTAAGTTCATTCCAGTGAGGCTAAAATTTCATCAGGAAGTGGTCAGCATGGAACATCATGTAGACATTTTCAGGACAGGAGTGCTATGGATTCTTGGGGTAAGCAAACAGACAAACCATCTGGCAGAATACTTCATCACCAGATCTCACCAATGAACATAAGACTTTGCTTGGCTGATAGTGAGAGGGCCTCTCCTAATCAGAGCTTTCCTCTACAGATGACACATAGAAACATAGAAAACCTACAGCACAATACACGCCCTTCAGCCCACAAAGTTGTGCCGAACATGTCCCTCCCTTAGAACTTACTAGGCTTACCTATTGCCCTATATTTTACTAAGCTCCATATACCTATCTAAAAGCCTCTTAAAAGACCCTATCGTATCCGCCTCCACCACCGTTCCTGGCAGCCCAATTTCATGCACTCAGCACTCTCTGAATAAAAATCTTACCCCTGACATCTCCTCTGTACCTACTCCCCAGCACCTTAAAACTGTGTCCTCTTGTGGCAACTATTTCAGCCCTGGGAAAAAGCCTTTGACTATCCACATGCCTCCCATCATCTTATACACATCTATCAGGACACCTCTCATTCTCCTTTGCTCAAAGGAGAAAAGGCCGAGTTCACTCAACCTATTCTCATAAGGCATTATCCCCAATCCATGCAACATCCTTGTAAGTCTCCTCTGCACCCTTTCTATGGCTTCCACATTCTTCCTGTAGTGAGATGACCAGAACTGAGCACAGTACTCCAAGTGGGGTCTGACCGGGTTCTATATAGCTGCAACATTACCTCTCAGCTCCTAAATTCAATTCCACGATTGATGAAGGTCAATGCACCGTATGTCTTCTTAACCACTGAGTCAACCTGAGCAGCTGCTTTGAGTGTCCTATGGTCTCGGACCCCAAGATCCCTCTGATCCTCCATACTGCCAAGAGTCTTACCATTAATACTATATTCTGCCATCATAGTTGACCTACCAAAATGAACTACTTCACACTTATCTGGGTTGAACTCCATCTGCCACTTCTCAGCCTAGTTTTGCATCCTATTAATGTCCCGCTGTAACCTCTGACAGCCCTCCACAACACCTTCAATCTTTGTGTCATCAGCAAACTTACTAACCCATCCCTCCACTTCCTCATCCAGGTCATTTATAAAAATCACAAAGAGTAGGGGTGCCAGAATAGATCCCTGAGGCACCCCACTGGTGACCGACCTCCATACAGAATATGACCAGTCTACAACCACTCTTTGCCTTCTGTGGGCAAGCCAGTTCTGGATCCAGAAGGCAATGTCCACTTGGATCCCATGCCTCCTTACTTTCTCAATAAGCCTTTCATGGGGTGCCTTGTCAAATGCCTTGCTGAAATTCACATACACTACATTTACTGCTCTACCTTCATCAATGTGTTTATTCGCACCCTCAAAAAATTCAATCAGACTTGTAAGGCTTGACCTGCCTTTGACAAAGTATGCTGCCCTCATAATTTGCTGTGGAGGGGAAGAGATGATCACTGATCATGGATTTGCTAAGTGAGGGGAGCAGTGCAAGGCATCCAGGACAAGGTTAATCTCCAACAGCTACTTAACAGAGGACTCTGTGATCTATGGGTTGCTTCCAGGGACTCACACTTAGACAAACATCAGGTACCAGTGGAGGATGCTTTCAGTCTTGCTGATCTGCCAACACAGTGAAATGCCTGTAAGAGAATGCAATTGACTGGTACACCCCAGCACCAGGACTGCATGCTGAGGGATGCACCGAAGTTCGAGCAGCCAACACTTAGGCACTGTGGGAAAGAACCACAGTCTAGGCATCTACTACCATACAGAGGAGCAAGGGCTGGATGGGGAAGCCCTTTAACAATAAAAAGGGGTACTCCCCCAGGGAGCCAAGTGCGGACAATGGTGCTGTGTTTGCTTATGTTTTTCTTTAAATGTCACACTAATAAATGTATCAACCACAAACTTGAAGGTTTTCCTCATAGTTTCTTCCTTGTGTTTTTTTACCATGAATAAATTCTATTGTTTAAAATTAAACAAAAAAATTGCAGTTTGGATTAATGGAGACAATAAAATTTAAAGAAAAATTAAAACACTAAAATGTGTGGTGGTAAAACATTTATAAAAGGACTAAAAAATCTTGAATATAATTTTATTATAAATAGACATTTTTAATTGAACAGATGCTTGAAATGCAGACAGATCAAAATATCTATATGAAACAAAGACCTGGCCTTTACACACGTACTCCAGCTTTCAGCTGGAATCACATTGCCGAGCAGATTCACCATTGTTTAACCTCACGAATTGGAATTTTATTTGTTTCATGAATGCTGCACTGCCTGTCATTTGATCACTGATGTCATTATCCACCAAGATTGTGTCATCTGGAGAGAAGTTAAGTCTGGTCTTTCACCCAACATTAGCCTCAGCCTCAGTGCTGATACAGCCAGTGGCAATGCAATGCAAGACAACTCATTCGAATAATTATTCATAGTCTCATCCTTGTGGAGGTTACAGGCTTAATTGGGATGTCAAAATGCAAGGCTTCAGCTCAGAATTAACAGGATATACAGTATGAGCTTAAAGTCAAATTGCTGCATACAGGAAGAATCTCCTTAACAACTTAAATTTTAAATACATATCAATCCTGAATTTGTGTGGGATGGGTGACAATTTTCAAGTAAGATCAGAGGCTAGTTTTAGCTGAGTGGCTATGGAAACTGCTGCTGCCTTTCCTGCCTTCTTCTGATGTCTGCTCCTGAACAAGCATGGTGCAGGGCACGCTGCTGCAGACCAGAGCAATATAAAGCCTTTGCAGATACCACCTTGACTGCTGAGACAGGGCAAAGCACTCTGGGCTCTCTCACTTGCTCACAAGAGATCTGGCAGATGCTGCAAATCTTGAGCTACCCACACAAAATACTAGAAGAACTCAGCAATTCAGGTAGCATCTATGGAAAGGAATAAGCAGTTGAAATTTTGGGAAAAGATCATCAGGATGAAACTGGAACAAAAATGTTGCAGTTCAGATTAAAAGAAGGAATAACATTTAAAGAAGAAAATTAAAACTCTCAAACTTCATACTCTGGTATGAAGTCCAGATAAAGGGACTTAGCCTGAAAAGTTGACTGCTTTATTTCCCAACCTGATCTGCTGAGTTCCTCTGGCATTATGCTCTATCCCTCTCATTGTTATCAATAACATTCTCAATGGTCTTCCTCCCTCCCTTCTCTCTCTCTCTCTCTCTCTCTCTCTCTCTCTCTCTCTCTCTCTCTCTCTCTCTCTCTCTCTCTCTCTCTCTCTCTCTCTCTCTCTCTCTCTCTCTCTCTCTCTCTCTCCTTTTCCTTTTCTCCCTCCTCAGTTACAGGAGGAGTTAGTGCAGCCCAGCAGAGAGAGGTGGTGACCAGATTATGGAGTGTGTGATAAAACACCATCAGATAGATAAAATGCATTCCACATTCAGAAAAGAAGGGAGAACAAATGTAGGTGCTGAAAGTGAGTTTCTGGTCTTCTTTGCTGTAGTCATGGTGCCAGCAGACTGGTGAGTTGCTGATTGGAGATCAGTAGGTTGAGTATCCGAACTTCCATTGGTCTAACACTTCTGGTAATTAAATTGTTGGACAGCACTTTGAAGGACAATCAATCACAACCAACATGGACTTGTCAAGAGTCGGTCATAACTAATTGGTGTGAATTTTTTGAGGATGCAACAAGTAGTGTCAGTGAATACAGAGGAGCTGGTGTAATATATTTATTTGGCAGATTGGCAAATTATTTGACAGATTCACTGGACAAGTTGAGCAAGAACACAAAATCCAGTGAAAAGTTGGATTAAAAATCTGGTTTAAGGTGGAAGGGTGTGGGTAAAGTCATTTTGGGTCACAGAATAGAATGCAAGATCAGAGAGACATATTAAAACTGTAAAACACTTGTCCTGATCCAGCTGAAGGGACTGCAAGAAAAGAATTACAAGGTCACTAGGAGCTAGCCAGTTTTAATGATTACAAAATTTCTGGAACAAAGAAGAGAGGAATATTTTCAGCGGCTCAGATGCGGGAAGTGTGAGTGTCAGTATTAGAGTCCTTCAGAAGTTGGGAAAGAGAGTTTAAGAGGAACGGTTTTGGAAAAGGCCGGTCTTTCTGGGCGGTATGGCCACAGGGGTGCTCTGCTCTAACTGTCTATTTCCATTTCTCCTGACGGTTACCCAGCTGCCTCCTGCAACTACTTCCCTGTATCTCTGATCGATTATCTCCTCATTCTCCCATACAAGCCAAAGGTCATCCAGTTGCTCCTCCAAATCTTTAACATGGTCTTCAAGGAGCTGCTGCCAGATGCACTTCATGCAGATGTAGTTCAGCAGGAGACTCTGGGTCTCCCAGTTCTCCAATATCCGGCATGAAGGACACACCACAGCAATTTAAATGGTACAGTAAGAGAGGAAAGAAAAGATAAAATGCAACCTTAATAGACACTACACAAAGCTGATGCCTCTTCTGAGCCAAAGAATTCTTTGAGCCAAAGCCTGTTGCTTCTACTCTCACCACTGGCCTACTCCCATAGAATGGCCACTCCACTTACCCCTTCTGAACTTTTATTTAGTTTGTAGAACTCTGTGGACACTGCTGATAGGCCCCATACAATGAACAAATGCCTTCGAAGCTGTCTTTTTAAATAATCGCCACCGACCAGCGAGAAACACCTCTTCTTTGTAGAGTTCTGTTGACGCCACTGATAGGCCCCTGCCCTGCTCCGTTAACAAACCTACCTCCCTCTGTAGGGCTGAGATGGTCGCTGCAGTGATACTATAGCAGATTTAAAACTCATCTACCTGGGAATGGCGGTCCCCAGGGTCAAGATGGCATGGTTTTAGAGTTTGCAGAACCCATTAGTGAAGAGTAACAACACTGTCTCATTGTTGAGCAGATAAACATGGTGACTATCAGGGACAACAAATAGCACTAGCTATGGTCTGGTCTGTGAACATTCTCTCATTGCACCAAGCACTGGCACGTCCACATCTGCACACCAGCACCAGTCTGATTATTATAAGCAGAAACATCCATTACTAGGTTATAGTAAGCACTGACCCTTGCTCCATGTGGTTACATAGAAGACTGCCAACAGTTGTGGTTACTCTGAGCACATGACCTTGTCTGGTAACAAACTTCATGACATATGCTGATGATATTCAACCTGATTCTGGCCATTCACTGCATCCATCACCATCTGGTCACTGTAATACAAATGTCCATCCTGCCCGGTCAGATGCTAGACTGCCTGCTGCTCTGTCTGATTATGTGGAACACTATCAGCTCCCAAATCTGTGACACCGAGAACTGGCCTTGCTCCTCTGGTTAGTCAGAGTAGTGCTGGCTCAGTCTAGTTCTGGTCACACCCAGTACAGGCAGCCAATTGTCAATACCTCCATTTGACTCCACTGCAAACTGATACCACTTCTCTCTGCCTACATCAAGCACTGGTACACGAAACAGTTAGTACTAACCAGAGCCTTTGACCTGAAGAAATAGTTCTGTTTCCACAGATGCAACCTGACATACTAAGCATTTCTAGCATTTGAGGCTTTGATTTTCACTCCCCATGGTTCCCAACGTGCTCCCCATGGTTGTGTGAAGCTTTAATTTCTCCATCCAAAATTACTCTTAGTTACAATAAAAGAATAAATAGTGCAAAAGAGGGATAGTAATTTTCATGTCATGACCCATTCAGAAATCTGAAGGCTAAGTGGAAGATCTGTGGATCCTGGAGAGATACTCGTGGACTAGACAGTCAGTGTTTCCTGTCTGATGACACTGAGGAAAGAGGCCATTTGGTGTGGTTACTCCAGATACAAGACCTCTGTTCCTTGGCATCACCCTGGGAGATGAATCCCTGCTTGTCTCATTACATTGGGTCTGGGCTTCTACCCTAGCAATGGAAAAAGGACAGAAACACTCAACAGATCAAGTGACATTTATAGAAGAAATAACAGACCAGACTGATGACAACTGACTTATACCAACTTAATAGTCCATGAGCCAGGACCCCAAACTTAGGCCACTGGTACCATCTGGGGGGAATAATTTTTATAGTGATTTTTGGCAAGGTATATACACCTAGTGCTAGAAAATATGTGATAGCATTGCAGCAGTGGTAGCTTTCTGTGTGTTAATGGTTCCTGAAAGTGTTCACTAAGGAACGTTGTCTTGGAAAACCAAACTCTACAGAGGGAACTCAAAGTTTGGAGGGCCAAGGCAACCAATTTCGACAAGATCATAGATCAGACTTCATCACATATCAGATCAATCATTAGACAGGAGATGACTGTGTCTTCCTGGCCATTCCATCCATCTGATGTGAAAGATTGTGCTCATACCTCCATACTTGATCAACTAGAACGGCTTCTTGTTGGTCTGTTCACTGGAAATCCTGACAGCAAGATTCAAACACAGAGGGTGACTGCTCTGGTTCAGTCAGTTAGTCAAGACATGATCTATGCTGTGATATGTGGACAACATAAACCACCAAAACACTTTCTACTTCCTTACGCAGTAAAAACACTGACGGGTAACACTGAGCTCATCCAAACACTGAACAGGCTCGGGCATGGGGTGTCCTACTCCTAACTTGAAGAGAACAACACTGCTCTGTGTTTCCAAAAGTTAGCAACAGCCTCCAACCAGAGAGTTGTACTTCCAGCCTCCATCAAGCCTCAGGGCTTCACCAATCTTCCATGGGACAATATGGATAGACTTGAGGAAACTCTCACTGGAAAGGGTACATCACACAGAGTCAATGGCATAGTGATACAGGACAATGTCTATGGACAACATCTGCCAAAAGCTGAGCTTCCACACATTAAGAAACTGAAGCAGAGATCAGTCACCATTGAGGACCAAGAACTGGAAGTATATGCAGCAGGTGCACATGTGGGCCCACAGCCTCTCCCAACCAGCGAACACTGTGTCTAGGAAACCAAGGAAGCTGATCTTCTTACCTCTAAGAAGAACCTGGTGTGGACATATGCAATGCAAACCAGAAATTCCAGAGAATCAGACAATCCCAAACTGGACTGGTTTTAATATCAGCACCAGGAACTAAGAACCAATCTCACAAGATATTGTTGGTATCTGCCAACCATCAATTCACCAGCCACAGAGTTGACCACAGTATTTGAAATCCTGAACCAATCAGAGCTAATCAGAAATGAACTTCATCCAGAAACAATTCTGGTAGTCATGGATCAAGCAAAAGCCACTGAAATTGCCTGGAAGCACAAAGAGCGCTTCTCCAATATTCTTCTCAGGATGGGGACATTCATACCATATGTAATGCCTTAGACATCCTAGGAAAGTGATTTCAGGATGCTGGTCTAAAGGACATATGCATAGAGGCTGGAATTGTCGCAGAGGGGTTCATCAATGGAGTCCTTGATGGTAAACACTACAATCGTGCTGTCAGGGTCCACAAGTACACCTATGAAGGACTGATGAGACTCGCATGGGCAGAGTTCACACCGTGGGTTGAGGACAATGTTTCAGAGAGGAGTGGGATGATCAAATCATTCTTAGACCATGTGAACCACATGGTCAGTGACTTGAACCAAGAGAACAATCTGCTGCAAAGTCCACTCTTAGCTGAGCTGATAACCTTGTGGACAGACTTTCTGGAATACCTCCATCACAACAATGGAGAGCTTTCCACATTCTGGATATCATTCATTAATATGGTAGAGAACATAGTACTTGGGCTTCTGCATGCCTCTTGAGAAGGGGACTGAGAATTGCACCTCCATGCTATAAGAACCATAATTCCATGGTGCTTTGCCTATGATAAAGCTACCACTGGTGCAATGCTATCACATATTTTCTAACTAGAGATGTATCACTATGAGAATTATTCCCCTCAGATGGTACCAACCAACCCTACTGGCTTATGGACTAATGGGTAGGATGGCTATTGAGGGCTCTGGTCCAGGGGCAGGTCAATACTAAGTAGAATATTAGTTTGGCATGGACTAGATTGAACTAATTATCTGTTTCTGCTCTGTTTATTTCTATGACTCTATGAACAGCAGTTCCCACAGTTCAGTGAGCATGTTAACATTTTTTAGAGAGCACTCAAGAATGTTCTCTGCCCTAATGGACATTACTGTTCATGGTAAAGTGTTTGTTACAGGTGTCTTGCTTCAAGCTTGTGGGAAATTCAAGCTTGCTGATTGAAATTTGGCCTAAATATTGGGGCATTTTGGGGCAGGATGAGTAGCTGGTATTAGTACTGCCAATAGTTTTGATGGATTCCAAGGACACAGTGCTCCTGGTTCTTCAGCTTGTGAGCAGAAGAACACAGGGCACAGATACCTGGGGCTTGCTAGAACATGAGCTGTGAGCCAACTTAGATGTGACCACTCTTTGCTCAACATGGTTCAATTGCTTGACTTCAAATCAACGTGTGCTGAAGACAGTTGTTACCAATTAACTCTGCCTGATGTGTAATCTTGTACATGTGGTACTATTTAATTTGCTAAATAGCACAAATTATGTTAGAAACATTCATCTGTGATTCACAAATGAGAGCAAATAGGCAGCTGAAATGCTGCAAACTGTGGTGAGCTGCCTAATTTCACGGCCCATCTTTCTCCAGTAAATGTTAGTCCCCACACTTCCTACTGACAACTGTCAGTAACATTATACATCCTCTGCCGCTGTAGGATTGCTTCAAAATCAATTCTCAGGCCCTATACCCTGCTCTCAACACCATCTATAATCTATAGGCACTACTAACTCCATTTACCTTTGCACTACTGACTGTAATGTTCATCTTGGTTCTCTCTGGGATAAGTATGACAGTAGGGAGTCATGGAGTCACAGACTGTGGAAATAGGCTCTCACCCAGGTCTTCCATGCCGACCATATTGCCTAGTGAGCAAGTTCCATCTGCCCAGATTTAGCCCATAGCATTTTAAAATTCTCCTATCCATGTACTTGACTTTTAAATGCTGTCCGTGTGCCTCCCTCGACCACTGTTTTCTGCCAGGTCATTCCAAGTATGCACCACCCACTTCATGAAGAAGCTATCACTGATGTCCCCTTTAAATTTCTCGCCTCTGATCTTAAACCTAAGCCTTCTTGCTTTTAGTACTCCATCCCTGGATAAAAAAAGACTGTATTTTTATCCTGTTTATCCCCCCATGAACTTATGAACCTCCCACACCCCTCAATCTCTTTTGTTCCATGGAATGAACTCTTAGTTTACACAATCTCTCCTTTATCTCAGGCCCCCAAGTCCAAGCAACATCTTTCCTAACTGGGTAACAAAGGTTGTGCACAATACTCCGAGTGCAGCCTTTTCAACATCTTACATAACAGCAGCATAACTTCCCAACTCCTATACTCAGTGCCCTGACTGACAAAGACCAGTGTATCAAATGATTTCTTCACTATCCTATCTGTGACTTGCTTTCAGTGAACTCTGCATGTATTCCTAGGTTCATCTGTTTCATTACACTCCCAAAGGCCCCATCATCCACTGTATACTCTATGTCTTACCTTGGTTTAATCTCCCAAATTTAATACACATTTATATAGATTGAAAACTATTTGCATAGATAAGCATGTTGGTCAGCATAGATATGATGGACCAAATGGCCTGTTTCTGTGCTGTACCACTCTGTCTCCATCTACTGGACTTACTTATATTACCTTGGTATTGACTTGAACTTCCCACCTGTTCTGCATCCTACCGCTGACAAATCAAGTAGATTACAGAACATAGAACACAACAGCACAGTGCACGTGCTACAGTCCACGATGCTGTGCCAAATTATCAATCTAACCCTTCCCTTCAACACAGCCCTAAAGTCTCCATTTTAATTTCATCCATGTACCTATCTAAGAGTCCCATTGTGGTGAACTACATATACCTGTCTGGACACGCCCCCTGCTGACTGCTCCTGTGGCTCCTCCCACAGACCCCTGTATAAAGGCGATCGAGGCCTGAGCCCGGCCTCAGTCTCCAGGATGTAGTATGGTGGTCACTCACTGCTTGTTCCTTCTTCCAGTCAATAAAAGCTGATATCTCGCCTTTACGTCTCAGAGTGAGTTATTGATGGTGCATCACCCATAAATGCCTTTAATGCATCAGCCTCAACCACTACACCCAATGATGCACTCCAGAAACTTACTACTGTCTGTGTAAAACACCCACCTCTGACAACTTCTCTAAACACTCCTCCTTCAGTATTAGACATTGTTCTCCTCAGAAAAAGACACTAGCTTCCAGTCTGTCTATGACTCCTTTCATTTCTACAGTATTTCAATGATCTGGATGATAAACTGGCAGATGATGCCAAGATTGAGGGCATTGTGGAAGGTGAGGAAGGTTATCAAAGTTTACAGTGGGATGTGGGCCAGCGGGAAAAATGGCAGGTGGAATTTAATGCAAACAAGTGCAAAGTGCTACACTTCATAAGACAATAAGATATAGGAACAGGAGTAGGCCATTTGGCCCATCAAGTCTCCTCCACCATTCAATCATGGGCTGATCCAATTCTTCCAGTTGTCCCCATTCTCCCGCTTTCACCCCACATCCTTTGAGGGGAACCAGAATGTGGATAGTGAGGTGGAGGAGGATAAAGGTCATACAAGAACTACAAGTATAGTGCATGGACCAAAGCCATATCTAACATGTAAAGAGGATTTGAAGAAAGAGAAGCAGAATAAAGGGTTTAAAGGTAGTAAGGTAGAAGGGCTAAAGTGCATGTACTTCAATGCAAGAAGCATCAAAGGTGATGAATGGAGAGCTTGGATACATACATGGAATTATGATGCAGTGGCCATTACAGAGACTTGGTTGGCATCAGGGCAGGAATGGATTCTAAATATTCCTGGATTTCAGTGTTTTAAGAGGGATAGAGAGGGGGGGTGGCATTACTGGTCAGAGATACTATTACAGCTACAGAAAGGGTGGGTAATGTAGCAGGTTCCTCTTTTAAGTCAGTATGGGTGGAAGTCAGGAACAGGAAGGGGGCAGTTTCTCTATTGGGAGTATTCTATAGGCACCCTGGTAGCAGCAGAGATATCGAGGAGCAGATTGGGAGGCAGATTTTGGAAAGGTGCAAAAATAACAGGGTTGTTATCATGGATGACTTTAACTTCCCTAATATTGATTGGCACCTGATTAATTCCAATGGATTAGATGGGGCAGAGCTTGTTAAGTGTGTCCAGGACGGATTTCTGATGCAGTATGTTGACAGGCCGACTGGGGGAACGCCATACTAGATCTAGTATTAGGTAACGAACTGGGTCAAGTCACAGATCTCTCAGTGGGTGAGCATCTAGGTGACAGTGACCACCGCTCCCTGGCCTTCAGCATTGTCATGGAAAAGGATAGAATCAGAGAGGACAGGAAAATTTTTAATTGGGGAAGGGCAAATTATGAGGCTATAAGACTAGAACTTGCAGGTGTGAATTGGGTTGATGTTTTTGCAGGGAAATGTACTATGGACATGTGATCGATGTTAGGGATCTCTTGCAGGATGTTAGGGATAAATTTGTCCCGGTGAGGAAGATAAAGAATGGTAGGGTGAGGGAACCATGGGTGACAAGTGAAGTGAAAAATTTAGTCAGGTGGAAGAAGGCAGCATACATGAGGTTTAGGAAGCAAGGATCAGATGGGTCTATTGAGGAATATAGGGTAGCAAGAAAGGAGATTAAGAAGGGGCTGAGAAGAGCAAGAAGGGGGCATGAGAAGGCCTTGGCGAGTAGGATAAAGGAAAACTCCAAGGCATTCTTCAATTATGTGAAGAACAAAAGGATGACAGGAGTGAAGGTAGGTCCGATTAGAGATAAAGTTGGGAAGATCTGCCTGGAGGCTGTGGAAGTGAGTGAGGTCCTCAATAAATACTTCTCTTCAGTATTCACCAATGAGAGGGAACTTAATGACGGTGAGGACAATATGAGTGATGTTCTGGAGCATGTTGATATTAAGGGAGAGGAGGTGTTGGAGTTGTTAAAATACATTAGGGCGGATAAGTCCCCGGAGCCTGACAGAATATTCCCCAGGCTGCTCCACGAGGCGAGGGAAGAGATTGCTGAGCCTCTGGCTAGGATCTTTATGTCCTTGTTGTCCATAGGAATGGTACCGGAGGACTGGAGGGAGGCAAATGTAGTCCTCTTGTACAAAAAAGGTAGTAGGGATAGTCCTGGTAATTATAGACCAGTGAGCCTTACGTCTGTGCTGGGAAAGCTGTTGGAAAAGATTCTTAGACATAGGATCTATGGGCATTTAGAGAATCATGGTCTGATCAGAGACAGTCAGCATGGCTTTGTGAAGGGCAGATCGTGTCTAACAAGCCTGATAGAGTTCTTTGAGGAGGTCACCAGGCATATAGATGAGGGTAGTGTAGTGGATGTGATCTACATGGATTTTAGTAAGGCATTTGACAAGATTCCACACAGTAGGCTTATTCAGAAAATCAGAAGGCATAGAACCCAGGGAAGTTTGGCCAGGTGGATTCAGAATTGGCTTGCCTGCAGAAAGCAGAGGGTCGTGGTGGAGGGAGTACATTTGGATTGGAGGGTTGTGACTAGTGGTGTCCCACGAGGATCGGTTCTGAGACCCCCTACTTTTCATGATTTTTATTAACAACCTAAATGTGGGGGTAGAAGGGTGGTTTGGCAAGTTTGCAGATGACACAAAGGTTGGTGGTGTTGTGGACAATGTAGAGGATTGTTGAAGATTGCAGAGAAACATTGATAGGGTGCAGAAGTGGGCTGAGAAGTGGCAGATGGAGTTCAACCTGGAGAAGGTGGTAGCCTTTGGAAGGACAAACTCCAAGGCAGAGTACAAAGTAAATAGCAGGATACTTGGGTGTGTGGAGGTGCAGATGGATCTGGGGGTACATGTCCACAGATCCCTGAAAGTTTCCTCACAGGTAGATAGGGTAGTTAAGAAAGCTTATGGGGTGTTAGCTTTCATAAGTCAAGGGACAGAGTTTAAAAGTCACGAGTTAATGATGCAGTTCTGTAAAACTCCAGTTAGGCCACACTTGGAGTACTGTGTCCAGTTCTGGTCGCCTCACTATAGGAAGGATGTGGAAGCATTGGAAAGGGTACAGAGGAGATTTACCAGGATGCTGCCTGGTTTAGAGAGTATGGATTATGATCAGAGATTAAGGGAGCCAAGCTTTACTCTTTAGAGAGAAGGAGGATGAGTGGAGGCATGATAGAGGTATACAAGATATTAAGAGGAATAGATAGAGTGAAATGCCAGCGCCTCTTCCCCAGGGCACCACTGCTCAATACAAGAGGACTTGGCTTTAAGATAAGGGGTGGGAAGCTCAAGGGGGATATTAGGGGATGGTTTTTTATGCAGAGAGTGGTTGGTGCATGGAATGCACTGCCTGAGTTTGTGGTGGAGGCAGATACACTAGTGAAATTTAAGAGACTACTAGACAGGTATATGGAGGAATTTAAGGTGGGGAGATATATGGGAGGCATGGTTTAAGGGTCAGCACAACATTGTGGGCCGAAGGTCCTGTACTGTACTATTCTTTGTTCTATGCCCTGTCTAATCAAGAACCTATCTATCTCTGCCTTAAATACACCCAACAACTTGGCCTCCAGAGCTGCTTGCGGCAACAAATTCCACAGATTTGCCACCCTCTGACTAAAGTAATTTCTCCACATCTCAGTTCTAAAAGAACATCCTTCAATCCTGAACTCATGCTCTCTTGTCCTAGAATTCCCTACCGTGGGAAATAACTTTTGCCATTTCTAATCTGTTCAGGCCTTTTAATGTTTTAACAGCTACTTTCTTGAGAACCCAAAGGTATATTCCATCTGGTCCAGGAGATTTATCCACCCTCAGACCATTAAACTTCCTAAACACCTTCTCAGTCGTAATTTTCACTGCACAAACTTCACTTCCTTGACATTCTTGTATGTCCGGTATACTGCAGTCCACTGTGAAGACTGATGCAAAATACGCATTCAGTTTCTCTGCCATCTCTGCATATCTCATTACAATATCTCCAGCATCATTCTGTGATTGGTCCTATATCTACCCTTGACTCACTTTTACCCTTTATATACTTAAAAAAAACTTTTAGTATCTTCTTTAATATTAGTCACCAGCTTCCTCTCATAATTCATCTTTTCCTTCTGAAAGACCTTAGCTTCCTTCTGTAAGTTTTTAAAAGCTCCTCAATCCTCTATCTTCCCACTAGCTCTGGCTTCTTTGTATGCCCTCTCTTTTGCTTTTACTTTGGCTCTGACTTCACTTGTCAGCCATGGTAGTGTCCTTCTTCCCTTTGAAAATTTCTTCTTATTTGGAATATAGCTGTCTTGTACTTCCCTAATTTTTTTGCAGCAGCTCCAGCCATTGCTGCTCTGCTGTCTTTCCTGCAAATGTCCCTTCCCAGCCAACTTCGACCAGTTCCCCTCTCATGCCATTGTAATTTCCTTTATTCCACTGAAATACTGTACCAACACTTCGGATTTTATTTTTTCCCTCTCAAATTTCAATGCGAACTCGATCATATTGTGATCTCTATTCCCTAAGGGATCCTTAATCTTAAGCTCTGTTACCACCTCTGGATCATTGCTCAATACCTAATCCAGCACAGCCAGTGCCCTAGCATGCTCAACAACCAGCTATTACATAGAAACATAGAAAACCTACAGCAAAATACAGGATCTTTGGCCCACAACTTTGTGCCGAACATGTCCCTACCTTAGAAATTATTAGACCTCTATTTTACTAAGCTCCATGTACCTATCCAAAAGTCTCTTAAAAGACCCTGTTGTATCTGCTTCCACCACTGTTGCTGGCAGCCCATTCCACACACTCACCACTCTCTGAGTAAAAAACTTATCCCTGACATCCCCTCTGTACCTACTCCCCACCACCTTAAACCTGTATCCTCTTGTGGCAACCATTTCAGACTTGGGAAAAAGCCTCTGACTATCCACATGATCAATGCCTCTCATCATCTTATACACCCCTATCAGGTCACTTCTCATCCTCCGTCACTCCAAGGAGAAAAGGCTGAGCTCACTCAACCTATTCTCATAAGGCATGCTCCCCAATCCAGGCAACATCTGTGTACCTCTCCTCTACACCTTTTCTGTTGCATCCACATCCTTCCTGTAGTGAGGCGACCAGAACTGAGCACAATACTCCAAGTGTGGTCTGACCAGGGTCCTGTATAGGCTGCAACATTACCTCTCGGCTCCTAAATTCAATTCCACGATTAATGAGGCCAAAACACCATAAGCCTTCTTAACCATGGAGTCAACCTGTGCAGCTGCTTTGAGCGTCCTATGGACTTGGACCCCAAGTTCCCTCTGGTCCAAGAACCATTAATACTATATTCTGTCAATGTTCTAAGAAGCCATCCCTTTGACATTCTACAAATCCTCTCTTTTGTCGTCCAGTACTGACTTGGTTTTCCCAATCCACTTTCATGTTAAAATCCCCAATGATTTCATGGCATTGCTTTTCTGACACACCTTTTCTGTCTCCTGCTGTAATTTGTAATCCACATCCAGGCTGCTGTTTGGAGGCCTGTATACAACTGCCATTAGGGTCCTTTTACCATTGCCATTTCTCAACTCTACACCTTCCAATCCTATTCATCTCTTTCCAATGACTTAATATTATTTCTTATACATAGTGCCACACCAACCCCTCTGCCTACTAACCTATCTTTCCAATATGCTGTATATCCTTGGATGTTCAGCTCCAAATGGCAGCCATCCTTTAGCCAAGTTTCAGAGATGGCCACAATGTCATATTTGCTCATCTGTAGCCGAATTTCAAGATCGTCCATTTTATTCCTTATGCTGCAAGTATTCAAATACAATGCTTTCAGTCCAGTATTTGTTGCTTTCTGTTTTAACTGCACCACACTTCTATTGCCCTATAACTCATGCTACTGTATTTGTTTAAGCCTCATCTCCAGCCTGTTTTTTCTGTAATCTTTGTTGCAAGCTATTTCTGTTTTCTCCTTCCTCAGCCCTATCACTCCGGTTCCCATCCCCCTGCCAAATTAGTTTAAATCCTCCCTAACAGCTCGATTAAATGTGCCCGCTAGGATACTGGACCCCTTTGGGTTTAGGTGTAACCTGTCCTTTTTATACAGGTCGTACCTCCCCCAGAAGATGCCCCAATGATCTAGAAATCAGAATCCCTGCCCCCTACTCCAGCCATACATTAATATGTCTGAACATGCTATTCTTGCACTCGCTAGCACATGGCACAGGCAGCAATCCTAAGACTACTACCCTAGAGGTCCTGCCTTTCAGCTTCCTACCCAACTCTCTAAATTCTCTCTTCAGCACCTCCTCCTTTTTTCTACCTCTGTCATTGGTATCAACGTGTACCAAGACTTCTGGCTGTTCACCCTCTCCTTTCAGAATACTCTGCACCTGATCCGAGACATCCCGTACCCTGGCACCTGGGAGGCAGCACACCATGCTGGTATCTCTATCAGGCTGACAGAACCTGCTGTCCGTTCCCCTCACTATGGAATCCCCAGTGTGACCAACCAGGGTAGGTCTTACACAGTGAACAGTGGGACACTGTGGAGTACACATGGATCTGGCAATACAGGTCCATAATTTGCAGAAAGTGACATCACAGGTGGATAGGGTCATAATGAAAGCTTTTGGATCATTGGCCTTCATACGTTAAAGTATTGAGTACAGGAGTTGGGATGTTGTATAAGACATTGATGGGGTCTAAAATGGAGTATTCTGTGCTGCTTTGGTCACCTACCTACAGGAAATTTGTAAATAAGTTTGAAAGAGTACAGAGAAAATTTGTAAGAATGTTGCTGGGTCTGGAGGACCTGAGTTATAAGGAAAAATTGAACAGGTTAGTTTTTCCCCCTCCTCTTTTTTTCTCTCTCTCTGCCCATCACTCTGTCTGTTCTCCATCTCCCTCTGGTGCTCCCCACCCCCTTTCTCTCTCCCTAGGCCACCCGTCTCATGATCCTTTCCCTTCTCCAGCTCTGTATCCCTTTTGCCAATCACTTTTACGGCTCTTAGCTTCACTCCACCCCCTCCGGTCTTCTCTTATCATTTCGCATTTCCCCCTCCCCATCCTACTTTCAAGTCTCTTAGTATCTTTCCTTTCAGTTAGTCCTGATGAAAGGTCTTGGCCTGAAACATTGACAGTGCTTTTCGCTGTAGATGCTGCCTGGCCTGCTGTGTTCCACCAGCATTTTGTGTGTGTTGCATTAACTTCCAGAATCTGCAGGAAATTTCCTCAGGTTAGGGCTTTCCTTAGAACACAGATGTTTGAGAGGAGATATGATAGTACACAAAGCTATGAGAAATATAGCGAGGGTAAATGCAAGCAGGCTTTTTCCAGTGAGGTTGGGTGGGACTAGAACCAGTAGTCATGGGTTAAGGGAGAAAGGTGAAAATTTTAAGGGGACTATGAGGAGAAGTTTCTTCCCTCAGAGAGTCGTGAGAGTGTGGAACAAGTTGCCAGCACAAATAGTGCATACAAACTCAATTTGAACATTTCAGATTCAGTTTATTGTCATTTAAAAACCACAAGTGCAATGCAGTTAAAAAATGAGACAATGTTCCTTCAGAATGATATCAACAAAGCACATGACAAAATAGACTACACCAGAAAATCCACATAACGTTTGGCAATCCCCAATCCAGAGTCCGGAGAGGCTGCTGCATATTAATATCGGGCTACCATCTTAGGGTGTTCCCCGGAAAGGAGCTCCAAATCCACAAGACAAACAAGACCAAAAAGTAAAGCTACAAGACCTGTACAAAATCACACAGTTATAACATATTGTTTACAACAGTGCAAACAATACAATAATTTGATAAAAAAAACAGACCATATTTTTTGGTAAAAATAGTCCAAAGATGTTAAAAGACTATAAGTTCGAAAGAAACCACCACACAGTTTCCACAAGTCCTCAGGGTCCCAATAGACTCATCCTCCCATGCCAGGGGAAGAAGGGAATACCCCCGCTATGGACTTCCACGGCGCCATCCGACTCAGCCTTGCAGACACAGTACACACTGAAAGCGACCTGACCACAGCGGACTCCGAGTCCATTGAACCTTCTAGCCTCTGACCATCCCCTCCGGCACAGCTTCTCCGAGCACAATCCTCTGCCAAGCGTATTAAGATGCCCCCACCACCAGCCTCCAGCAACGCGACCCCAAGGACTGGGGGCCTGTTCTTCTCAGCACAGACCCAGACCTCACAGCAGCAGCAGCAACAAAAAGGGCCTTCCTGGAAATATCCAGATGTTCCTCCCTGCTCCATGCTCCCACGTCCGTTTTTCATTAGATTAGGATTGTGCACGACACCCCACTTGACAAATAACATATCAGCTCAGGAGTTTAAGAGAAGTTTGGATAGGTACAGGATGGAAGGCATTTGGAGGGGTGTGGTCCTGGTGCAGGTCGATGGGAGCTGGCAGTTTAAATGGTTTGGCATTGACAAGATGGGCCAAAGGGCCTGTTTCTTTTCTACTAATGACTGTGAGATGATCATAGGAGTCTCCCCACCATCCATACAGGACATTTATCAGGAGAACTTCATACCCAGGTCCCTTAGTATTATCAAGGATCCCACCCATCCATCCAGCATCCTCTTTGACTTTCTACTATCAGGCAGGAGACTATGATGTATAAAAACAAAAATGGTCAGAATGGGAAATATTTTTCCCTCAGGCCATTGGGCTTCTGAACTCCCTGCTGCATTGCAATTGAAGTAATCAGTTAATCAGTTCTGCACCTTACAATATTTAATTTATTTACCTTTCCTCATAAGACAAGTTCTCTTAGCCAGACAGCATCCTGGTAAAGCTCCTCTGCACCTTTTCTAATTCTTCCATAATGAGGCACCTGGAACTCAAAACAATACTCTCAGTCTGGTTTAGCCAGTTTTATAGGGCTGCAACATAACCTTGTGGTTAAGATATATATGAATTTGAATCTTAAAATTCCTCTGTTCCACCACACTGCTAAGAATCCTACCATTAATCTTGTACTCTGCCTTCCCAATTGTTATCACTTCATAATTTTCCAGATTGAACTCCCTTTGCCAATTTTCAACCCAGCTCTGCAATTCTTCCTATGACCCATTGTAACTCACAATCATCTACATTATCCACAATACTACCAGCCTCCATGTCAGCTGCAAACTTACTAACTCACCCTTCCATTTCCTCATCCAATTCATTTATCAAAACCACTACGTGATTTAAAGTGGGTTCTAAAACAGAACCCTGTGGAACACCATGAAACACAGGCCTCTTGGTAGAATATGCCGCATCTTCTGCCTATTGTGGGCAAGCCAATTTTATGCCAAGATTTCTTGGTTCCCATACTTCATTGTGTTAAGCCCTCGCCAAAATCAACCAATCCTGTAATAATATTTGTCCCCTTCCATTTCAGGTGCAACCTGGCCTTTTTGTATAGATCTTTCTGTATCTAAAGACATCCCACAAAATTGTTTTACCCACATTATTATCTCAGCTACCCTGTTTCTATTTTCAACAGCATATGGCCCAGGGTAACAATCTGAGTGCTAAGTAATCAAACAGAGGGTCGTGGTGGAGGGAGTATTGGAGGAATGGAGGGAGGTCCCCTTGTTCAAAAAGGTAGTAGGGATAGTCCGGGTAATTATAGACCTTATGAGCCTTATGTCTGTGGTGGGAAAGCTGTTGGAAAAGATTCTTAGAGATAGAATCTATGGGCATTTAGAGAATCATGGTCTGATCAGGGACAGTCAGCATGGCTTTGTGAAGGGCAGATCATGTCTAACAAGCCTGATAGAGTTCTTTGAGGAGGTCATGAGGGTAGTGCAGTGGATGTGATCTACATGGATTTTAGTAAGGCATTTGACAAGATTCCACACAGTAGGCTTATTGAGAAAGTCAGAAGGCATGGGATCCAGGGAGGCTTGGTCAGGTGGATTCAGAATTGCCTTGCCTGCAGAAAGCAGAGGGTCGTGGTGGAGGGAGTACATTCAGATTGGAGGGTTGTGACTAGTGGTGTCCCACAAGGATCGGTTCTGGGACCTCTACTTTTCATGATTTTTATTAACAACCTGGATGTGGGGGTGGAAGGGTGGGTTGGCAAGTTTGCAGATGACACAAAAGTTGGTGGTGTTGTGGATCGTGATGAGGATTGTTGTTGAAGATTGCAGAGAGACATTGATAGGATGCAGAAGTGGGCTGAAAAGTGGCAGATGGAGTTCAACCTGGAGAGATGTGAGGCGGTACACTTCGGAAGGACAAACTCCAAGGCAGAGTACAAAGTAAATGGCAGGATACTTGGGAGTGTAGAGGAGCAGAGGGATCCAGGGGTATATGTCCACAGATCCCTGAAAGTTGCCTCACAGGTAGATTGGGTAGTTAAGAAAGCTTATGGAGTGTTAGCTTTCATAAGTCGAGGGATAGAGTCTAAGAGTTGCGGGGTAATGATGCAGCTCTATAAAACTCTGGCTAGGCCACATTTGGAATACTGTGTCCAGTTCTGGTCGCCTCACTATAGGAAGGATGTGGAAGCATTGGAAAGGGTACAGAGGAGATTTACCAGGATGTTGCCTGGTTTAGGGAGTATGCATTATGACCAGAGATTAAGGGAGCTAGGGCTTTACTCTCTGGAGAGAAGGAGTATGAGAGAAGACATGATAAAGATATTAAGAGGAATAGATAGAATGGACAGCCAGCACCTCATCCCCAGGGCACCACTGCTCAATATAAGAAGACATGGTTTTAAGGTGAGGGGAGGGAAGTTCAAGGGGGATAACAGAGGGAATTTTTCTACTCAGAGAGTAGTTGGTGTGTGGAATGCACTGCCTGAGTCAGTGGTGGAGTCAGATACACTCGTGAAATTTAAGAGACTACCAGACAGGTATATGGAGGAATTTAAGGTGGGGGGTTATATGGGGGGGGGGCAGGGTTTAAGGGTCAGCACAACATTGTGGGCCAAATAGCCTGTACTGTGCTGTATTGTTCTTTGTTCTTTGTTCTTTGATTGAAGAGAATGATACTAACTGGGGAGATGCCATTTTAATGTCTTAATCTTGTTCTAATGTTTGGTTTTGAGCCAAAACATCGACAATTCCATTCTCCTTGAGATTCTGTTGAGTTCTTTCAGCAGGTTGTTTGTTACTCCAGCATTTGCTGTTTCTAAGTTTCCAGTTTAATTCCTGTCGTGGTCATGATTCTGTGAATTCTCTGGGGGCCATGGTAATATTGTGGTTAGTGCAAGGCTTTACAACTTGGGGCATCAGAGCTCAGGGTTCAATCCCAATGCCCTCTGCAAGAAGTCTCTGTAGTTCTCCCTGTGGAATGCATGAGTTTTCTCTGAGTGCTCTAGTTGCCTCCCACAGTCCAAAGGCATTCTGGGGATTTTAATTAGTCATTGTAAATTGACCCGCGATTAGGTTAGGGTGAAATCAAGGTTAAAAACATAGAAACATAGAAAACTTACAGCACAATGCAGGCCCTTTGGCCTACAAAGTTGTGCCGAACATGTCCCTATCTTAGAAATTACAATGCTTACCTATAGCCCTCTATTTTTCTAAGCTCCGTGTACCAATCTAAAAGCCTCTTAAAAGACCCTATCATATCCAGCACCACCACCATTGCTGGCAGCCCATTCCACGCACTCACCGCTCCGTCAGTAAAAAAACTTACCCCTGACATCTCCTCTGTATCTACTCCCCAGCACCTTAAACCTGTGTGCTCTTGTGGCAACCATTTCAGCCCTGGGAAAAAGCCTCTGATTATCCACATGATCAATGCCTCTCATCATCTTATACATATCTATCAGGTCACCTCTCATCCTCCATCGCTCCAAGAAGAAAATGCTGACTTCACTCAACCTATACTCATAAGGCGCACTCCCCAATCCAGGCAACATCCTTGTAAATCTCCTCTGCACCCTTTCTATGGCTTCCCCATCCTTCCTGTAGTGATGTGACCAGAACTGAGCACAGTTCTCCAAGTGGGGTCTGACCAGGGTCCTACATAGCTGCAACATTACCTCTTGGCTCCTAAATTCAGTTCCACAATTGCTGAAGAACAATGCACCTTATGCCTTCTTAACCACAGAGTTAACCTGCGCAGCTGCTTTGAGTGTCCTATGACCCATCTACAACCACTCTTTGCCTTCTGTGTTCTGGGTCCACAAAGCAATCCCTTGGATCCCATGCCTCCTTACTTTCTCAATAAGCCTTGCATGGGGTACCTTATCAAATGCCTTGCCGAAATCCATAGACATTACATCTACTGCTCTTCCTTCATCAATGTGTTTAGTCACAACCTCAAAAAGTTCAATCAGGCTCGTAAGGCACGACCTGCCCTTGACAAAGCCATGCTGACTATTGCTAATCATATTATACCTCTCCAAATGTTCATAAATCCTGCCTCTCAGGATATTTTCCATTAACTTACCAACCACTGAAGTAAGACCCACTGGTCTATAATTTTCTGGGCTATTTCTACTCCCTTTCTTGAATTAGGGAACAACATTCGCAACCTTCCAATCCTCCGGAACCTCTCCTGTCCCCATTGATGATGCAAAGATCATCGCCAGAGGCTCAGCAATCTCCTCCCTCGCCTCCCACAGTAGACTGGGGGTACATCTTATCCGGTCCTGGCGACTTATCCAACTTGATGCTTTCCAAAAGCTCCAGCACATCCTCTTTCTTAATATCTATATGCTCAGGCTTTTCAGTCTGCTGCAAGTCGCTATTACTATCACCAAGATCCTTTTCCTTAGTGAATACTGAAGCAAAGTACAGTATTCATTAAGTACCTCTGCTATTTCTTCCAGTTCCATACACACTTTCCCACTGTCACACTTGATAGGTTCTATTCTTTCATTTCTTATCCTCCTGCTCTTCACATACTTGTAGAATGCCTTGGGGTTTTCCTTAATTCTGCCCACCAACGCCTTCTCCTGGCCCCTTCTGGCGCTCCTAATTTCCTTCTTAAGCGCCTTCTTGTTAGCCTTATAATCTTTATAAGCTTTTCTTTTCTTCTTGACTAAATGTATTACAGCCTTTGTACACCGTGGTTCCTGTACCCTTCTCTAACTTCTCTGTCTCATTGGAACATATCTATACAGAACTCCACACGAGTATTCCCTGAACGTTTACCACATTTCTTTCGTTGTCAGTGGTTGCTGGGTGGTGCGGCTTGAAGGGCTGGAAGGGCCTATTCTGCACTGTATTTCTAAAGAAAAATAAATAAATATAAGATAAAATAAAATAAAATTTTCTTCATGATGCTCTGCAATTGAGTGAATGAGGGCCTCTGTTGGTCAGGGTTGACCATATATGTTGCATCCTAGCTATCTAGATATGCAAGCCTGGGCAGCACGACATGGAGAGCAAGCTGTTGCCACCGAGCAAGCTCCCCCTCTCCACGCAACTGATGAACCCAAAGAAACAGCAGAGAATGATACAGTTTGGTACCAGCAGCATAGCAGGAGTTGCCAATCAGCATTGAACCCAATGTAGGACTGCCTTAGTGACTCCAGCTCCAGATTTTTCCCTTGGGGTTTACTCCCAAAACCACTTCGCAATTCCAATGAGTGGTTATAGCCGCAAGGCAGCGGAGGTTTGAGATCAGAGTTTTACTTCACCAAAATGAGCTAGCAACCACAGCTGATGAACCCCATCTGCCCAAGGCAATTGGTTTTAAGGCACCAGTAACCCACCTTTGCCTCATCTGTCAGTAGAAATGGTTCTGCCAGGCTTAGTAGATAAGCCACATGTGAAGACCTGGAGTTGGAGTCTGCAATTAAAGTATGGTTAAAAACAGTAAATGTTGGAAATAGAAAGTCAGCAGGTCAGGCAGAATCTGTAGAGAGAAAAATCAGAATTATTGTTTGAGGTTGAAGACCCATCACTAGAACAAAGTAAAAGAGAAAACAAGTTAGTTTATGTAGCAGGGGAGATGGGGGAGGGCAAGGGTGGAACAAAAGGGAATTTCTCTAATGGGATGAAATCATATAGATGCAGTGGTAAGGAAGGGATAGTCTTTAAAGATGGGTAAAGGAGCACAAATGAGTACATTCCCATGTTAAGTGACTGGGCAATAATCTCAGAGTAAATTGCTCTCCTATTGTGGAAACCACTTATTTTTCATTGTAATGACTTCATCCTGTTTGGTGATGTTACACCATTGCAGTGTGTCTGAAAAAGTATTGATTGGTCCTCATTTCCAATTCATCACAAAATCGAAATATCAATTATACTTCTTACTGTTATTTGTCTTGTCAAATCTTCTCCATCATGAAAACAGACAGACTGGGTGCTTTCCCTGTAAACCTGCTGAGAATTCTGTATCCATTCAATAGAAAGTGGTATTCAGCTAATGGAAATGTGGATTGTTAATGTTAATGGTATTGTGAATTTTGACAGTTAATCAATCCTCCCAACACACTGTCACCTCTCATAAAAAAATGATTAAAAATATCTGCAGGAAGAACCACACCAGCCAATTCAGAGAAATGCCTCTTTCCTAAATTTCAATAATTACTTTAAAAGTTCCTGAAAAGATTGCAAATAATCTAACTCATACTCCTGCCACACACAAATTGCACATGTTTTTCTAACCTTTAATGAATTCACTTATTATGGAAAATTTTAATTCAAAAGAGGTTTGTTTCATGGACACAATGATACTAATAATACAACATGTGGTGTACTGAATGGGATACCGTGTAGTGAATAACTGTCAGAGTTGCAAGGCTTTAGTCGATGAAAAGGTCCTGTTAATGTTAGAATCCAGTTGAAGGTTGGAATCAGATTACTGACAATGACTGACATCCACCTGCTACAATTTGTTCAGAGGCTCTTCACAGTGCTATTCATTCAGCATCTCATTCATTCAGTTCAAACAAAACATCTCACAAGTCTGAAGGAAAGGCAAAAAAGCTCAGCAGAGCAGAATCAAGGTACTGAGAAATAGTACTGCAAACCTGTCCTGGCCTTCTGTGAATGATATGCCATGTACATCTGACATTTCCAATTTTACAGTGAGCTTATTCCTCTGATAATGTTTACATTTTCTCTTCACCATCTTGAGTCATCCTTCGAGACTGAAGTTGCCGTGCTCTGTGGTTGCTGATGAGGTCACAGTGGGAACTGCAGCTGATTCCATAAATAAGGCAGGAATTGCAGAATGGTCAGCTGGTGCACTCCCTTTTCACGTGAACCGTTGCTGAATGGTTGTGAAGAATCTGAAGAGCGTGCAGGTGAGGAGCACCAGGAAGTTGCCTGGATTAGCTATAAGGAGAGTTTGAAGAAACTTGGATTGTTTGCTCTGGAGTATCAGAAGCTTAGGGGAGACTTGATAGACGTGTATAAAATTATGCAAGGCGTAGGTGGGGTAGACAGTCAGAATGTTTTCCCACAGTGTGGAATAAACATACAAGATAGTGTCATTTAAATGTTGCTTCCACAGGCATGTGAACAGGCAGGGAATGAAGGGATAAACACGAGAGATTCTGCAGCTGCTGCAGTCCAAAGAAACATACACAAAATGCTGGAGGAACTCAGCAGGTCAGGCAGCAGCTAGGGAGATGAATAAAGAATAAATATTTTGGGCCAAGACCTTTCATCATGACATATTTATTTTAATTGGAATCATGGTCAGCACAGTCACTGTGGACATAAGGTGTTTATTAATTGTGTCCATGCTCTGTTTGTGCTGGACCTTGATATTGACAAATATTCCTTCTCTGCTTTGTGTGGTCATGGGCCAGAGATTCCCAGGGGACAGTGAGAGTGATGGATTATTTCAAAGAAGCTTTGAACACATCCTTCAATCCTTTCCTCTGTTCTCTGATACTATCTTTCCACTCCAAAGCCCAGCACAGTTTTCTGGAGTCTGATGCTGAGCTATGAGGTCTTCCCAATGAAACTGACTGACTGCAGATAGGGCCTGTAGGCTGAAGACATTAACCACTGATGTTTGATTGCTCAAGCTTCCAGTAGATTTGAACTATTTTTGCAGAGACAGCCTGAGTATTCTTTATCCAGTGCATTAATATGGCTGTTATAGATCAGAGGTCACCAACCTTTTTTGCACGGCGGACCAGTTTAATATTGACAATATGCTTGCAGACTGGCCAACCGGGAATTGGGGGGGGGGGAGGGGAAGGGTTGTTAAACACAACTGGAATACACTGTTACTCGAAGGGGGTTCCTTATGTCCAGTCTATTCCGCAATTTAGATTTCGTGGCTATCAGCACTTGCTTCTGTCTCGTTTGCTCATGGTTCTTCCGCTCAGAAAACTCAACAGGTTTGTTTCTAAGTGCAGGGTGCTTGGACTCAAGGTACTGAAGCACTTTTGAGCCTCATTAGACAGCCACCAGGCCCAAACTCCAGCCTCACGCCCGCCACCAGATGCCTTGGCCAGGTGTGGCCGGTCGTGGGTGGGGTGAGAGGACAAAGTAAGGGCCGAAGATCCCTGTACCAGGGCCGCGGTAGTCGCAGTCTGGAGAAAGCCAGCGAGGTGTGCAACAGGGTGCGTGCCTGCCCCTCTTGTAGGTAGGTAGGATCTATCGGCCGAGAAAAGTTTGGCTCAAGGGATGACTTTCAGTAGATTGCAGCAAGGTAGCTGCTCTGCTGCTTATGAAACCCTGAGCCCGAATTAGGTCATCTGCGAATATTTTAGCAGCTGGTTCCCTACGAACATTCAGTGTGCTAAACAGGTTGAGAGGCGGTGCCCATCTGTCTGCGCTCCAGGCCAGTAGCAACGGCACTTCTCGCCAACCGTGTGAGGCTACCGGTTACCCGAGGCTAACCAGTGATCCCTGGCATGAGGATATCACTGCGTTTAGGTGACTGATGAACTCACATGGGTAATGACTTCGCGTGTGTTCCAAGTTCAACAGGGAATGAGGAAAGGTGCAGCTAACTCATGTTGTTTCATATCACTAAATCATATCATTTCCTCGTGGCCCAGTAGCACATGCTTTGTGGCCTGGTCTTGGCCTAGTGGTTGGGGACCGCTGTTATAGATGACTCAGATCAGAACCAGGTATATTATTGCTGTTGTGAAATTTGTTGCTTTTTGGCAGCAGTACAGAACTCGCCTTCACCTTTCCCCATTCCCTTTTCCCCCCTCACCTTATCTCCTTACCAGCTCATCACCTCCCACTAGAGCTCCTCCACTTTTCTTTCTTCCATGGACTTCTGCCCTTTCCTATCAGATTCCCCCTTTTCCCAGCCTTGTATCTCTTTCACCAATCAACTTCCCAGCTCTTTACTTCACTCCTCCCCCTTAATGGTTTCACCTATCACCTTGTGTTTCTTCCTCCCCCTCATCTCACCTTCTTACTCTGACTCCTCATCCTTTTTTCTCCAGTCCTGATGAAGGGTCTTAACCTGAAACATCGGCTGTACTCTTTTCCATAGATGCCGCCTGACCTGCTGAATTCCTCCAGCATTTTGTGTCTGTTGCGTGGATTTCCAGCATCCGCAGGTTTTCTCTTGATTATGAATCCAATCTGCTGTCTCACCCTGGATCCTATGTGATCTAATCTTCCAGACTAGCCTGCCATGACAGACCTAGACAACATCTACTGCTCTACCTTCATTTATCTTCTTGGTTACCTTCTTAACAATCTCCAAGAGTTTTGTCAGTCATATCTCCCCATGCACAAAGTCATGTTGACTTCCCAAATCAGACTCTGTCTCTCCAAGTGTTGGCAGAATCTGTACCTCAGAATCCTGCAGGCAATTTACCTTTCCACTCACGTCAGGCTCCCCATATTGTCATTTCTTGGCTTGCTTTTGCAACCCTTAAAGGTGCCAGATCAGCCATTCTCCAATCCTGCAGAGCCTCACCTCTAGTCAGAGATGCAGCAAAAATCTGTGCAAGGGTTTCCCCAATTTTGTCTCTGGTTTCCCATGAGGTCCAAGAATTCACCCGTATAGGCCCTGAGAATCTATCCATCTTAATACATTTATCGGCCTCCAATACCTCCTCTCTGCTAATTTGTATGTGGCCAAGATAACATCACTCATTTCCTTAGCTCCCACTATTTCTATAGAACCATAGAACATTACAACACAGAAACAGGCTTTTTGGCCCTTCTTGAATGTGCTGAACCATTTTTCTGCCTAGTACCACTGACCTGCACCTGGCCCATATCCCTTCATACACCTCTCATCCATGTACCTGTCCAAGTTTTTCTTAAATGTTAAAAATAAGCCTGCATTTACCACTTCATCTGACAGCTCTTTCTACACTCCCACCACTCTCTGTGTGAAGAAGCCCCCCAATGTTCCCTTTAAACTTTTCCCCCTTCACCCTTAACCCACGTCCTCTGGTTTTTTTTCTCCCCTAGCCTCAGTGGAAAAAGTCTGCTTGCATTCACTCTATCTATACCCATCATAATTTTATATACCTCTATCAAATCTCCCCTCATTCTTCTACGCTCCAGGGAATAAAGTCCTAACCTATTCAACCTTTCTCTGTAACTCAGTTTCTTAAGTTCCGGCAACATCCTTCTCTGCACTCTTTCAACCTTATTAATATTCTTATGTAATTCGGTGACCAAAACTGCACCCAATACTCCAAATTTGGCCGCACCATAACATTCCAACCCTGCTACTCAATACTTTGATATATAAAGGCCAATGTACCAAAAGCTCTCTTTACGACCCTATCTACCTGTGATGCCACTTTTAGGGAATTTTGTATCTGTATTCCCAGATCCCTCTGTTCCACTGCACTCCTCAGTGTCCTACCATTTACCTTGTATGTTCTACCTTGGTTTTTCCTTCCAAAGTACAATACCTCACACTTGTCTGTATTGAACTCCATCTGCCATTTTTAGCCCATTTCTCCAGCTGGTCCAGATCCCTCTGCAAGCTGATCCAATTTACCACATTATCTATATCATTGATATAGATGACAAATAACACTGGACCAAGCACTGATCCCTGTGGCACACCACTAGTCACAGGCCTCCACTCCTCCACGACCACCCTCTGGCTTCTCCCATTGAGCCAATGTCTAATCCAATTTACTACCTCACCATGTATACCTAGCAACTGAATCTTCCTAACTAACCTCCCATTTGGGACCTTGTCAAAGGCCTTACTGAAGTCCCTGCAGATAACATTCACTGCCTTCACTTCATCCACTTTCCTTGTAACCTCCTCGAAAAACTAATAGATTTGTTAAACGTGACCTCCCACGCACATTTGCTACTTACAATCTCACCCATTTTCTTTGGTTCCTCACGAAGATACCAATGTAAATATTTAAGGGGACTTATTCTCTCCCTAGCCACCTTTTTACTCTCAATATACCTACAGAATTCTTTGGAATTTTGCCTCACCTTGCTTGCTCGACCCTTCTCATTTCCTCTTTTTCCCCTCCTAGCTTCTCTCTGAAGTGAACTTCAATGAATCTTGTAGTCATCAAGTGGTTCACTACTTCCTAATTGCATGAGAACAATGTATGCCTCCTTGTTCTTCTTAACCAGAGCTTCAGTACCTCTCACTATCCAGGGTTTCAGAAACCTGTCAGTTTTACAGGGACATATAGTCCCTGATCTCTTGACATCACAGTTTTAAAGGCCTCCCTCTTGTAGACATTGCTTTCTCTACACACAATCTCACACAATCAGTCTCTGTAAAATCCTGTCTAATGGCTCCAAACTTTTCTCTGCTCCAGTTCAGGACATTAACTGTGAACCAGTCATATCCTTCTCCAGAACTATTTAAAAACTAATAGAATTTGGACCCAAATTGCTCACTGACAAATATTTTGACCACTTGCCCTTCCTCATTCCCCAGGAGGAGGCTTTGTTGGACACATTTCAAAAATACCACTATTTTACAAAATGGCTGGCCCAGTCAATATCAGAATGGTTAAAATTCTTGCCACTGCCTGTAAGGTTTTTGTACATTCTTCTTGTGACCCTATGGGTTTCCTCCTACAGTCGAAAGACGTACATGTTGGGAGGTTAATTGGTCATTGTAAATTGTCTAATGAATAGACTAGGATTAAATTGGGGGACAGCTGAATGGCGAGGCTCAAAGGACTGGAAGGGCCTATATCACTGTATCTCAATAAAGAAATAAATCTTCCGGTAATGTAATTATATTTACAACTAGTTGTAACCTCTCTATATATCTGCTCCTCAAATTCTTGCTGGTGATTGGGGGGCATGTACATTTGTAATACAATGCCATTGAGTAGTTATCCCTACCCATAGGACCTCTGTGGATAACTGTCTACAGATATGCTCTCTGATGACTGGTGTTGTGTTCAGGAAGGTAACTCTTCTTCTCTCTTCCCTGCATCTCTGTCACACCTGTAGTATCTATCCTAGATCGCAGGGCTGCTAGTCCTGTCTTTCCTCAGTCAAGTTTCTGTTCATGCCACCAATCTAGATACTGATGATGTGCCCAAAAGCATTCATCCCCCCCGTCCTCAGTAGTATCCAAAGATGTATACTTGTTGAGGGCAACAGCTACAGGGGACTTCTATACTCTTTGCCTGTTCCCTCTGGCTCTCCTGTGGAGTGACCACATAACTAAAGTTCCTATCTGCTCTCGGCATCCTCTGTGATCCCAGTACAGCACTTTCAGTTCCTTCACATGGTCATCTGCAGCTCACACACAGCCACTTCCAAAATCAGCCAGAGTCTCCCCTTTACAACTTCCCTCTTCAACTCCATTCTAAATGGACATCCCTCTATTCTGTGCCCTTTGATCCTAGACTCCTCCACTATAGGAAACATCCTCTCCACATCCACTCTATTAAGGAAAACTCTATCCAGTTTTCACACATTCAATAGAATTTGTTTCAATAAAAGTTTCAATAAAATTTTCCCCTCATTCTTCTAAATTCCAGTGAATACAGGCATAGAGCCAGCAGACACTTCTCATATGATAACCCCTTCATTCCCAGAATCATTCGATAGAACATCTTCTGAACCTTCTCCAATGAAAACACTTCCTTTCATAGACAAGAGACCCAAAACTGCTCACAATATTCATGTGAAGACACACCAGTGCCTTACAATGCCTCAACATTACATCCTAGCTTTCATATTCCAGCCCCCCAGAAAATGAATGTTAACATTACATTTGTCTTGCTCACCCCTAACTCAATCTGCAAGTTAACCGTTAGAGAATCCTACACAAGAACTCTCAAGACCTTGGACTTTTTAAAATTTTCTGCCCATTTAGAAAAAAGTCTAGGTTTTTTTCCTTCTAACAAAGTGCATAACCATCTAACTCCCTACATTAAATTCTATCTGCCACTTCTTTGCACATTCTTCTAATCTATCACTAGTTACCAGCAAGCAGTCCAAAAAGGCTCCCTTTATTCCAACCCTTTGTGATGTCAGCCAGTTGAGCACAAAATGTTTAAAAAGAAGACCGCCATATCCAGCGGGCAGCAGAGTGACAGGGCCTTGGCTCAATGGGCTTAGGCGGTAACAGGACGAGGCGAGGTAGGAAGTATGTGTGTGAGGCCAGTTTTCTGTGCTCAGTGTTAGATGTGGGAGGTCCTGAAGTCTCCCAGCCTCCTGGACGGCCAAATCTGCATCAGGTGTGTCGAGCTGCAGCTCCTGAGGCACCGAGTTAAGGAACTGGAGATGCAGCTTGATGACCTTCGCCTGGTCAGGGAGAGTGAGGAGGTGATAGAGAGGAGTTACAGGCAGGTGGTCACACTGGGGCCACGGGAGACAGACAGGTGGGTCACAGTCAGGAGAGAGAAGGGGAAATGTCAGGTACTAGAGAATACCCCTGTGGCTGTACCCCTTGACAATAAGTACTCCTGTTTGAGGACTGTTGAGGGGGGACAGCCTACCTGGAGGAAGCAGTAGTGGCCGTGCCTCTGGTACAGAGTCTGGCCCTGTGGTTCAGAAGGGTAGGGAAAGGAAGAGGAAGGCAGTAGCGATAGGGTACTCTATAGTTAGGGGGGCAGACAGGCGATTCTGTGGATGCAGGAAAGAAACTCGGATGGTAGTTTGCCTCCCAGGTGCCAGAGTCCGGGATGTTTCTGATCATGCCCAAGGTATCCTGCAGTGGGAGGGAGAACAGCCAGAGGTCGTGGTACATATTGGTACCAATAACATAGGTAGGAAAAGGGAAGAGGTCCTGAAAAAAGACTACTGGGAGTTAGGAAGGAAGTTGAGAAGCAGGACCGCAAAGTTAGTAACCTCGGGATTACTGCCTGTGCCATGCGACAGTGAAAATAGGAATAGAATGAGGTAGAGGATAAATGTGTGGCTGAGGGATTGGAGCAAGGGGCAGGGATTCAGATTTCTGGATCATTGGGACCTCTTTTGGGGCAGGTGTGACCTGTATGAAAGGACCGGTTGCACTTGAATCCCAGGGGGACCAATAATCTGGCGGGGAGGTTTGCTAAGGCTACTGGGGAGAGTTTAAACTAGAATTGTTGAGGGGTGGGAACTGAACTGAAGAGACTGGGAAAGAGGCAGTAGGATCACAATTAGAGAAAGCTTGTCGACAGAGCAAGAGGGAGGATAGGCAGGTGATAGAGAAGGAAAGCGCTCAGACCAAAGGCTTGAGATGTGTCTATTGTAATGCAAGGAGTATTATGAACAAAGTGTATGAGCTTAGATCGTGGATCAGTACTTGGAGATATGATGTGGTGGCCATTACAGAGACTTGGATGGCTCAGGGACAAGGATTGGTTACTTCAAATGCTAGGTTTTAGATGTTTCAGAAAGGACAGAGGAAGGAAAAAGAGGTGGGGGCGTGGCACTGTTGATCAGAGATAGTGTCATGGCTGCAGAAAAGGTGGACGCTGTGGAGGGATTGTCAATGGAGTCTCTGTGGGTGGAGATTAGGAACAGGAAGGGTCAATAACTTTACTGGGTGTTTTTTATAGGCTGCCCAATAGTAACAAGGATATCAAGGAGCAGATAGGAAAATAGATCCTGGAAAGGTGTAATAATAACAGAGTTGTCGTGATGTGAGATTTTAATTTCCCAAATATCGATTGGCATCTCCCTTGAGCAAGGTGTTTAGATGGGATGGAGTTTGTTAGGTGTGTTCAGGAAGGTTTCTTGACACAGTATGGAGATAAGCCTACAAGAGGAGAGACTGTACTTGATTCGGTATTGGGAAATGAACCTGTTCAGATGTTAGTGGGAGATCATTCCCAAATGATCCGGAATTCATCCAGTTCCAGCTCCAACTCCTCAACGGGGATCATAAAAAGCTGCAGCTGGATGCACATCTTGCAGGTATAGTCATCAAGGACACTGGAGGTCTCCCTGCCTTCCCACATCCCGCAGGAGGAATGTTTCATTCTCCTGCCTCCTGAAGAGAAGGAAAAAAATGTGAACTTTCCTTTCCTTTGCTTTGCCTGAGTGAAGTCTTGAAGAGCTAAAGCCTTAAGATCGCCACTGACTATGTCCACTCAGATGATGGCCACTGCATCGATGGCTGCTGCCCTTGCCTGTCTCCCTTTTATTTGCTCGTACTAATCAATCCCAAATGCTGATTGGTCACTGGTCAAATTTCTGTTACGCTGCCGTGACTCGCTTCTGCCTTTTATTCTCAGGCCATGGACCTGGTTGAAGTCATCTCCTCTCCAAACTTCTGATGTCTGGATTGGAGCTTCTTGTGTAGCACCTTGCCAAACTCCTTCAGAAAATCCAAGTACACGACATTCACCGATTCTCCTTTGTCTATCTTGCCTGTTATTTCCTCAAAGAATTCCAGTAGGGTTCTCAGGCAAACTTTGCCCTTAAAAAAAGCATGTTGACTTTGGCCTATTTTATCATGTGCCTCCAAGAATACCAAAACCACATAAAATATACAACATAGATCATAGAACATTGTTCCACGATGTTGTGCCAAGCCAGCTAAAAAGTAAATCAAAAAACAATCAATCTTTCCTACCATCACAATGTCCTTATCCCTCCATCCTCTTCATATTCATGAGCCTCTTTTAAAAAACTGTAATATACTTTCCTCTAGCACCACACCAGGTAGCAAATTCCAGGCATTCTGAGTAAAAAACTTACCCTTCACATCCCCATTGAAATTGCCCCTGTGTACTTTATCTATGTCTCTCATAAACTTATTAACTTCTGTCAGATCTCCCCTCATACTCCACTGTTCTTCCTTCATCAATCTCTCTCATCACCTTGTTAAAAAATTCCAGTCAAGTTGGTAAGGCATGACCTGCCTCGAACAAAGCTATGCTGGCTCTCCCTAATTAGGCCATAGGTTTCCAAATGCTCATATACCCTATCCTTAAGAATTTTCCCAGAAATTTGCCTACGATTGACATGAGACTCGCTGGTCTACAGCCTCTAGAATTTTCCCTTATTCCCTTCTTAAATTGAGGTACAACATTAGCCAGGCTTCTGGGACTGCATCATGCCTAGAGAGATCACAAAAATGCAGTCAAGGCTCCAGCAATCTCATTTCTTGCCTCCCCCAGTAACCTGGGGTAAATACCATCTGGCCCTATGGACTTAACCTCCTTAATACTCATTAGAACATAGAACATAGAGTAGTACAGCACATTAAAGGCCTTTGGCCCACAATGTTGTGCCGACCCTCAAACCCTGCCTCCCATATAACCCCCCCACCTTAAATTGCTCCATATACCTGTCTAATAGTCTCTTAAACATTACTATTGTATCTGCCTCCACCAGTGACTCAGGCAGTGCATTCCATGCACCAACCACTCTCTGACTGAAAAATCTTCCTCTAATATCCCCTTGAACTTCCCTCCCCTTACCTTAAAGCCCTGTCCTCTTGTACTGAGCAGTGATGTCCTGGGGAAGAGGTGCTGGCTGTCCACTCTCTCTATTCCTCTTAATATCTTGTACACCTCTATCATGTCCCATCTCATCCTCCTTCTCTCCAAAGAGTAAAGCCCTAGTTCCTTTAATCTCAGATCATAATCCATACTCTCTAAACCAGGCAGCATCCTGGTAAATCTCCTCTGTACCCTTTCTAATGCTTCCACATCTTTCCTATACTGAGGCAACCAGAACTGGACACAGTACTCCAAGTGTGGCCTAACTAGAGTTTTATACAGCTGCATCATTATAGAGTCTCTTAAACTCTGTCGCTCAATTTATGAAAGCTAACACCCCATAAGCTTTCTTAACTACCCTATCTACCTGTGAGGCAACTTTCAGGGATCTGTGGACATGTACCCCCAGATCCCTCTGCTCCTCCACACTACCAAGAATCCTGCCATTTACTTTGTACTCTGCCTTGGAGCTTGTCCTTCCAAAGTGTACCACCTCACACTTCTCCAGGTTGAACTCCATCTGCCACTTCTCAGCCCACTTCTGCATCCTATCAATGTCTCTCTGCAATCTTCAACAATCCTCTACACTATCTATAACACCACCAACCTTTGTGTCACCTGCAAACTTGCCAACCCACCCTCCTACCCCCACATCCAGGTTGATAATAAAAATCACGAAAAGTAGAGGTCCCAGACAAGAACCTTGTGGGACACCACTAGTCACAACCCTCCAATCTGAATGCACTCCCTCCACCACAGCCCTCTGACTTATGCAGGCAAGCCAATTCTGAATCCACCTGGCCAAACTTCCCTGGGTTCTATGCCTTCTGACTTTCTGAATAAGCCTACCGTGTGGAACCTTGTCAAATGCCTTACTAAAATCCATGTAGATCACATCCACTGCACTACCCTCATCTATATGCCTGGTCACCTCCTCAAAGAACTCTATCAGGCTTGTTAGGCACGATCTTCCCTTCACAAAGCCATGCTGACTGTCCCTGATCAGACCATGATTCTCTAAATGCCCATAGATCCTATCTCTAAGAATCTTTTCTGACAGCTTTCCCACCACAGACGTAAGGCTCACTGGTCTATAATTACCCGGACTATCCCTACTACCTTTTTTGAACAAGGGGACAACATTCGCCTCCCTCCAATCCTCTGGTACCATTCCTGTGGACAACGAGGATATAAAGATCTTAGGCAGAGGCTCAGCAATCTCTTCCCTCACCTCATGGAGCAGCCTGGGGAATATTCTGTCAGGCTCCGGGGACTTAACCGTCCTAATGTATTTTAACAACCCCAACACCTCCTCTCCCTTAATATCAACATGCTCCAGAACATCAACCTCACTCATATTGCGCTCACCGTCATCAAGTTCCCTCTGAATGGTGAATACTGAAGAGAAGTATTCATTGAGGACCTCACTCACTTCCACAGCCTCCAGGCAGATCCTCCCACCTTTATCTCTAATCGGACCTACCTTCACTCCTGTCATCCTTTTGTTCTTCACATAATTGTAGAATGCCTTGGGGTTTTCCTCTACCCTACTCACCAAGGGCTTCTCATGCCCCTTCTTGCTCTTCTCAGCCCCTTCTTAAGCTTCTTTCTTGCTACCCTATATTCCTCAATAGACCCATCTGATCCTTGCTTCCTAAACCTCATGTATGCTGCCTTCTTCCACCTGACTAGATTTTCCACTTCACTAGTCACTCATGGTTAACATATAATAGAATAGAACATAGAATAGTACAGCACATTATAGGCCCTTTGGTCCACAATTCTGTGCTGGCCCTCAAACCCTGCCTCACATATAACCCCCCACCTTAAGTTCCTCCATATACTTGTCTAGTAGTCTCTTAAGCTTCAAAAGTGTTAGGACACCCAACACTTCCTTCTCCTTGACCTCTAAATGCCCTAACATATTTATGCACTCAGCACTGATTTCCTGGTCCTCCATGCCCTTTTCCTTGGTAAATACTGAAGTAAAATACTCATTAAGGTCATCATTCTCATTCTCCACATCCAAACAAATGTTCTCCTCTTTATCCTTGAGTGGTCCCTACTTCTCCATAGTTATCCTTTTGTTCTTGATGTATGCATAGAATGCCTTGGGATTCAGCTTAATCTTACTCACCAAGGACTTTTCACAGCCCCTGCTGGCTTTCCTAATATCTTTATTGAGTTCTTTTCTGAGCAAACAGGAGGAAATCTGCAGATGCTGAAAATTCAAACAACAACACACACAGAATGCTGGTGGAACACAGCAGGCCAGGCAGCATCTATAAGGAGAAGCACTGTCGACGTTTCGGGCTGAGACCCTTCGTCAGGACTAACTGAAAGGAAAGCTACTAAGAGATTTGAAAGTAGTGGAGGGAGGGGGAAATGCGAAATGATAGGAGAAGACTGGAAGGGGTGGGATGAAGCTAAGAGCTGGAAAGGTGATTGGTGAAAGTGATACTGAGCTGGAGAAGGGAAAGGATCATGAGGCCTCAGGAGAAAGAGATGGGGGGAAGCACTAGAGGGAGATGGAGAACAGGCAAACAACTAAATATGTCAGGGATGGGGTAAGAAGAGGAGGAGGGGCATTAACGGAAGTTAGGGAAGTCAGTGTTCATGCCATCAGGTTGGAGGCTACCCAGCCGGTATATAAGGTGTTGTTCCTCCAACCTGAGTTTGGATTCATTTTGACAGTAGAGGAGGCCATGGATAGACATATCAGAACGGGAATGGGATGTGGAATTAAAATGTGTGGCCACTGGGAGATCCTGCTTTCTCTGGCAGACCGAGATTAGATGTTCGGCGAAACGGTCTCCCAGTCTGCGTCAGGTCTCACCAATATATAAAAGGCCACACCGGGAGCACCTGATGCAGTATACCACACCGGCCAATTCACAGGTGGAGTGTTGCCTCAACTTGAATGACTGTCTGGGGCCCTGAATGGTGGTGAGGGAGGAAGTGTAAGGGCAGGTGTAGCACTTGTTCTGCTTACAAGAATAAGTGCCAGGAGGGAGATCGGTGGGAAGGGTTGGAGGGGGGGGAAACGAGTGGACAAGGGAGTCGCGTAGGGAGCGATCCCTGTGGAAAGCAGAAAGAGGGGGGAGGGAAAGATTGCTTGGTAATTGGATCCCATTGGAGGTGGCAGAAGTTATAGAGAATTATATGTTGGACCTGGAGGCTGGTGGGGTGGTAAGTGAGGACAAGGGGAACCCTATCCCGAGTGGGGTGGCGGGCGGTTGGGGTTACGGCAGATGTGCAGGAAATGGGAGAGGTACGTTTGAGAGCAGAGTTGATGGTGGAAGAAGGGAAGCCCCTTTGTTTAAAAAAGGAAGACATCTCCTTCGTCCTAGAATGAAAAGCCTCATCCTGAGAGCAGATGCGGCGGAGATGGAGGAATTGTGAGAAGGGGACAGCATTTTTGCAAGAGACAGGGTGGGAAGAGGAATAGTCCAGGTAGCTGTGAGAGTCTTAAAGTAGATATCAGCAGATAAGCCGTCTCCAGAGATGAGGACAGAAAAATCATGAAAGGGGAGGGAGGTGTCGGAAATGGACCAGGTAAATTTGAGGGCTGGGTAAAAGTTGGAGGCAAAGTTAATGGAGTCAATGAGCTCAGCATGCAGGAGGCAGCACCGATGAGTTCTTTTCTGGTTACTTTTAATCCTCATGTGCTTTGTTTGATCCCAAATTCCAAAGCTTTATATATTTTTTTCTTTTTGTTCTTGAAAAACAGCTGGCCCAGACAGCGTACCATCAGAGATGCTGAAGGCAGACCCTAAACTTCTGCAGATATCTTATACCCTTTGCTTTGCAGCATCTGGGATAAAGAAGTGATGGCACAGGAGTGGAAAGAGAGTCACATAACCAAGTTTCCAAAGAAAAGTAGCCCACGAGACTACGAAAATTACAGAGGTATATCCTTAACGTTTGTGTAGGAAAGGTGATAAACTAAATTATTCTGCAATGTCTTCAACAATGTCACATCATTCAGGGAGCAGCAAACAGGCTTTAAGAAAGATCACTCCTGCAGAAAGCAGAGGGGGGGGGGGGTTACCTTAAGAATAATCATAGAACAGTCAGTCAAATGGTATACTTCTCTTGATACCAACTTCTTCAACTACGAGAAAGCCTTCAATAGCTTACACAGAAACACCCTATGGAAACTTATCAAACATTATTGAATACTGCAGAAATTTGGAAATGTCATCAGGAACTCCTACAACAGCATGTCTTGCAAAGTTATACATGAGGGAACGCTGTCAGAAAGCTTCAATGTCAACACTAGAGTGAAGCAGCAATGTTTGATGACTCCTTTCCTGTTCCCGTTGGTAGTAGATCCTGTTGGATGATAAAACACAACAAGTGAAAAACAAAATGGAATCTAGTGAACTATATGGCAGCAATGTAATAACCTGGAATTTGCAGATGACATCACCTTACTGTCTATTTCTAACCAACAGATGCAAGAGAAATCAACACTCTTGACTGCTAATTCCACCATACTGGGTCTAAGACCAAATGTAGATAAGACAAAAGTTTATCTTTAACTTCATCAGATAAACTGCACCAGCAATAGACCCATAGTGATGAGAGATACAACCTTGAAAGAAGTGACTTCCTTAGTCTATCTTGGAGCATTGTGAGTATATATAGTGAAATGGATGAGGATGTCAGGGACAGGACCAACAATGCCAGAGTAGTTTCAACATCTTGAAGACAGTGTGAACATCAAGATTCGTATCAAGGAAATCCAAAATCAGAATCCTCAACTCAAATGTTAAAACGTTTCTCCTATATGGCTCTGAAACCTGGAGAACAACAAAGAAGACAGAACAAAAACTGTAGGCTTTCATCCACCAGTCCCTGAGAGGGACCCTAAACATCAGATGGACTGACAAAGTAACCACCCAGACACTGTGGGCTAACACCAACTAGGAATCCATAGAGTTACAAGCTCACAAACAGAAATGGAGGTGGATTGGCCACACATTAAGGAAGCCAACCTACAACATCACCAGGCAGGCAGTAAAATGGAATACCAAAGGAAAGGGGGAAAAGGGGTGTCTAAAGAACATATGGAGGAGAGACACTGATGGCAAAACGAGAAGGTAAAGACAGTCCTGATCCACCCCAAGAACTGCTGGCGATGGGAGGTCATTGATGCTCCATTGGGAGCAAAGGGCCCAAGAAGGGGGATACCTTACTCTTACTATTGTGGGATAATATATTTCTTGATAAGGTGGGTCATTCTGTTCAGCAAGAGAGACTTCTGGTCGTGAAACAAATTCAGGTTCTGGGGCCTCCTCTGTAGTCATTGTAGGAGTTGGCTCTGGGACTGAAGGAAGTGGTTTTACAGTTCTGGATACCTTTCTTCCGATTCTGTTGGCATCCAAAACTGTGCATGGGAAGCTCTTCAGTCTGCTGATCTATCCCTGGCCACCAGATAAATCTTTAAGCCAATGCTTGCACTTTGACCATGGTTAGATAACTGGCATGTCATTCCTCCAGCACTTTAGCTCTCAGTTTAGATAGTACAACTCTCAAACCCCACATAAGGCAGGTTCACCCCGGTGCTGGTAAGAATGAGGGAACTACTGCACATTCCAGCCATTTTACATCATCTTTTAGACCTGAGACAGTGTGGATTTCTTATGGATTATCTCTACTGTATTGGGAAGACTTTTGATTTGCATTAGGGATAATATGTCAAGAGAAGTGTCCTTTTCTGTAAATTTTGCAGGTATTTTCTTCTCCATGAGTAACCTGGATAATCCATCAGCATTTCCATGATTAGTTGTCTTCTTGAATTTGATTTTGTACTTGCATACTCCAAGAAAAAGGACACATCTCTGCATTTGTGCTGCTGCTGTTAGAGGAACAGCATTCTATGAGTTGAAAAAGAACACTAGTGGTTGATTATCAAAACTGAGGGTAAACTCTCTCCCATAAAAGTACTGGTTGAAACGTTTTACACCCCAAACTAGACTCAAGGCCTCTCTGTCAATCTGTGCATAACTTTTCTCTGCAACAGTAAGGGAATGTGAAGCAAAGACAATGGGGCATTCAGTTCCATCACTCATAACCTGTGACATGAGTGCACCTATTAGCATAAGGTGAGGCATCAAAGGCAAACTTCACTGGACAATGTGCATCATAATGTTTGAGTACAGTGTCTGATGTCACCATTTCCTTTGCTTTGTGGAAAGCCACCTCACACTGCTAAGTCCATTGCTATTTCTTCCTGATCTGCAATAATGAGTTCAAGGGGTGGAGCACAGTAGGCAGGAACCTGTTATAGTAATTGACAAATCCTAAAAATGTGACATATTCTTTGATCTTGAAGCATCTACCACTTCTTGAATTTTCTCAGCACACTTGTGTAATCCTAAGTGTTAGTGTAAGTGATGCTTGGTTTAAAGAATTCACACCTGTAGCGTTGTGCTCTGAGCCCATAGTCTTCAAATCTTTCTAACACTGTCTTGAGATTTTGGAGATGTTCCTTGTCAGCCTTATTGGTAAAAATAATATCACTCAGGTAACACTAACTGCTTGGACAACCTTGCAACACCTGGTCCATAGCTTTCTGCCAAAGAGCAGGTGCATATGATGCTCCAAAAATAAACCTATTATAGCATTAAAGCACTTTGTGAGTGTTGATGGTGAGAAATACTTTGGATTCTTCCATCTCCATTTTTAGTTAGAACTCAGCTAAGTCCACTCAGCTAAGTGTTTCCCTCTTGAAAGGCTTGCAAAGATATCCTCAATTCTGGGCGGAGGGTGATGGTCTACTTTCAGTACCTGGGTTGATGGTGACCTTAAAATCACCACAGATCCTGACAGACCACTATTTCGACCACTAGTATTGCCCATGAGCTCTACTCAATCTTGGAAAGAATTCTTTCAGCCTCCATACAATCTATGTCACTGGCTGCTTTATCACAGATGGTATAAATAATCATATGGGTTTTGTAAAATTTAGATGTGGCATTTTAAGTTAGCATTACTTTACACCTGATATGTTGAGTTTTTCAGTGCCAGCCTTGAACATTGCTGTGGCATTTCTCAGTACCTTTCTTATGTACACTCCAAGATGGCGCTGCATATGGCAGCCATGTTGTGAGCTCCATACCAGCTTTATAGTGTATTGCTAATTTCTGTGATTTCCTTCACATTTCTGTTCAAGCAGCTGATAGTCATATCAGATATGATCGACTGACTCTTCTGAACTTGGGAAGACAGCATTTACCCACAACATGCTGCCTTTTCTACACTGCTTACACGATCCATGGGAGACTCATTTATTACACCATCGCTACCTTGGAAGCAGTGCTGGAGGTGAGGGAGAAGGGCCGGCGTCCTGGTGAGGTTGAGATGGCCACCGCTCCCGAGCACACTCCTGGCTAAATGCTCAGTCCCTAGACAATAAGTTGTGTGAACTGAGAGCCAAAATCTCCTATAAGCAGGAAACAAAGGAATGTAACGTTTTGTGCTTCGTGAAGACTTGGTTGACAGAGGAGATACAGGGCCACTTCATCGAGCCCTCAGAGTTCTCCCTGTTCAAGGTGCACAGGTCTAAAAACCTTTATAGGAAGAGTAAGGGGGTGGGGTATGCTTCATGGTCGGTAACGCTTGGTGTGACCCCCGGGATGTGCATGCCCTCAAATCCTTTTCTTCCCTGGATCTGGTGTGTAGACCTTCCTGGCTGCCCAGGGAGTTCATGGCTGTTATTATCACAGCTATGTATATTCCACTGCAGGCTGATTCTGACACAGCTCACAAGGAACTGTACTAGTCCATCAGCACCCTGGAGACTGTATACCAGGAGGCTGCCTTCATTGTCACCAGAGACTTTAATTAAGGCTCTGAAAAGTTTTGCCACACATTCAGGTGAGCACACAGGGAGATAGCATACTCAACCACTGCTACTCTCCTTTCTGCAATGTTTACAAAGCGCTCCTCTGTCTACTGCTTGGGAAGTCAGATCACTCCTCCATCCTGCTTCAACCCATGTACAAGCTGAAAGTGAAATAAGAGGCAGCCATAGTTAAAACTGTCTTCTGTTGGTCCAACCATTCAGTCTCCATGCTACAGGACTGCTTTGATGCTGTCAACTGGAATGTCTTTTGTGATGAGGATGTCACAAGCTTCATCTGGAAATGCATCAAGGGTGTTGTCCCCCAAAAATTGGTCAGTGTCTATTCAAACCAGAGACACTGGATCACCAGTTCCATGTGCATTGCACTCTCTGCGCAAGACAAAGCTTTCACTGGTGGTAACCATCAGGAACTCAAGAAATGCAGCTACAATCTGCGCAAAGGCATCAAGGCAGTGAAACAACAATACACAGACAAGATCCAGACACAACTCTCCACCAACAACACACGCAACTTATAGGTCTGCACATCATCGCAGACCTCAAAGCTAAATGCGGGGCAATTTCCAACATCGCTGCCTCTCTCCCAGACCTGCTAAATCTTTTTTATGCTCGATTCAATATTTCCAACACTGAGCCTCCAAGAAGAGCCACTGATGTGACCTAGACCTTGGTCATCTCTGAGGCTGAAGTACACAGGTGTTTCCAACGAGTGGACAGCTGCAAGGCTGCAGGACCAGGCAGCATCCCAGGGTGGGTACCCAGGATTTGCGCGGCACAACTGGCAGGTGTGTTTACAGACATTTTTAATCTCTTCTTCTTCCAGTGTAGAGTGCCCTCCTGTTTCAAAACATCTGCCATTTTCCCTGCACCTAAAAAGACCAAGATAACATGTCTGAACAACTGGCATCCTGTCGCACTCACCTCAATAACAAGTAAATGCTTTGAGAGGCTGATCAAGGACGACATCTGCGGCATGCCACCACCCACACTGGACCCCTACAATTTGCCTACCGACACAAATGGTGCAATAGCCACAGCGCTACACACCATCCTTACACATCTGGAGAAGGATGCTTATGTGAGAATGCTGTTCTTGGACTACAGTTGAGCAATCAACACCATAGTTCCATCCAGGCTCAACAAGGAACTCAGAGACCTCGGCCTTGACCCTGCCTTGTGCAGCCTGGGCTTCCTGTAGGATGGCTGGCAGGTGGTAAGAGTGGGCACCCTCACCTCTGCCCCTCTGACCTTCAACACAAGTGTCCCCAGGGTTGAGTCCTAAGCCCCCTCCTTTACTCTCTGTACCCCCATGACTGTGTCATCAACTACAGCTCCAGTCTGCTAATTAAATTTGCTACAACACTACACTGATTAGCCTAATCTCAAATAATAATGAGGCAGCCTACAGAGAAGAAGTTATCACCCTGACACAGTGGTGTCAAGAAAACAACCTCCCCCTCGATGTCACAAAAACAAAGGAGCTGGTTGTGGACTACAGGAAGAATGGAGACAGGCTAACCACATTGGCATCAATGGATCTGGGGCTGAGAGGGTGAACAGCTTGAAGTTCCTTAGTATACACATCACCGAGGATCTCACGTGGTCTATACATACCAGCTCTGTGGTGAAAAAAGCACAAGTCTCTCTTTCATCTCTGACTGTTGAAGAAGTTTGGTATGGGCTCCCAAATCCTAAGGATTTTCACAGGGGCACAATTGAGAGCTTCTTGACTGGCTGCATCACTGCCTGGTATGGGAACTGTACTTCTCTCAATTGCAGGGCTCTGCAGAGAGTGGTGTGGACTTCCCACTATTCAGGACACTGACAGTGAAAGGTACATAGAAATGGTGTAAAGGATCATTAGGGATCCAAATCACCTCAGCCACAAACTGTTTCAGCTGTTACCATCTGGGAAACAGTACTGCAGCATTAAAGCCAAGACCAACAGTCTCCAGGACAGCTTCTTCCACGAGACCATCACACTGATCAATTCACGCTGACACAATTGTATTTCTAAGTTATAATGACTGTTCTGTTGTATATCTTACTGTACATACTATACATATTTTACAAATTACTATAATTTGTACATTTCACATTCAGACAGAGGTGTAACATAAAGATTTTTACTCCTCGTGTATGCGAAGGAACAATTCAGTTCAATTCAATGTCTAATTTGCTTTCAGTTGACTCTATTGAGGAGGATGTGGGATGCAAATAGTGGATGTATCTCCAATCTAGTTGTAGCTGTCTCAGCAAACCCCAACCCCATAATGCTGCCCCTCCTGTTTTCATGCAAGCTCAATGTGGATTGTTAGTTGTTGTATTTCACTGTTACAAATATCATTCCCACGGGAGTTATCTTTTCTCCAGTGTAATTTCATAGTTGGATATCTACAAGCTTTAGTTGAGATTCTTTGAGATGCCATTCTAACTCATTTTATGGAATGACTGAAACAGACAAGCCAGTGTCCAATTCTGTTTTAATTAATTTGCCAATCATTTCTGCTGTAAGCTATATTACTTGTCTATTGTTAGTTTTCACATTATAAATTTCAATGGTACCTCAATCCTGTGTCACTCTCATCATTATCTGTTTTTCATCAACAGCATGCAGATTAGTGAACTGTTTGAAACTGCAACTTGACTAGTTATCTTTTTCTCTTCCCTGTGCAATCTAGTTATTTTTGTCAGCCTGACTAAATCATTGTATGTGTCCTACCTTGTTATGTTTTCTGTAAGTTTCGCCTTTAAACTTGCATTGGTCTGGTGTATGTGAGCTCCTGCCATAAGTGCCAGGCCAGTTTTTGTTTAGACTTTGGAATTTTGATCACACTCACTTTCATTCCTGACTGCAGCTCAATTGTATCTCTGTCTGCTGTTTCCATTGATATAGCAATTTCTATGGCTCTTTTAAATGTGAGATGAGCTTCAGTTAGGAGCCATTTTTGAATGCTTTCTTGTAACACTCCATAAACTAAACTATCTTTCAGTGCATCATTTAGCCCACATTGAACTGACAATTGGCAGGCAACTTTTTCAATTCAGCCAAGTAAACTGAAATGGAATTCCCTTCCTTTTGATTCCACTTATGAAACATAAAATGTTCTAAATTTTCCATTCTAATTGCTCCTGCATTATTTTCATGTTATTAGCAAAGTTAATTTTGGCTGCTTTGGTTGGAGCAGTTAAATTTGTTAGCAAACTATAGTCCTTACATCCAATGTACTCAGCAATCTGGTATTCACTTTTCATTAGCTATTTCATTTGCTTCAAAATACTGCTCATTTTGCTCAGTATATAATTTCTTGTGCAATTGAATGCATTTATCTTTCCCATGTAGCCAGCAATTTCTGCTTTTTTAAATTTGTGATTATTATCACCCGGCATTCACTGTTTATGAAACCTTGAATTTGTCTGTTTTCTGCCTTTTTATTTAATTTGCCTGACTGTCTCATTCTGGAAGCACTTGCTGTGCTTTTCTTTTAACTTGAACTTCAGCTCTTCAGTAGGTAGTCAACTCTGGTTCATCTTGTAAAATTTACTCATCGCCACTATTATGTTTTGTAACTCCAAACTGTAAAGCTATTTGAAAGAAAACCAAGGGAGCCTGAGAAATGTGTGTATTTTTAGAGAGACTCGCACATATTAGATTAGATTAGATTAGATTAGATTCAACTTTATTGTCATTGTGCTGAGTACAGATATAAAGCCAATGAAATGCAGTTAGCATCTAACCAGAAATGCAAAAGAACAGTGTTATTTACAAAATAACTGTGAATAAAAAGTAAGTGCTACAGCATACAAATATAAGAGTACTGAGACAGTCCAATATGGGGTGCAATACTGCTTAGTGCTGTGATGTGAGGTTCAGCAGGGTCACAGCCTCAAGGAAGAAGCTCTTCCTGAGCCTGCTGGTATGGGAGCGGAGGCTTCTGTAGTGCCTACTGGATGGGAGGAGAGTAAAAAGTCCACGGTTAGGGTGAGATGCGTCCTTGATAATGCTTTTCGCCCTGCCCAGGCAGCGTTTATGGTAGATGTTCTCAATGGTAGGCAAGTGGGTGCCAATAATCCGCTGGGCAGTTTTTACCACCCACTGGAGTGCTTTGCGGTCCAATATGGGACAATTGCCATACCACTCTGAGATGCAGTTGGTGAGTATGCTCTCAATGGTACAGCGGTAAAAGTCTATCAAAAGATGTGGTGACATGATGATGTCTGCCATTCATGTACTTTTACACATAACCCATAATGAATTATTTAAACGAGCGATTGCTTAATTAAACAATATATTTACAATAGTACTCAAGTATTACTGAAAAATTAAATACACTATTACTGCCTTAGTGTTAATATATATTAGTATATTAACACCGATAACAGAAAACTTTGGCGTAAAAAAGACTCATAAACTTCCATCCATTTTTGGAACTTCTTTAACAACTGTATTTCCCCAAAACTTTTGGTATTTAAGAAAGAAATTTACACTCATAAATTCATCAGTAAGGTAATAACTTTGATCTGTTCAGAGTGAAACTGCTCGCCTGTGAATTTTAATCCATTTTTATTATCCATGTTATTGCTTCACTAGAGGATTTAAAATCTGAAATGTGTTGTTAAATGAAAAATGCCTGTCTTCATGATCCAAAATGTTAAAAAATTCAGAATAAGACTGTCAAGTTCTGAAGTCAGAGCACTTGACAATGAGCAACACTGGTAATTCCTTGTTTCCACCTCAGCCCACAGACCAGGCAAGATTTTGTAAAGTAGCTGTGCAGATAGTCAATTTTTAAAGCATGTTTTCATACATATAACATTGGGGTTATCACACTGCTTGTATTAAATGTATAACCTGTTTCTTGTTCAAAATATCTGATCAAATTCCTCACTAAACACAAGTGCCAATTAGTGTAAAAAGTGGCAGCATTTCCCTATGTGTAGATGAAAATTTAATGAATAGTGTATTAGTTTGAAAATTTAGATTGGGTGAAATGATAGAATGTTGGTGAATTGCTTCATGAATGCCACAATTACCATTTGTCAGATGTTCATGAACAGATCAGTGCAGCCTCAGCTGGGAAGCTCGTAGTTGTATTTATGGTGCCCTCTGCTGTTCTACTTGAGAGTCTATATCTGCAAGCTTAACCCCACCCAAAATTCTTTGTCATATTGGATGTGAAATGATGATTACATCCCTGGAATACAGTAAGCAAAACAGGCCACCCGATAAGTATGGTTCCCCTATCACAGCTTGTAGTTATGTACTAGACTAGACATGAGCAAGAGTGTTTCTTTAACAGATAGTTCACTTCTTTATTCAGACTTTGTCCAGGCCTCCAATCCTAATGGGAACTGGAGTGTCCTACAGCCCCAGTCCCCATCAACCCATCTTGAACTCCAACCTTGAACCCGGCTGTCATGTTTAAGAAAATGTACATTGCAGTCACTTGTGCAAAGTGAAGTGGGTAAATTAGGTAAAGGGGTAAGAAGTAAATTTGTGGGGTCTATGGATGTGGATGGTCATGACAGATGGGTACCAAGGGACATCAGGGCAGTTTCCTCAAGTAAAGGGTGGTGTATGTTTGGAATAAGCTGTCCCAAATAGTGGTTGAGGCATGTACCATTTAGGAACATTTAAAAGCCATCTAGATAAGTACATGGAAAGCAGAGGTTCAGAGGGCTATGCACCAAATGTGGGCAGATGGAATTTGCTCACTGGGCAACATAGTCAGCAAAGATGAGCTGGGCTGAACAGTTCCCATACTCCATGACTCCTGAACCCCACAGGGCCCAATGTCTTTGCAGGCAGGATTGCTAGGGCTGTTGCGGAAGGTTTAAAGTAATTTGGCAGGGGGATGGGAATTGGAGTAATAGAGTTGAGGATAGGGATGTTGGTTTACAAACAAAGGTAATGAATAGTGAGACTGTCAAGAAGGACAGGCAAGTGATAGGGCAAAATTGCAGTCAGTGGAATGGGTTACAATGTAAAAGGAGGACAAAGTTGAAAAGGGTCACAAATACCTGCAGGTGTTATATTTGAATGCACAAAGCATATAGCAAATATAGTAGATGATCTTGTAACATATTTCAAGATTGGCAGGTATAATGTTGTGGATATCATGGAGTTATGACTGGAAGACGATTGTAGTTGGAAGCTTAAAATGCAAGGATACACAGTATATTGAATGGACAGGCAGGTAGGTAGTGGAGGAGGATTTCTGGTAAATAAATAAAATCAAATCTTTGGAAAGAGGTGACATGGGATTGGAAGATGTAGAATTCTTATGGACAGAGTTAAGAAAGTGCAAGGGTAAGCAGAACCAGATGAAAGTTATTTACAAGCCTCCAAGCAGTATTCAGGATGTGGTCTACAAGTTACAGTGAGAGATAGCAAAAGCAGTCAAAAGGGCAATATTATGTTAGCACAGGGGTGGGCAAACTTTTTGACTTGTGGGCCACAAAGGGTTCTAAAATTTGACAGGGGGGCCGGACCAGGAGCAGATGGACGGAGTGTTTTGGTAATACACCTCATAAGAGAAAATAAAATATCATGGGATATGGAGAAAACATGTGCTTTAATTTCAATTGAAAATGAACAAATGCATTACAACAAAATATCTGTCTTTGAAGTCCCATGGTATTTAGCTATTTATTGAAATGACTTTTAAAACACTGAAAATTAAATGAATAAGATACAGCTTTTTTTAATAGTAACAGTTATTATTTTAAAGCACTGAAAATTCTGTTATCCTTCAAGATATTATCATCATCACTCTCCTCCTGACTGTCTTTATTTCAAAAACGGTAGGAGATGCAGGTCTACTTGTCCTGCTCCTTCTTATTCAATTGTCCCCTGTGCCAAAACTCAACAACAACCAGCACAAGGAGAGAACAGTGTGTATACAAGGAGAGAACAGCCAGTATGCGGAGCGCGTTATTTGATCTGGAGAGCATTTTTTATTTTGAGAACATACGTGCACCTGCGCACTACTCATGTCCATCACTTAACAGAAATGACATGTAACATGTAAGGCTTATTGAAAAAAATATTTTCAAATGCATTTTTTACATAACACAACGAAGAAACTTATTTTTAATTTCAGTGGGAACAGTGTTGTTGGTCTCCCTTTTTAGCCAGCGCATCAAAGTCTGGATTTAGTTTCGTTGTGGCGATTCTCAGGATGGATCTGAGGTGTTGGTCAGTTAACTTGGATCTGTGGCTGGCTTTGTTGATGTTCATGACGCTGAACGCCTGTTCACACAAATAGGTCGAGCCGAACAAAGAGTAAAGCGCAAATGTGGAGTTCGCTGCACCTCAACAAAGGTCAATGTATATGGAGTGCGTCATCTATTGGGAAAACGCCAGAATTGCGGGGAAAAAATGTTAACAAGGTTTATTAATATAATTTCATCAAGTTCTGCGGGCCGGATTAAAAAGCTTAACGGGCCGCATATGGCCCCCGGGCTGTAGTTTGCCCGTGCCTGTGTTAGCATCATAGGAGATTTCAAAATGTAGATAGTTAGGGAAAATCAAGTTGATGCTCAATACCAAGAAAGGGTATTTGTGGAATGCCTCTGAGATGGCTTTTTAGAGCAGCTTGTGGTTAAGCCCACTAGGACATCAGCAATTCTGGATTGGATGTTGTGTAATGAACTGGATATTGTAAGGGAACTTAAGGTAAAGGAACACTTAGGAAACTGATCATAATACGATAGAATTCACCTGCAATTTGAGAGGGAGAACATAAAGTTGGATATATCAGTATTACAGTGGAGTAAAAGTAATTACTGTGGCATCAGAGAGGGAGGAGACACTAGCAGGTACAACAGCAGAGCAGCAATGGTTCGAGTGTCTGGGAGCAATTCAGAAGTTGCAGGATAGATACATCTCAAAGATGAGGAAGTATTCTAAAGGCAGGGTGATGCAACCATAGCTGACAAGAGATTTCAAAGCGAACATAAATACCAAAGAGATTGCATATAATAGAGCAAAAATTTGTAGGAGGTTAGAGGATTGGGAAATTTTTAAAACCAGCAGAAGGCAACTACAAAACCATAAAGAAGGAAATGGTGAAATATGAAGGTACACTAGGCAATAATATCAAAAATGATACCAAGGAAAAGAAGGTATGAGTAGATATTGGACTGCTGGAAAATGGCGCTGAAAAAAATAGTAATGGGGGACTAGGAAATGGTGGACAAACTGAATAAGTATTTTGCATCTGTCTTCACTGTGGAAGAGACTAGTAATATGCCTGGAGTTTGAATGTCAGCAGGCAGAAGTGAGTGAAGTTACTATTACTAGGGAGATGATGTTTTGGATACTAGAAGGTCTGAAGTAGGTAAGTGACCTGGACCATATGGTGTACAACTCAGGGTTCTGAAAGAAGTGGCTGAAGAGATTGTGGAGGCAGTAGTAAAGGTCTTTCAAGAATCTGGCATGGATGTGGAAGACTAGAAAATTGCAAATGTCACTCTATGCTTCAAGAAGGGAGAAAGGCAGAAGAAAGGAAATTATAGGCCAATTAGTCTGACCTCGATGATTATGAAGATGTTGGAGTCGATTATTAAGGATGTCGTTTCTGGCCACATGGAAGCACATGATAAAATGGTTTGTAGTCAGCATGGTTTCCTTAAAGGAAAATCTTTTCTGAAAAAATTGTTAAAATTCTTTGAAGGAATAACAAGCATGATAGATGAAGGAGAATCAGTGGATGTTGTGTAAATGGCTTTTCAGAAGGCCTTTGAAAAGATACCACATATATGAAGCTACTTTTCAAGATAAAAGTCCATGGTACTACAGGAAGGATACAAGCATGGATAAAACAGTGGCTGATTGGTCAGAGGCAAAGAGGGGTAATGAAGGGAGACCTTCAGATTGGCTGTCAGTAGCTAGTGGTGTTCCACAGGGGTCTGTGTTGTGATCGCTTCTTTTCATATTATATCTCAATGTCTTGGATGATGGAATTGATTGCTGTATGGCCAAGTTTGCAGATGATAAAAAGATTGATGGAGAGCCAGGTAGTTTTGAGGAAGCAGAGAGGCTGCAGAAGGACTTAGACAGATTAGGAGAGTGGGCAAAGAAGTGGCAGATGGAACACAGTGTCAGGAAATGTATGGTCATGCACATTGGTAGAAAAAAATAAAAGGGTAGACTATTTTCAAAATGGAGAGAAAATTCAAAAATCTGAGGTGCAAAGGGACTTGGGGGTCCTTGTGCAGGATTCCATGAATGTTTATTTGCAGGTTGAGTCGGTGGTGAGGAAGTCAAATGCGATGTTGATGTTCATTTGGAGAGGACTAGAGTATAAAAGCAAGAGTGTAATGTTGAGGCTTTATAAAGCACTGGTGAGGCCTCACTTGAAGTATTGTGAATGGATTTGTGCTACTATATGCTGAAACTGGAGAGAGTTCAAAGGAGATGCACAATAATGATTCTAGGATTGAAAGGCTTATCAAATGATAGCTCTGGGCTTCTACTCAGTGGAATTCGGAAGAATGGCGGGTGAGGTTATTGAGACCTATCAAATGTTGAAAAGCTTCGATCAAGTGGAGGTGGAGAGGATGTTTCCTATGGTGAGGGAGTCTAAGACCAGAGGACTCAGTCTAGAGGGACCCTAAAACCATAAGACATAGAACAGAATTACGCCATTCAGCCTGAGCCTATTCTGCCATTCCAATGTGGCTGATCCCAGATCCCACTCAACCCCATACATCTGGCCTTATCACTATATCCTTTGATGCCCTGTCCAATCAGGAAACTATTAACTTCTGCCTCTAATATATGCATGGACTTGGCCTCAACCACAGTCTGTGGCAACTCTCTGGTTAAAAAAAAATCCTCCTTACTTCTGTTCTAAAAGTTCACCCCTCAGTTTTGAGGCTGTGCCCTCTTTTTCTGGATACCCCCACCACAGGAAACATCCTCTCCACATCCACCTTATCTAGTCCTTCCAACAGTCAGTAGGTTCAATGAGCTCCCCATGCATTCTTCTAAATTCCAGTGGGTACAGGCCCAAAGCCGGCAAACACTCACCATATGTTAACACACACAAAAAACTGGTGGAACACAGCAGACCAGGTAGCATTTATAAGGAGAAGCACTGTCGACTTTTCGGCCAAGTCCTGATGAAGGATTTCAGCCCGAAATGTCGACAGTGTTTCTCCTATAGATGCTGCCTGGCCTGCTGTGTTCCACCAGCATTTTGTGTGTGTTGCTTGAATTTCCAGCATCTGTAGATTTTCTCATGTTGTCATATGTTAACCCCTTCATTCCTGGAATCATCCTCATGAACCTTCTCTGGAGCCTCACCAATAACAACACATCCTTTCTAATATATACGGGGCCCAACACTGCAGACAATACTCGTAAGTGTGGCCTGACCAGTGTCTTAAAAGCCTCAGCATTATCTCCTTGCTTTTATATTCTATTCCCCTTGAAATAAATGCCAACGTTGCATTTGGACATCTCTTTAGAATGGAGATGAGGACGAAATTCTTTAGCCAGAGATTAGTTAATCTGTGGGATTCATTGCCACAGGTAGCTGTAAAGGCCTCTTTAAGGCCTTTTTAGGGTATCTTTAAGGCAGTGGTTGATAGATTTTTGATAGTCAGGACATGAAGGGATATGTGGAAAAGACAGGAGATTGGGGCTGAGAGGGAAATGGATCAGCCATGATGAAATGTCAGAATAGAATCGATGGGCCAAATAGCCCAATTCTGCTTCTATATCTCATAGACCTATGGACTACATCCCATGGTTCCAAAAGAGGTAGCTGATGAGGTTGTGGAGGCATTAGAGAACCAATAGATTCTGGCATAGTTCCAGAGGATTAGAAAGTTGCAAATGTCATTCCACTCTTCAAGAAGGGAGGTAGGAAGAAAGAGGAAAATTGTAGACCAGTTGGTCTGACCTCAGTGACTGGGAAGGTATTGAAATTGGGGGTTGTGTTTTCGGGGTACTTGGAGGCACTTGACAAAAGAGGCCAAAGTTAGCATGGGAAAATCTTGCCTGATAAAACTATTGGAATTATTTGAAGAAATAACAAGCAGGACAAACAAAGGGGAATCAATGGATGCTGTGTTCTTGGATTTTCAGAAGACCTTTGACAAGCAGCCATGCATGAGGCTACTTAACAAGTTAAGAGCCCAGGTTAATACAGGACAGATACTAGCATAGATAAAACTCTGGCTGATTAGCAGTAGGCAAAGAGTGGGAATAAAGGAATCCTTTTCTTATTGGCTGCTGATAACTAATGGTGTTCTATAGGGGTCTGCTTCTTTTTACAGACAGATAGACATACTTTATTGATCCTGAGGGAAATTGGGTTTTGTTACAGTCGCACCAACCAAGAATAGAGTAGAAATATAGCAATATAAAACCAATATAAATATACAATGTATATCAGTGATTTGGATGATGAACTTCATTGGTTTGTGGCCAAGTTTGTGGACCATACAGGTGGAGGAGCAGGTAGTGCTGAGGAAACAGGGAGGCTGCTGAAGGACTCAGACAGATTTGGAGAATGGAGAATGAGGTGGCAGATGGAATACAGAGACTATTTTCAAAAATTCAAAAATGAGAGTTGCAAAGTGATTTGGAAGTTCTCTCATAAGCCTATTATTTAAGAAAAGATGTGCTTAGAGTGAAGGGTTCAGAGGTACATGACAATTCTTCCAGGAATGAAAGGGTTATCATATAAGCAGTGAACTTGTACTTGTTGTAATTTAGAAAAATGAAGGAGGATTTCATTGAAACTTATCAATGTTGAATGGCCAGAATAGAGTGGATGTGAAGAGGATGTTTCCTTTGGTGGAAAAGTCTAGGACCAGAGGGCAAAGGCCTTAAAATAGAGGGACATCCATTTAGGATAGAGGTGAGGAGTTTTTTTTTAGCCCGAGGGTGGTGAATCAGTGGAATTCATTGCTAGAGGCAGCTGTGGAGGCCAGGTCACTGGGTGCATTTAAGGAGAAAGCTGACAGTTCCTTGATTAGTCAGGGTTTGAAAGATTACAGTGAGAAGGCAGGAGAATAGGGTTAAGAGGGAAATGGCAGAGCAGACTCGTGCACACACATCTTTTGCTACTAGCACACAAAAGAATTTAAACTGCACACAAAAGGTTGTCACCCTCAATCTTATTGGCATGTAAAATATATTTCACAATTGTACAGAATCACATTTCCTTTTCTGGTTTCTGATGCAGATATTGTTGACAATGTGTAAGTTTGTGATGATTTGTCTGCAGATTTTAGAATTGGCTTATTTATACTGTTTTTATTGAAGAAATTATTGGTTCACTGTGTCGAATTCCAAAGAAGCAAAGCGCTTGAAGTGCAAAAGAACTGCCACTTGATTTAAAGAGGAATGGCTTAATGAAACAATAGAAATTGCTATACAGAGAGTTCATGAAGTCAAGAATGTGCAGCTATTAGAAATATTTATGTACAGTACAGAAACTGGTGTGAGATGCGTGTATTGTTGTGATGCAAAAGTTGCTGGAGAACTTGCAAGTGGGAAGAAGTGGGGTGATATTTATAAACTTGACTTTTTAAAGCATCATTTAGCAAGCAAATCATATATGGATGGTGTGCAAAAGCCCCAGCGAGAAAATCCTTTATTACCCGCTGCAGACCAGTTTCGTATGTTTTGTGAGAGTGCAGATGAACAAGAATGAAAATGATCAAATCCAAAGGAGATCAGACTTATTGGCAGTGTTTTGCTAGGTGTTAAAATTAACACCTCTATACATAAAATTCAGTGTGCACGTGTTGCTGTCACTGGGAAAAAAATTGCGCACTGGTCATCACAAGTTAGAGAAAACATTGGTTTTATAGACTCCATGCTGAAATGTCTCCACCCAAGCAAGGCTGCAGGCCTGGATGGTGTTAGCCCCAGGGTGCTCAAAACCTGTGCCTCCCAGCTATGTGGTGTACTTCACCATGTCTTCAACTTGAGCCTGAGTCTCCAGAGGGTTCCTGTGCTGTGGAAGATGTCCTGCCTTGTCCCTGTACCAAAGATGCTGCGCCCCAGTGGCTCCATTGACTACAGACCGGTGGCATTGACCTCCCACATCATGAAAACCCTGGAGAGACTTGTTCTAGAGCAGCTCCGGCCTATGGTTAAGCCACACTTAGACCCCCTCCAGTTCGCCAACCAGCCCCGACTAGGAGTTGAGGATGCCATCGTCTACCTGCTGAACCGTGTCTACACCCACCTGGACAAGCCGGCAAGCACTGTGAGGGTCATGTTTTTTGACTTCTCCAGTGCATTCAACACCATCCGCCCTGCTCTGCTGGGTGAGAAGCTGACAGGGATGAAGGTGGATGCTTCCCTGGTGTCATGGATTATTGATTACCTGACTGGCAGACCACAGTACGTGCGCTTGCAACACTGTGTGTCAGACAGAGTGGTCAGCAGCACTGGGGCTCCACAGGGGACTGTCCTGTCTCCCTTTCTCTTCACCATTTACACCTCGGACTTCAAATACTGCACAGTCTTGCCATCTTCAGAAGTTTTCTGATGACTCTGCCATAGTTGGATGCATCAGCAAGGGAGATGAGGCTGAGTACAGGGCTACAGTGGGAAACTTTGTCGCTTGGTGGGAGCAGAATCATCTGCAGCTTAATGTGAAAGAGACTAAGGAGCTGGTGGTGGACTTGAGGAGGGCTAAGGCACCGGTGACCTGTTTCCATCCAAGGGGTCAGTGTCGGCATGGTGGAGGATTACAGATACCTGGGGATACGAATTGACAATAAACTGGACAGGTCAAAGAACACCAAGGCTGACTACAAGAAGGGTCCTCTATTTCCTGAGGAGACTGAGGTCCTTTAACATCTGCTGGACGATGCTGAGGATGTTCTATGAGCCTGTGGTGGCCAGTGCTATCATGTTTGCTGTTGTGTGCTGGGGCAGCAGGCTGAGGGCAGCGGACGCCAACAGAATCAACAAACTCATTCGTAAGGCCAGTGATGTTGTGGGGGTGGAACTGGACTCTGACGGTGGTGTCTGAAAAGAGGATGCTGTCCAAGTTGCATGCCATCTTGGACAATGTCTCCCATCCACTCTATAATGTATTGGTTAGGCACAGGAGTACATTCAGCCGGAGACTCATTCCACCAAGATGCAACACTGAGCGTCATAGGAAGTCATTCCTGTCTGTGGCCATCAAACTTTACAACTCCTCCCTCAGAGCGTCAGACTCCCTGAGCCAATAGGCTGGTCCTGGACTTATTCCCACTTGGAATAATTTACATTATTATTTAATTATTTATGGTTTTATATTGCTATATTTCTACACTATTTTTGGTTGATGTGACTGTAACGAAACCCAATTTCCCTCGGGATCAATAAAGTATGTCTGTCTGGCTCCATAACTCCCTGCTGTTATGTTTAAACCAGAGAGAACTAAAGTGAACATTCACCTGTGCAAAGGAATATGGGTCTGTGGAGGTCAAAGTTGTTGAGAATAGCGTGTCAGGTTCTGAGAAATACCCTAGTAGAAACCATAAAGGGTTAGAAGTTGCATAATGTTACTGACAGGCAGCCAAACAGTTGTCAGTAGGAAATGTCGGGACTGCCAGTTGCTAGAGAAAGATGGGCAGTGAAATTAGGCAGCTCACCACAGCAGCACTACACCTGCCTTTTTGCTCTCATTTGTGAATCACAGATGAATGTTTCTAACATAATTTGTGCTATTTAGCAAATTAAATAGCACCACATGTACAAAGTTACACATCAGGCAGTTAATTGATAACAACCATCTTTGGCACAGCTTGAAGCCAAGCAACTGTATTCAAGTCGAAGACTTCACCTTTGGCCCCCACCCCCACAGCTTGTGTTCTACCCGCTGAAGGGTTTAGGCCTGAAATAGCGACTGTACTCTTTTCTACGGATGCTGCCCGGTCTGCTGTGTTCCTCCAGCATTTTATGTGTGTTGCTCGGATTTCCAGCATCTGCAGATTTTCTCTTGTTAGTCCCCAGATATCCCAGCCTTCTTGTGTCCTTCAGCTCATTAACTGAGGTTCCAGGAGCAGCAATGTCTCCGTAAATTCCATCAAAATTACTGCTGGTGCTAACAATACCAGTACCAGTCCTCCCCCCAAAATGTCCAATGCTTGGGTTGGATTTCACTCACCAAGTACTGCAGGGGTCCTGATGAAGGTTTTTGGTCTGAAATGTCAACTGTTTACTCTTTTCCATAGATGCTGTCTGGCCCGCTGAATTCCCCCAGCATTTTGTGTGTATTAAGTTGATTTCCAGTTGTTATGAGATGCCCCCAACCATGCCACTTTCCAGGATTTAGATGCTGAAACCCCCCAGAATACAGATAGCTGATGTGGCCTCTTTCAGGATTCAATACTGGTAATCATTTGTAATCATGTTTTGAGTGCTTCAAATTGAATATTTAAGGACCACCTAAACTGTGGTTCAGTGCTCAACCATAAGCCTGTTAGTGATACTGTCCAGCAATAACACTTTGTGTTCAGATCCGTCTCGAAGCTTGCTTTGGATACCCCAGCATTTGGATTCAGAATCAGAATCAGATTTATTATCACCGGCATGTAATGTGAAATTTGTTAACTTAGCATCAGTAGTTCAAAGTAATACATAATCTAGCAAGAGAGAGAGAGAGAGAGAGAGAGAGAGAGAGAGAGAGAGAGAGAGAGAGAGAGAGAATGAATAAATAAATAAATAAATAAATAGATAGATAGATAAATAGATAGATAAATAAATTGCATTTATTGAATAGATTATTGAAAATGTGCAAAAACAGAAATACTGTATATTAAAAAAGGTGAGTTAGTGTCCAAAGCTTCAAAGTCTGTATAGGAATCAGATGGAAGAGGGGAAGACGCTGTTCCTGAATCACTGAGTGTGTGCCTTCCCGCTTCTGTATCTCCTACCTGATGGTAACTGTGAGAAAAGGGCATGCCCTGGGTGCTGCCCTTTAATCCATTTAATAATGGATGCTGCCTTTCTGAAATATTCCTCCCTAAAGATGTCCTAGGTACTTCGTAGGCTAGTGCCTAAGATGGAGCTGATTAGATTTACAACCATCTGCAGCTTCTTTCGGTCCTATGCAGTAGCCCCTCCATACCAGACAGTGATGCAGCCCGTCAGAATGCTCTCCACCGTACAACTATAGAAGTTTTCAAATCATCTTCATCAAGGACTCTTGCGTCAGTATGATTGAGCCAACATGGGACTAGTGGGGTATCAGAGCCTACAACGAGAAAATTTCAAGACAGAGCTTGAAGATACACAACATCCAGGTCACTGCATGCCAACTATTGCAGAGAGAGAACCAAAGTCACTCAGATGAGGCTGTCAGGTGCTCTACGGAACTTATCCATCTTCCAACCTTAGAGAGATTCTACGGTGAACTGGGGTCTTGCCATGGCTTCCTTGTCCAATGCTCATTAGTATTTGAACTCCAGCCATCTCGGTTCCCTTCAGAGTGTGGAAAAGTGGCCTTCATTATCTCTCTTCTGGCCTGGGCCACCGGGCATTGGGAATGAAAGTCAGATATTTGCTCAAAGCGGAGGAACTGATGGCCACCATGAGGAATGTGTTGCATCACCCTGTCGAGCCTCAGATCAGGGGACGGTCAGCAACCAACTACGCAATCAAATTTTGGACCTTGGCCCAGGAGAGAGGTTGGAACAGTGAGGCCTTGGCCACGCTATACCTCCATGGACTCTGAGACAAACTGAAGGATACCCTTGCATTGGGAGAGCCAGCAGACAACTTAGAGGTTCTTATATACCTGTCCATCCATCTCGATAATCGTCTGGCAGAGCAAAAGTGGGAGCACTTCAGGAGGTCAAAGTGAGCCAGTCCCTGCCCAGTTCCTACACATTACAGTGCCACTCCCTAACTTCGGTTCACAACCAGCTTTAGCCTGCTCAAGATCCAATCGAACCCATGCATTGGTGGTACTTGGCTCTCTGCTAATGAGAGGTTCTGGCATTGGAGTCAAGTTCACTGCTTTTAATGCAGGGCAGGTCACCAGGGGACCAAAAGTCTGAAGCTGCAGCCACCTGGAAAACCGCTAAGACCATCCAGTCCTGCTGAAGGGATTTGACCTGAAACATCAACTGTACTCTTTTCCTAGTTGCTCCCTGGCCTGCTGAGTACCTCCAGCACTTTATGTATGTTGCTCAGATTTCCAGCATCTGCAAGTTTTCTCTTGTTTTTAAGACCACCCAGTGTCGAGAGGACTATGATGGTAGCAGCCTCTATCCCCAGCCCCATGGATTCTTCTCTTCTGCTGAAGACAGAGTTCACCTGGGTTAAGAACTTGAGGCAGGTGAAGACTTTTTGGATTCTGGGGCAGTGGGCAATTTTCTGGATTTAGGAACCATCTGGTGGTTTGACATGCTGTTGTAAGAGTGAGCCAGGTCATGCCTGGAATGGTCTTAGACAGCCAACTGCCAGGTTCTGGGCAGATCCAGCAACAGACTGTGGATTTGCAGATGAGAATAGGAGATCATGTGGAAGACATTAGTTTCTACATTATTTACTCTCCACTCATACCCTTGATCCTTGGGTACCCTTGGCTGTCCCAATATAACCCATCCGTGGACTCAGGGGAGGGGAGAAGCTTTGCTTGGACCAGTCATTGCAAGAGGGTTTGTTTGTGGCATAGTGTTTTGACACCCAGATCCTCCCATGACCAACTATCAGTAATGGGGCAACCTTCAGTGTGAGGAAACTTGAGACCTTCTGGTGACCTAGTCCTGTCCTCAAGAGTGGACAAGCTGGTTCCAGTCAATCGGACTGTATGAGTCCCAACATTGTCTAGTTGGGATCCCACGGGGGCAAGCTCTAGTTCAGGAAAGGTCCAAGGAAATGCCTGACCAGGTCTCAAGGAAGGGAAAGACTCCTATATGTGGTCCTTAAAGCCAAAGGGGTGGGGGCAGGTGAGGTTCAAGAACCTTCAGCAAAACTTCATTTCCATTGTCTGAGGATACAGATGGGGCTTTGGACTCTGATTTGGCCAGTGTTTCTACGAAGGAACTTTGCGAGCATAGCGTGAGGATTCACAGGTCTGTCGATTCATCTGTCACCTAAGAAGCTTCAGGAGTCGTCCTCAAAGGAAGGTCAGGAGGAGATAGCAATACTCAGACCAGTCGAAACTCCTTCTGTTTACAAGGCCTTGGAAGAGGTCTTCAGCAAGGGTAAGGCCTCAACTCTTTCACTTCACTTACCTTACAACTGTGCTGTAGACCTGCTGCCTGGTACTTGTCCCCCATGGGGTTGATTGTATGTGCTCATAGGTCCAGAGAGAAGTGCAGTGGAAGAGTATGCAAAGAAAGCTCTTGCCATGGGCTTCATTCAGTCTTCCACCTCACCTACTGGTGCGGGCTAGTGCCTCGTACAAAAGAAAGATGGGAGCCTGTGGCTGTGCATTGATTATAGGGGACTAAACTGCATCATAGTCAAAAAACGCTACCTCCTTCCACTCATGAATATAGCTTTCGAGATGCTTCAAGGAGCAAGGGTATTCACAAAACTAGATCTACAGAGTGCAAACAATCTGTTCCATATAAGGAAAGGTGATGAGTGGAAGACAGCATTCAATACACCAACAGGGCATGACGAGTACCTGGTTATGCCCTTCAACCTTGTGAACTCTCCAACCATTTTCCAAATCTTTATAAATGACGTGCTCTGGGATACTCTCCATAAGTATGCCTTTGTCTACCTGGATGATATCCTGATCTTCTCAAGGTCCATGGAAGAGCACGTTGTTCCCGTCAGGGACATTTTAAAGAGGCTTCTAGACTGTGGACTTCATGTCAAGATGAAGAAGTCAGAATTTCCCCCTGATGACTGTTTCATTTTTTGGTTTCATCTTCTTCAATGGCAACCTCAAGATGGAGCCTACCAAGACCCAGGCAGTCAGAGACTGGCTACCACCATCCAGTATCAAAAAAGTCCAGCAATTCCTGGGGATGGCTAACTTCTACTGGAATTTCATCAGGAACTTCAGCTCGGTGGCATCTCTGCTGATGGTGTTAACTAAGAAATCCACAGGCCCTTTTGTCTGGACAATTGAAGCAGAGACTGCTTTTGCAGAGCTTAAGCAATGGTTCACCACAGTTCCCACCTTGAATGGGAACTAACCCAGACCTACCCTTCATTGTGGAAGTGAACGCCTCAGATATCAAAGTAGGTGCTGTCTTGTCCCAGTGACTACCTTCGGATGGTAAACTGCACCATTCTTCTCCGGGCGGCTACCCCTGACAGAGAGGAACTGTGACATCAAGCATTGGGAGCTTCTGGCAGTTAAGTTAGCCTTGGAGGAATGGCATCACTGGTGCGAAGGGGCCAAGAACCTTTTTCTCATTTGAACTGAACTGGCTTGTATTTAGGAGGTCAGGTGGCCAAGAGGCTGAATTCCAGGCAGGCCAGGTGGACTTCGTTCTTTAACCATTTTGAATTCAAACTGTCGTACTGATTGGGGTCGAGAAACCAAAAGTCAGATCAGTGAACCGCAATGAGAGGAGCAGCCTACCACCATTTTGCTTCAGACCAAGGTGTTAGTACCAATTACTTGGGGAATCAAAGTTCTTGCTCACAAGGGCTGAGCACAAAGGGAGGTTCCCAGGAATGGTCCTCCGGCTGTGCTGTTTGTCCCAAGTTCCGTCCGGTCGCAGGTGCTCCAATGGGACATTCCTGGAGAATGACAATGCAGCCAGGGATTTCCAGGGCCCTCGAGCTGATCAAGAGGAGGTATTGGTGGCCCAGAATGATAAAAAGGGTTCAGCAGTGCTACAGACATGCGAGGTGTGTGCCCAGAACAAGGAACTCTGTACTTGACCTCAAGGGCTCCTCCACTTCCTACTTATTCTGAAAAGACCTTGAGCCACATCTCTATGGACTTTGTCACGGGTCTCCAACCATCTAAGGCGAAGTCAGTTATCAGAGTAGTTTTTGATCGGTTGTCAAAAGCCTGAAAGTTCACTGGCTTGGACAAGCTTCCATCTGCAGTGGAGATGGCTGAGATTGTCCTGGACGAGGTCTTCAGGATCCATTGATTCCTGGTGGACATTTTTCAGATCGAGGCCCACCACATCACATTTCTGGAGGGCATTCTGCAAATGGGCAACTGCAAACCTTTCCTCTGTGTTTCAGCCACAGTCCAACAGTCATACAGAGTGGAACAACCAAGATTTAGATGCCTGACCTTGGAAAGACTGGACAAAATGGTGTGACCACTTGATGTGGGCAGAGGTCACTTACAACACCTTGCAAAATTCGGTGCACAAGTGTCATTGTTTGGGTGTCAGTTTGGTTATCTTCCACCTCTCTTTCTGGAACAAGAGGCCAAAGTTGGGGTTCTGGCAGCTGTTATGGCAAGGCAACAATGAATATAGAATTGAGACAGGTTTTTCTATAATAAATAAAACATTTATTAAACACTGCTCAAAAAAACCCAAAAGTAAACCAACGACTAACTTAACCGGAAGTCAACTGCTACAAGTCCAAATGATTTACACAGTCACTTAGGAGAGTTTTTCCTAGAAGTAATGAATTCCTCACCAATGTCACGACGTTACTGCTGATCCCAGTTGAAATATGCCTTGCCTGAAGGATTCACGCTGAAGGAAATAAAACGGCTTAAAGGCACTGACCTTTCCTTGGTGAAACTCTGCATCCAACTCTTTCTGCTCTTTAGCAAAGTAGGAGCTATCTCGGACACAGGTTACTAACTCCTTGTATGAAGATTAAATAGGGTTGAACCTGTTTTACCGCTGACAACATCAACTTTCCTCGATCCTTCAGCTTCCTGAACTTTGATAAATCTTCACTCTCCGACTGGACTAAACTGGCAGTGATTTTCAGAACTGCTGGCACAACGATTCTTACAGTAGAAATTAAACCTCCACTTTTAAAACAAAACTACATCATAACATCAAATACGCAGCAGAACGGAGTCACTGATGAATTCAACCACGAACTGACCTGCATCACAGGGAGGGGTTCTCCTTTTATACCCTGTTGAAAAGAACTATCACATGACCTCTCACTGGTGGGAAAATTACGTCACTCCACCATCACAAGACCATTACATCATGCCCAGCAGAGTGTCAATTATATCATGGTCATGTGACAGTCACAGGATACCCATGGGTACATAACACAGCCGAAGATCACATCCATCGCTGCAAGCAAGGATAGATTAGGGCAAAGGAGATTTAGCTGGACTCTTATTGGGAGATCAGAGACCAAGACAAACCGAAAGAGAAGACAGGGGTCTGCGTTTGAGCCTGGGCAACAGGTCTGGCTGCCCACTCATGATTTGCCTCTCCAAGTGGAATCTAGAAAGTTGGCGCCCAGGTTCATTGGATCCTTTGAAATCCTGAGGAAAGTAAACCTGGTGGCTTACACCTTGAAGCTCTCCAAGATCCTAAAGTTCAATCCCACCTTCCATATTGTAACTTAAACCTATCTGCACCAGCTCCTTAGCCCTGCCACAGGGAAACAGGTCTTCACACTGAAAAGACTTTTGGACTTGCATACTGTTTGAGGGAGTCCTGTGACATGACACCCCCAACAGCGCTAGCTTCTGAGATTTAGACACTCATACTTCTTGGAGTACAGATAGCAGATGCGGCCCCTTTAAGGGTTCAGGACAGTATCACTATTTGATAATCATGTTTCGAGCACCAAGAATTGAGTATTTAAGGAACACCTGAACTGGGATTCTATACTCAATTGTAAGCCTACATGTGATATCGTCTAATGTTTGTTTCGTGTTTAGATCCAGTTTGATACCGTGTCTCAACCCTTGCTTCAGATACACCAGCATTTGGGTTCAAGCCACCCTTGTCTAGGACTCTCGTCACACCAGCATGTGCAGATTTTCTCTTGTTTGTGATTCGACTATAACACTGCACAGTCTATTCCAGGGATGCTACCCTGAACAAGTTCAAATCTTCCCTTTGACGGGAGTTCAGTGAAAACGTCTTTCACTGCTCCCGCTCTGTGATCTCTGCTGCTGTGATTCTTCAGCCATGAGCTCACCCAGTCCCACTACCACAGCCACATATCCTTCCTGGGAACATCTTCACTGCCATCTTGTGTTAGTCCTGATGAAGGGTCTCAACCTGAAACGTATACTGTTTACTCTTGTCCATAGATGCTGCCTGCTCTGCTGAGTTCCTTTAGCATTTTGTGTGTATTACTCTGATTTCCATCATCTACAGATGTTCTTGTTTGTGTAGTACTACAGGGATTGCTTCATCTTCGAACAGATACAATGTAGCAGGAAGAGCTGAGGAATGGAGTGGACTGCTTACGGTAAGCAAGGTAGGATTAGCTATAGTAAGTTTGTAATGGGTGGTCGTAGCTAATCCACTGAGAAGGTCATGAAGGGAAGGGAAGAGTTTGAGGTGGAACATGTAAAAGGGAGAGCAAGTGGAAATTTTTAGCAAAGGTGAAAAAATGTTTAAGATGGATACGTGAACAGGAAGCAGCATCAGTGCATATATCATTGTAGGAGAAAATAACTGAAGGTTTGAATTGGACTAAAACGATGACCATTTTATACGTCTCAAAGACAGGTATAGCTTTGCCCCATGCAAGCTCCTACAGTTCCACATTTGACTGGGAGAAAGTGAGTGGAGTTAAAGGTAACCTTGTTCAATGTGGGGATCAGCTGAACCAAACAAAGGTGATTACTGGTGGAGGGAGCCAGGTGAGCCTCTGTCTAAGGGTCCAAAGACCATTCTGGTGTGGAGACTGCACATACACACTGAATTTCTAACATCTCCTATTTCTGCGGAAAGGTCACTTCCCTGAAACATGAATACTTTCTCTCCCTATAGATGCCGCCAGACCTCCTGAGTAGTTCCAGCATTTCCATGCTTTTGCTATTCAATCTTACTGTTTCCATAACTTTTCTAGTAGTGTCTTCCAGCTTTTGTTCATCTTTTGCTTTCTGTCTGATCATTGAAATAATATTTTAAAATTTAAGACCTTGCATTAAGTAACTACTTCCCAGATAATGCAACTATCCTTTTTCCATTGTTAAGATTCCTCAAACTTTTAGAAAGTCTAATTCCAAAGTTTGTTTTGGAGGGAAACCAGTTTCTGCTTTTGCAATCTCAGTGAGTGCTGATGAAGAGTCTCAGCTTGAAACATCAGCTGTTTATTCATTTCCATAGATGCTTCTTGACCTGCTGAGTTCCTCCAGCATTTTGTATGTGTTGCTCCAGCTGGCTTTCTTCTTCTAATTTTACCAAATCATAAAACTTGAATTTTGTACCTCAGCTTACTGAACACATGTGCAATGGCTCAGCAGTTTGGCATTGGTTTATTATTGTCATATATAGCAGGATACCATGAAACACTGTTCTTGCTTACTGTTTATAGAGATCAAATCAGTATTCTCAGAGCAGAGGAGTTGTAGAACAGAGGGATCAGAGTACATAGATCGATAATTCATTGAAAGTGGCATCACAGGTTGATAGTGCTATAAAGAGAGCTTTTGGCACATTGGCCATAAATCAAAGTATTGAGTACAAGTTGAAGTTGTATAAGACATTAGTGAGGCTTAATTTGGAATATTGTGTGCAGTGCTAGTCACCTACTTACTAGATAATATTGAAAATATTATTGGAAAATAATATTGAAAAATTGCAGAGAAAAGGTACATGGATGTTGCCAGGGCTTGAGAATCTGAGTTATGAATAGGTTGAATAGGTAAAGTTCAAAGTACATTTATTATCAAAGTATGTGTACATTATACAACCTTGAGACCCATCTCCAAACCAGCAGACATGAAACAAAGAAACCCAAAACAACCTATGTGTAAAAATATGACTGTAAAGCCACCTAATGAGGGAAAATAAATGCATCATGCCCATAAAAAATAATCCATATAAAAAAGGAAGATCTTCGAACACCTAATTCAGATTCAGATTCAGTTTGAGCAGAGAAAAAAAGAACAGCAAGCAAAGAATGCTCTGAACTGCAATCTGCAAGGGAGTCCCATAGTTCAGCATGGAGCGGAGTAAACCTCATGAAGCAGCAATCTAAATAATCCATCCCTCACCTCAGGGCCCTGACACCTGACCATTTCAATCTGGACCGCCACCTAAATTGATGATCAAATATCAGGTTTAATCGCCTCCGTACATTCTGGGGCCTGGACTTCGCCACCTTGATTCAGCCTGTACCTGACCTTTCCAATTTAGCACAGCACTTAAATCATCATCTAAACATCAGGTTCAGTTGAATCGTTCCACTCTGGGGCCTGACCTCGCCACCTCGATTTGCGCTGTAACTGACCTTTCTGATTTGGGACAGTGCTTAAGTCCCCATCCTTGTTGTTCCCTTATTCAAGAGAGAGAGAGTAGAGATAACTCAAGGAAATTATAGACCAGTGAGTTATACATCTGTAGTTGGTAAGTTGATGGAGAAGATCCTGAGAGGCAGGATTTATGAACATTTGGAAAGGCATAATATGATTAGGAATAGTTAGCAGGGCTTTGTGAAAGGCAGCTTGTACCTTACGAGCCTGATTGAATGTTTTGAGGATGTGACTAAACACATTGATGAAGGTAGAATAGCCTACATGCCCCTCACATCCATGTATCTATTGAAATTTCTCTTAAATGTTGAAATTGACCCCACATCCTCCACTTGCACTGGCAACTCGTTCCACACTCTCACCACCCTCTGGGTGAAGAAGCTCTCCCTCACATTCTCCTTAAACATTCACCATTCACCCTTAATCCTTGACTAGTTGAAGCCTTCCCTAACCTCAGTGGAAAAAGCCTGCTTGCACTTACCTTATCTGTACCCCTTAGTTTTGTATATCTCTATCAAATCTTCACTCAGACTTTGGCATTCCAGCAAATAAAGTTCTAACTGATTCAATCTTTACTTATAGCTCATATCAGCCAGTCCCGGCAATATCCTTGTAAATTTTCTCTGTGCTCTTTCAGTCTTATTTACATCTTTCCTGTAGGTAGGTGACAAAAACTAGACACAATGCTCCAAATTAGGTCTCAAAGATGGTTTATACAACTTCAAGTAAATGCAAATTTTAAAAATTTTGCAGGGCCTTTTGGAACTTCTTGTAGGCTTGAGATATCACAGTTTATTGGCACTTGGCAAGGATAATAAAAAGATGTTAGGTTTAGGCAGAGCAGCCATTGTCTTCTTACTTCCTTCCTTTTTTAAAGAGTGGAGTGACATTTTCAGTCAGCTGGAACCATTCCAGAATCTACTGGGTCTTGAAAGATCATTGCTAATGCCTCTACAATATCTTTAGCTACCTCTTTCAGAACCCCAAAGTGTAGTCCATCTGGTCCATTTGATTCATCTACTTTCAGACTTATCAAATTCCCAAGCACCCTCTTAGTATAGAAACATAGAAACGTAGAAAACCTACAGCACAATACAGGTCCTTTGGCCCACAAGGTTGTGCCGAACATGTCCATACCTTAGAAATTACTAGGCTTACCTATAGCCCTCTATTTTTCTAAGCTCCATGTACCTATCCAAAAGTCTCTTAAAAGACGCTATCATATCCGCCTCCACCACTGTTGCCGGCAGCCCATTCCACACACTCACCACTCTCTCAGTTAAAAACTTACCCCTGACGTCTCCTCTGTACCTACTCCCCAGCGCCTTAAACTTGTGCCCTCTTGTGGCAACTACTTCAACCCTGGGAAAAAGCTTCTGACTATCCACATGATCAATGCCTCCCATCATCTTATACACCTCTATCAGGTCACCTCTCATCCTCAGTCGCTCCAAGGAGAAAAGGTCGAGTTCACTCAACCTGTTGTCATAAGACATGCTCCCCAATCCAGGCAACATCCTTGTAAATCTCCTCTGCACCCTTTCTATGGCTTCCACATCCTTTCTGTAGTGAGGCAACCAGAACTGAGCACAGTACTCCAAGTGGTGTCTGACCAGGGTCCTATATAGCTGCAACATTATATCTTGGCTCCTAAACTCAATTCCACAATTGATGAAGGCCAATACACCGTACGCCTTCTTAACCACAGAGTCAACCTGCGCAGCTGCTTTGAGCATCCTATAGACTCGAACCCCAAGATCCCCCTGATCCTCCATACTGTCAAGTGTCTTACCATTAATACTATATTCTGCCGTCATATTTGACCTACCAAAATGAACCACTTCACACTTATCTTCATGTGGATAGTCAGAGGCTTTTTCCCAGGGCTGAAATGTCTGCCACAAGAGAGCATAGGTTTAAGGTGCTTGGGAGCAGGTACAGAGGAGATGTCAGAGTTAAGTTTTTTATGCAGAGAGTGTCGAGTGTGTGGAATGGGCTGCCGGCAATGGTGGTGGATGTGGATACGATAGGGTCTTTCAAGAGACTTTTGGATAGGTACATGGAGCTTAGTAAAATAGAGGGCTATGGGTAACCCTAGTAATTTCTATGGTAAGGACATGTTGGGCACTTTGTTTGGGCCTGTATTGTGCTGTAGGTTTTCTATGTTTCTAAGATAAGCACGGAAAAATGAAGGGCTATGTGAAAGAATGGGATATATTGATCTTAGAGTAGGCTAAAAGGTTGGTACAACATCATTGGCTGAAGGGCCTCTGCTTTGCTGTAATATTCTGTGTTCTCTGTTCCAGACAGTATATTTTTGTGGTGAGAAAGGAAATACTAAAAGCAGATTCTAAGGGGCAGACTTTTTCTCAGAGAGGGGTGGTGTGTGCATGTAGAATGAACTGCCAGAGGTACTGCAGGTACAATTATAATGTTTAGGAGACATTTGGACAAGAACATAGAGAGAGAAATTTTAGAGTAATGTGGGCAAACTCAGGCAGATGGAACTAGATCAGAAAGGTACCTCGTTCAGGATGGGTGAGTTGGGGTGAATGACCTCTTTCGGTGCTGAATGATTTTATCACTACATTGTGCCCAGTGAACTTAGTTTGATCTTATTTGTTAATCTTAGCCCACACTCCTGGAGGCAGTTAAAGGTGCTCAGTGCTTCTTCCTCAATCACCCTCTTAGACAGTAAGTTCCAGATCTCTACTGCTTGCTGAGTAAAGTACATTTTTTCAGATTTCTCATCTAAACTTTTCACCTGAATAATTCTTCTCCTGGTCATTGCTGATAAAAGAATTAAGTTCTTTCTGTTAATCCTGTTAAAGACTTGTAGAATTTTAGACACCTCACTTGGTAAATATCTCTTTAGTTTCCTCTGTTTCAAAAGAAAAACACCAGTGCAAACAGACGCTCTGGTGAATTTGAATTGGTTTATAATTGTCACAAGTACCATGGTACAGTGAAAAGCTTGTCACACATACTGTTCATATTGACCTGATCATTTCATTGAGGTAAAATGAGGTAAAGCAGTAAGAACACAGAAAAAAAGTGTAACAGCTGCAGTTAAAATGCAGTGCTGGTAAACAATGAGGTGAAATATCATAATGAAGTAGATTGTAAAGTGAAGAGGCCAACATATTATACGAGGGAACTATTTATGAGTCTTATAACAGCACAGTAGAATCTGTCCTTAATCCTTATGGTTCAGGCTTACAGCTTTTTGTATCTTCCGCCCAACAGAAGTGTGGAGAAGAGAGAATGTCTAGTGTTGGTGGGGTATTTGATTACATTGGCTTTTTGACTGAGATTATGAGAAGTGTAGACAGTGTACATGGAGGCTGGTTTCTGTGATGTGCTGAACTGTGTCCACAACACTACACTATTCCTCACAATCACAATAAAACCATGGTTGCTCGGTCCAGTCAGTCTCCATGCTACAGGACTGCTTTGATGATGTCAACTGGAATGTCTTTCATGACGAGGATGTCTCTGAGGTCACAAAAGGGTTTATGAGCTTCATGAGTGCATCGATGATATTGTCCTCCAAAAATCGGTCAGGGTCTGCTCAAACCAGAATCCCTGGATCAACAGTTCCATGCGAGCAGCACTTACCACACGACACAGAGCTTACATTGCTGGTGACCAATAGGAACTCAAGAAATGCTGCTATGATCTGCGCAAAGTCATCAAGGCAGCGAAACAACAATACAGGGACAAGATCCAAACACAACTGTCCACCAACAACTCACGCAGCTTATGGCAAGGTCTGCACACCATCGCATACATTAAAGCTCAGCACAGTGGTGCTGCCAACACCACTGCCTCTCTCTCAGATGAGCTAAATCTTTTTTACGCTTGATTCAGTGTCGCCAATACTGAGCCCCCGAGGAGAGCCACCAAAGAGACCTGCACCTTAGTTATCTCTGAGGCTGAAGTACGCAATGAGTTGACAGTCGCAAGGCTGCGGGACTGTACATAAAAAGACCAAGGTAGCATGACTGAAAAACTGGCATCCTGTCGCACTCACCTGAATAATAAGCAAATACTTTGAGAGGCTGGTCAGTGATGCCACCCACACTGGACCCCCCCCCCCTACAATTCACCTACTAACAAAACCAGTCGACAGACGAAGTGATAACCCTCCAGTCTCGACAAGAAGCTCAGAGACCTTGGCCTTCAGGCTGCCTTGTGCAGCTGGATCCTGGACTTCCTGTCAGATCACCGGCAGGTGGTAAGAGTGGGCTCTGCCCCTCTGACCCTCAACACAGGTGCCCCTCAGGGCTGTGTCCTGGGCCCCCTCCTTTACTCCCTGTATACCCATGTCTGTGTCACCACCCACAGCTCCAATCTGCTAATTAAATTTGCTACAACACTACATTGATTGGCCTAATCTCAAATAATATCGAGGCAGCCTACAGAGCAGAAGTTATCACCCTGACACAGTGGTGTCAAGAAAACAACCTCCCCCTCGATGTCACAAAAACAAAGGAGCTGGTTGTGGACTACAGGAAGAATGGAGACAGGCTAACCACATTGGCATCAATGGATCTGGGGCTGAGAGGGTGAACAGCTTGAAGTTCCTTAGTATACACATCACCGAGGATCTCACATGGCCTGTACATACCAGCTCTGTGGTGAAAAAAGCGCAACAGTGACTCTTTCACCTGAGACAGTTGAAGAAGTTTGGTATGGGCCCCCAGATCCTAAGAACTTTCTACAGGGACACAACTGAGAGCATCCTGACTGGCTGCATCACTGCCTGGTATGGGAACCGTACTTTACTCAATTGCAAGATTCTGCAGAGAGTGGTGTGGACAGCCCAGACCATCTGTAGATGTGAACTTCCCACTATTAAGGACATTTACAAAGTCAGGTCTGTAAAAAGAGCTCGAAGGATCATTGGGGATTGAAGTCGACCTAACCATAGACTGTTTCAGCTGTTACCATCCGGGAAATGGTACCACAGCATAAAAGCTAGGACCCACAGGCTCCGGGACAGCTTCTTCCACCAGGCATCAGACTGATGAACTCACACTGATGCAATTGTATTTCTATGTTATATTGACCATCCTGTTGTACATATTATATATAATGAATTACTATCGATTGATCTTTGCACATTTAGACAAGGACGTAACGTAAAGAATTTTACTCCTCATGAACATGTAGGATGTAAGTAATTCAGTCAGAACAGATATCATCCTAGGATAGGACCCAGATAGGATGCATCAATAACAATAGGCAAGGGCCGACGGGACTTGCCAAATTTATGTAACCTCCTGAGAAAATAGAATTATTGGTGCATTTTCTTGGCTGTGGTGTCTGAATAATTATAATTGTCCTAACTTGATAACATTCTTATGAACCTCCTCTGAACATTCTGCAGTGCAATCTCGCCTTTCCTACAATATAGTTAATGTACCTGCACACAGTGCTGTAGCTGTGGATGAATTAGCATTTTAGAAACATAGAAAACCTACAGCACAATACAGGCCCTTTGGCCCACAAAGTTGTGCCGAACATGTCACTATGTATGGATGTATGGATGGGCCAGGGTCATAAGATATCAGAGGAATTGAGACAGATTGACATTAGGAAAGAAACTGTGATGAGTAGACTGGTAGGACTGAAGGCTAATAAATCCCTGGGTCCAGATGGTCTGCATCCGAGGGTTCTAAAAGAGGTGGCTCAGGAAATTGCGGATGCATTGGTAATCATTTTCCAATGTTCCTTAGATTCAGGATCAGTTCCTGAAGATTGGAGAGTGGCTAATGTTGTCCCACTTTTCAAGAAGGGAGGGAAGGAGAAAACAGAGAACTATCGCCCTGTTAGCCTAACGTCAGTCGTGGGGAAGATGCTTGAGTCCATTATTAAGGACGAAATAGTGGCACATCTAGATGGCAGAAATAGGATTAGGCCGAGCCAGCATGGATTTACCAAGGGCAAATCATGCTTGACTAATCTGTTGGAGTTTTTTGAGGGTGTAACAAGGATGTTAGACGAGGGTAAGCCAGTAGATGTTGTGTACCTAGATTTTCAGAAGGCATTCGATAAGGTGCCACATAGGAGATTGGTGAGTAAAATCAGAACTCATGGCATTGGGGGCAGGGTTTCAACATGGATAGAAAACTGGTTGGCAGATAGAAAGCAAAGGGTAGCAGTAAATGGGTGTTTCTCGGACTGGCTGGAGGTGACTAGTGGGGAACCACAGGGCTCTGTATTGGGACCACAGCTCTTTACGATTTATGTCAATGATTTAGATGAGGGCATTGAAAACTATATCAGCAAGTTTGCTGACGATACTAAACTGGGTGGCATTGTGACATGCGAAGAGGACGTTAGGAGAATACAGGGAGACTTGGATAGGCTGAGTGAGTGGGCAGATACTTGGCAGATGTCATTCAATGTGAATAAATGTGAAGTTATCCACTTTGGAAGCTGGAACAAGAGGGCAGAGTATTGTCTGAACGGTGTCGAGTTAGGTAAGGGAGAAATGCAAAGAGACCTAGGAGTCCTAGTTCACCAGTCAATGAAGGTGAATGAGCAAGTGCAACAGGCAGTGAAGAGGGCAAATGGAATGTTGGCCTTTATTACAAGGGGAATTGAATACAAGAGCAAGGATGTTCTTTTGCATTTGTACAGGGCCCTGGTGAGACCACACCTGGAACATTGTGTACAGTTTTGGTCTCCAGGTTTAAGGAAGGACATTCTGGCAATTGAGGAAGTGCAGCGTAGATTCACTAGGTTGATTCCTGGGATGGCAGGGCTGTCTTACGCAGAGAGATTGGAGAGATTGGGCTTGTACACGCTGGAATTGAGGAGATTGAGAGGGGATCTGATTGAAACGTTTAAGATAATTAAAGGATTTGATAGGATTGAGGCAGGAAATATGTTCCAGATGTTGGGAGAGTCCAGTACCAGAGGGCATGGATTGAGAATAAGAGGTCAGTTATTTAAAACAGAGTTGAGGAAGAGCTTCTTCTCCCAGAGAGTTGTGGAGGTGTGGAATGCACTGCCTTGGAAGACGGTGGAGGCCAATTCTCTGGATGCTTTCAAGAAGGAGCTGGATAGATATCTGATGAATAGGGGAATCAAGGGATATGGGGACAAGGCAGGGACTGGGTATTGATAGTGAATGATCAGCCATGATCTCAGAATGGCGGTTCAGACTCGAGGGGCCGAATGGTCTACTTCTGCACCTATTATCTATTGTCTATTGTCTATTACCTTAGAAATTACTAGGCTTACCCATAGTCCTCTACTTTCCTAAGCTCCATGTACCTATCCAAAAGTCTCTTAAAAGACCTTATCGTATCCGCCTCCACCACCGTTGCCGGCAGCCCATTCCAAGCACTCACCATTCTCTACATAAAATACTTACCCCAACATCTCCTCTGTACCTGCTCTCCAGCACCTTATGTGGCAACCATTTTAGCCCTGGGAAAAAGCCTTTGACTATCCACATGATCAAGGCCTCTCATCATCTTGTATACTTCTATCAGGTTACCTCTCATCTCCCGTCTCTCCAAGGAGAAAAGGCCGAGTTCACTCAACCTGTTTTCATAATGCATGCTCCTCAGTCCAGGCAACATCCTTGC